>NC_053391.1:167600703-167911598 GCF_905171765.1 Bufo bufo | reverse complement strand
GTAATTTAGTGATAATAGAGTAGAAATGTAAATGCATTCATTGACAATTTCAACAGTCTTTGCAATTGAGTTTAACCTGTGTCACACTGTTGTGCTCTCGGATCTCCTCTGTGTAGTGCCTGAAGTTCTGAGGTTTGAAATAAAAAAAATTAGATTGCGGACATACCATTATATTATACTACAATTTACAGTTGTAGTAAAAAGTACGGAATCCAATGGAGTTACCTGGATTTCTGCATTGATTTCTAATGATATGAGGACTGATTGGTATGTAAGTCTTAATTATAGACCAACACAATCTAACTAAGCTATTCACATAGAAACAGTTATACCAGTCATGTCTTTATTGAGTCAATAGCAGTGCAGGGTAAGTAAACCTCTGTGTTAATGACTTCTTTAAGAGCTAATTGGCAAACAATGTTTCAGTTAAACGGGTTCTCTGAAAATGATTTAAAATGGCCACCAGCAACCTGTCCTAGTGGTTGCCACCAGTTGCAGAGCTTTATTGGGGGGTGAAGGGTCAGGCCTCACTACACATCACACTGCTCTACAATAGATAGTAATGACGTGATACTGTCTAAGATGCTGTATGCCATCATGACTGAGCACCCTTACAGGAAAACTCACTAATGTGTAGCATACGCAAGTGTCAGAGCCTACTATGTTGTGAGGCACTGGCCCCTTACTCCATTAGGGAGCTCTGCAAGTGGAGGGAAATGGCTTTGCTCATATTCAAGGACAGGTTGCTCGCAGCTACTGTATTTTAAATCATTCCAAGAAAACCTCTTTAAGGAGATGAGATTGGAAGTGTGGTTTCACATGTGCTTTGTCCAGTAAATGAAGAGACACAAAACCTGGTAACTGACAGATGTGTTCTGAAGAAACGCTGGTTACTGTGACCCATAGCATGATGCAAACAACTTTCAGAAGAGCTCAGAAGATGTGTTTTAGACATTCATGAAGACTAAAAAAAACATTGTTAAAGACCTAGGTTTACATCAAACCACAATAGATAGATGATCTTTAACTGGAGAAAATGTGGACCGTTACAACTTTTTCTAGGATTGGACATCCTGTTAAGATCATTCTAAGAGAACAATGGAAAATCCTGAAAGTGGCAAGGAAGAGTTCAAGGGTAACAGCAAAAGAACAACAGAATACTCTGTTGATATGTCCATTGAACTCTGAAAAAGAATGGTGTTCATGGAAGGACAATATGAAGTACTCTGTTCCTGTCAAATAATAACATTGAGGCACTTCTCAAATTTGCTTGAGACAACCTGGATATTTTAAAAGACTAACAGGAAAATGTTCTATGGGCAGATGTGAGACAGCTGGAATTTGGGCAAGAGCAAAATACCCCCTTCCAAAACTTAAAACAGCCTGGAAATCTGCTTTGACAAAGATCATAGAAAAGATGGTGGAGACACATGCTCAGCATCTCTCTCTCCTGCATCCACCTCCTAGCTCCCCATTTGATAATACACTGCCAGCTACTTTCTTGGATTATGACTCATCTCCACAAGTCTCATTAGGATTTTCAGCTCCTTAACTACCATCCACGGCTGACAACATGAGATCAATGACTTAATATATCAAGCGACTACGGGCGGAGATGACCAGGTCTCAGACGGAGCACAACCATTTACTACTCACCCATTGCCTTCGCACAGCCCTGATGACTTAACCCTGCATCTTCAGACCAGGTTAGTACCTCTGCTGCTCCTACTTCTAACCCAACACAGCCAGATGCTTTTTTTAACTACCCTATCAGAGCATTCCTGATAAAGTATGCTGCTGGCATTGAGATCATCTTTACATATCAACATCACAGACCTACTCATTTGTGTCTCTGTCTCTATACATGAATTAGAGGACAGAGTGCAGCACACTGCATCTAAGATGGAGGATTTTCCACATGCCAAAACAATATTATAGATGCTGATAATGACATGGCGGATGAGAATAAACAACTGAAAGCCAAGGTACTGGACATTGGAGACCTCTCATGCCACAACAATATAAAGTTTAGTGGCATCCCAGGAAGTATTTTGCCATCAGAACGTCATACATACTCACTGTACATAAGTTGTTCCAGCTGTTCCTCCCATATCTCTCATCTCATGACATGACGATCAACAGGGCACACAAAGTGCCAAAGACTAAACATGTTTGCTGTTTCATGCACTTTAGCAACTGATCTTCAACTACTCTTGCTCAGGCTGATAAGGTCAAACACTGCATGACAATGCTTCACTTTGCACATATTATAGGAGGTAGGCAGAGTGGGAGACAGGAGGATGTCCATGGAGGAGACAGATAAGCGCCTGGTGTGGAAACCAGACCCACACAAATGTGGAGGAGTCAGTAGTACCTGCCTTTGTTGCTGTGGTGCATTGACCATTGACCCAATGGGGCATGAAAGACATTTACTGTCCCTGCCCATAACAGCTGTTCCAGGTGTCCACGGTGGCATGCACCTTGCCGCACAGTGGGAATTGCAAGGAGGGGCCTACATTCTCCACCATGTGACATTACAAGTCACATAGGCCTTTTTGGAGAAATAATGGTGGCTAAGTATCTTCCAGTGAGGCTGAGCACATGCCATCAGTTTGCTAAAGGCAGCAATCAAGGCAGAGACTGCACTGCTAGCAACTTGGCCAGGTGGGAGTTAAGCTTGCACACCAGTTGATTGCTGGGCATATAGAGTTGTTTCCTGGTCGCATATTTTGTTATTAATGGCTGACATGATAGAAGCAGTAACTGAAAATAACCATGGCAAGGAAACTAGATGCGGCCTGGGTACCACAAAAGTGGAAAGGGACAAGAAGGACACTTTTTTGCTACCTGGCGACCACTTATATTTTCCAACAGTAACTGGTGATGTTATTAGACTTAAATAAATCCTTATACAGCAGAAGATAAGCAGCACTCCAAGCCCACACTTAGGGTAAATATAATTATGGTAATCTGGATACCTCGTAAAAAGGTTCAAGGTAATATGGTGCTGGTGTCCGTGGACAAGGATCCAGGCTCTAGTGTTCCTTGTAGTAACAAAATACTAGAAGAATCCGCAGCACTCGTCCAATTCAAGCAATCCGATGTTTATTTAACATGCAGCAAACATGTTATGTGATGTTTGCTGCATCATAAATAAACATCACATTGCTTGAATTGGACGAGTGCTGCAGATTTTTCTATTATTTTGCTAAAAGAGGAGGGAGCCATCCAGTCCACAATCTCACCGTCTTTGTCCTCAATAGTAATTTGGCTCCTGTTGTAAGCCAGGTAGAATTGTGGCCTTTTACTACTACTACTGGCACAATGGCTGGTGCTGCTACTGTTGTTTGCACTTCTAACCATATTCTGACACTTGGATGACAAGGCATTTATAAGACATTTTATTATGAGACCTTTAAATGAAAAGATACAAGTTTGGTACATGGATTGCAAGTGTTTTTTTCTGCAATTTAAAGACAGATGCTCAATTAAATGTCCCTGCCCTTCTGCAAACACACTTCACACTGGTATTGACAATTTACACTGGTAATACAATGCATGGAATAAAGCTACTATATTAAAGAGGTTGTCTGGGCTTTTAATATTGATGACCTATCCTCACGATAGATCATCAATATCAGATCGGCGGGGTTCCGACACCTGGCACCCCCGTTGATCAGCTGTATGAGGAGACGGCACACTTAGTGCACACATGCTGTTTCCCGTCTCTCTTCCAGGTCGCCAATGCCTTGCCATAGACAGCAGCAGTGAGCAGAAAGAGAGATGGGTGCGCAAGTGCCATCTTCTCATACAGCTGCCATCTCCTCATACAGTACGACGCACGGCACCCCCGCCAATCTGATATTGATGACCTATATTCAGAATATTAATATTAAAAGCCCGGTCAGCCCCTTTAATGTAGTTATTACAGTCAAACGCATTCAGTAATAATCCATGGTAATTTTGACCCAATACAATGTGGTTAACTGGTACTGTATATAAATGCTGCTATTACAGTATAATGTGTTCATTAATAATGCATGGCAATCTTGACACAATGCAATGCATTAACAGTTAGGGCTCGTTCACATCACCATCTGGATTTCCGTTCTATTAATCCGTTCAGAGGATGAATAAAACACAAATAAACGGATCCGTTGTAAATCCCTTTCACTTCTATGGTGGTGATAAAGTGTCAGTTACACTCCGTTTGGCTCCTTTCCGTCAGCTTCACGTTATTTTAGATGGAAAAAAAAATCCTACATGCAGGACTTTTGCTCCCATCTAAAATAACGGATTTGTGACAAATCCATTTTGTTTTGCATTAAAATCAATAAGTGACGGATTGTAACAGATTGCTTTGTATGTGATCCGTTATGCAGTCCGTTTTTCTGTTCCATTTTTTTTATGAGCATGCTCAAATGAAATTAAAAAATAAATAAAATACGGATCCGTTTAAAAACAATGAATAACGGAAAGAGAACGGATGATCTGTTTCGTCAGTCCATTAAAAAAGACAAAAAAAATGCTTTCCGTTGGTGTCTGTTGGATTTCCGTTATGTATTTACTTTCCGTTATTTTGAACGGATTACAAATATAACGGAAAACCTAGTGGTGATGTGAACAAAGCCTTAACTGGTATACAAATGCTGTTAATGCAAAACAACGTGTTCACTAAAACTGCGGGTATCTTGATGCAGTGCAATGTGGTTATGATTATTATATAAATATAGTTATTGCACCAGAACGCACTTCATAATAGTAGTAATAATACAAGTATCTGGATGCAATACAATACATTACGGTTAACTGGTGTATAAATGCTGATTTAAGCACAATGGGGGAGATTTATCAAAATGGTGTAAAGTAGAACTGGCTTAGTTGCCCATAGCAACCAATTAGATTCCACCTTTCATTTTCAGCGGTGAAAAATGAAAGGTGGAATCTGGTTGCTATTAGAGATGAGAGAATTTCTCAAAAATTCGATTCGGCCGGTTCGCCGAATTTTTCGAAAAAATGTGCTTCGATCCGAATTTATTTGTGGCGAATCGCGTTAAAAACCAGCTATTAACTGGCTGCAGAAAGCCTTTATAGTGGTGTAGAAAACTGTGCCTTACAGTAACACGCATAGGGAGTCTGCTGTGGTAGTGAAGCAATACTGTGAGTCAGTGTGACATGGCAGATGACAGGCAATGCCACATATATGTCTGCACCACCTGATCTATTAAACGCTTATACAAGTAAAGCCCCCCCCCCCCGACAGAGTGGAGAGGGTGTCATCAGTAAGTTTGTGTTGACGTCACTGTTTATTTTGCCCTTCCTTTGATCCATCAGAACAATAACCCCCAAAAAACAGATCCTGGCTGTGGAGCATCCGCCTTCACTAGGTCAGCATTTGGTCAGTAATCCATCAGTATTGCTAAAGCAAAAAAAAAACAGAAGTGGATCCAAAACAGAGATGACATGTGAATGGAATATTTGCATGTTCTCTGTGTTTTGTACCCACTCCTGCTTTTAGCTACTAAATCATAAGCAAATTCTGATGCAAAATAGGGACCATGTCATGCAGGCTTTACAGCTGTTACATAGACAGGATCCGTTGTGCATCTCATTTTTCCTTCCTTCTGCCAGATCAAAAGAAGGGTCAAATAAATGATTATGTCACCCAGGCCGAAAGGCAAAATAGTGGCCCAGTCATGAAGTGGGGAGGGTGGGAACAGCATGAGAAGTCCACAGAGTGGCCCTATGACATAGTGGTGAGGTGGAAGCAGCATAAGGAGACCATAGAGTGGCCCAATGACAGAGTGTAGAGGTGGCAGCAGCATCAGGAGGAGGTCACAGAGTGGCACAATGACAGCGTGGAGGAGGCAGCAGCAGCAACATCAAGGGGAGGCCACAGGGTGGCACAATGACAGAGTGAAGGTGGCAGCAGCATCAGGAGGCCACAGAGTGGCACAATGACAGAGTGTGGAGGTGGCAGCAGCATAAGGAGTAGGCCACAGGGGCATAATGACAGTGTGGAGGTATCAGCATCAGGATGCCACAGAGTGGCAAGGTGACATAGTGTGGAGGTGGCAGCAGCATCAGGAGACCACAGAGTGGCAAGGTGACGTAGTGTGGAGGTGGCAGTAGCATCAGGAGACCACAGAGTGGCAAGGTGACATAGTGTGGAGGTTGCAGCAGCATCAGGAGACCACAGGGTGGCAAGGTGACATAGTGTTGAGGTGGCAGCAGCATCAGAAGACCACAGAGTGGCAAGGTGACATAGTGTGGAGGTCGCAGCAGCATTAGGAGACCACAGAGTGACCCAGTGACAGAGTGGGGAGGTGGGTGGCAATACCAGTATCAGTTGAAGATGGTGGTTGAAATAAGGAGCACTTGGCATCAGATGTGTGGCATCAGGCTGGTGGCAGCTTCAGAATAGTAGCTGAGGCAGGTAGCCAGAAGAAACCAGTCTCTTTTGTCAAAGTGTCGGTGTGGCACCATGGATGATCTAGTCTGATGCATCAGGCATTGGTGGGTGGAAATCCTGTCTGATCCACACCTGATTCATCTTGACAAAGGTCAGTCTCTCCACATTTTGGGTGGACAGGTTAGTTCTTTTTTGGGCAACTATGGCCCCCGCCGCACTAAACACCCATTCTGATGCCACACTATTGCCTGGGCAGGACAGCTTTTCCAGGGCAAACTCTGCCACTTGCGGCCACAAATCCAGTTTGGCTGCTCAGTAGTCCAGCGGATCTTAAATGTGGGATGGCAGGGTGCTGTCCAAGTATGCCACCACCTGCTGGGCTGATGAGTAGTTTAGGTGGGTGAAGAAAGCTGCTCATCAGCGACTCTAGACTCAAATTGCTGATGGAGCTGGAACTGCTCCTACCCCCCCCCATCCTGCCACAGCAGCCATGGCAGAGGAACGTGAGCGTAGAGGGCCCTCCCAGTCAGACCTGCGAGAGGATGGACGATGGGGCAGATAGGCAGCGGCCAACTGACTACATAGGATGTCTCTATAGTAGTTCAGTTTGTCCTTCCTCTCAGCGGGTGTAAAAAAGGCCCGCATTTTAGACCAGTAGCGAGGGTCCAACAATTCGACTTTCACTACGCAAGCAAGTGAGCATGTATCTGGCAATTTTTGCAAGTGACTCGGAGGGACGCCCTGCTTCCATCTCCACTGCATACTGCCACGGTGTGTCTGGGTTCTCTGCCTCGTCTTCCTCATCACCCTGTAGCTCCTCTGCCTGCTCCTGATTTTCCTCTCCTGTCACCTGTGTAGAAAAACCACCCATTTCGCTGCACATTGCTTGTGCTCCAATGTCCTCCTCCTGTTCCTCCAGTTCAGCCCCCACAGAGCTCATGTGGCCGTGAGATCTAGGCGCCACGTCTCCAGTCCCCTGACCAGCCAGATTTACCAGCATCTGTTCCAGGACATGAAGCAGTGGAATGTTATTGTTCATCCCGTAGTCCTGGCGACTGACAAATAACGTGGCCTCCTCAAAGGGCCTGAGCAAACAGCAGGTGTCACGCATAAGCTGCCACTGGCTGACATCGAAGTTACACAGGGGAGTACTCCTGTCCGCTTGGATAATCAAGAAATTGTTTATGGCCTTTCTCAATTCGTATAGTCGGTCTAATTCCAACGGGTGGAAACGTCGGATATCAGTATATGTTGGGGGATGCCGTTCTGCCACTGCAGCTCAAGGAGGGTGTGCTTTGCGGTGTACGAGTGGCTGCAAAGTTTCCTGGCCATTTTTAGGATGTCTTGCAGAGGAATGGAAGACTTCAGGAACCACTTGACAACCAGATTGAACACGTGTGCCATGCAGGGCTCATGGCTCAGCCCTCCTTGATGCAGCGCCGACACCATGTTCTTCACATTATCGGTCACCATGGTTCCGATTTTGCGTTGTCGCGAAGAAAGCCAGGATTCAAATTCTTGATGAAGGACATGGAGCAGTTCCACCCCTGTGTGACTCCGTTCGCCCAGGCAAACGAGGTGCAGGACAGCTTGACACCACCTGCACTGCACATGTGGTATGCTGGAGGGGCACTATGAATTGTCCCTGCAGTGGAGGATGAGGACAAGGTGGACATTGTCGCAGGACCAACGGCGTGAGAACGTGAAGGCGGAAGCGGCGTCACCTGGCCAAGTTGCTGGTGTGGCTGTGCAGGAACCACATTCACCCAGTGGGCTGAAAGGACATGTATTGTCCCTGACTGTAGTTACAGCTCCACATGTCTGCACTGCCGTGCACTTTGGCAGACACCGACAGAATCAAGGACTGGCCCACCTTCTGTTCTGCATGTGTGTGTAGGGATAGTACTGCCCTTTTGGCAAAGAAATGATGCTTGGGACTCTCCACTTAGGCACAAGCCATCAGTTCTCTGAAAGGTGCAAAGTCCACCACTTGGAAAGGGAGGGACTGCAGCATCAGCAACTTGACCAGGAGCACATTCAGCTTCTGCGCTGTTGAATGAGTGCATGTATACTGTTGTCCCTTGGCAATCGCTTCGGTGATCGATTGCCAATGGAATGACTGACGAGGAGTAGGAGGAGCAGCAGGAACATCAGGACCAGCAGATGATGGTAAGGACAGAAAGCTCCCTTCGGCTGAGGTGGTGGAGCCTTAACTGCTTGAAATCCGGTATATGCTACTGGGTGATGTAGCGGTTGCTGCGGCAGGCTGGTGATGCAGCATATGTTGACGCAGGGCCGTGGTGCCAACATTGTGTCACGCCTTGCCCTGTGAATGTGCGGAGGTCTGTCAGACTGGCTGCACATGTCTGACTTCTCTGTTTGTTTTGATTTGGGCTTGAGCTGGATCCACCTTCCCTCAGGTGTACTGGGTTTCATTGTTAGTGAGACTATTTATTCCTCCTTCCCCCAGTGGCCTCTGCGGATTATAGTTCTTACCTGGGAGCTCTTGATGTGTGGTGGATTGTCTGCTCCAGCTCTGCTCAAGATAAGTCCTCTCCGTTATTTCCATTTGTGTGTTTTATCTAGGCCTCTAGGGAGACGCTTGCTTCCTCCTGGTTTGAAGAAGCAGGTTGCCTCTTCCCTTTTCGCTGCTGCTTAGGGTTTGCCTAGGGTGTTTAGGTTTAGGCACGAGGGCATGTGCATATTCACCATAAGGGTATGCACATGGGCACAGCAGTCTAGGGAAAGCTTTTAGAGATCGCTAGGAGGTGACCCTTTTCTCCCTAGCTTTTGGGCCTAGTCGTTTGTTCGGTTTGTTTTCCTGTGTTTGGTTATTTCCCCGCCTACCTACCTATCGTGACACATTGGCACCCTTTCCATGCTTCACCTTTTGCCCACAGATTTGGCAAATGGCCATGTTAACCTCCTGCAACGGCTTAACAAAAAACTGCCACACCGCCGAGAAGATGATTTTACCCCCAACACTCTGCACTGACTGACTGCTACCGCAGCTGCTTCCATTAACCTCTGCACCACTACTCTCTGGGCAGGTTTGCTCCTACAAAGCAGGTGGTCTACCCCATGCACACTTGGTTCCCGACCTCCCACTGCTGCCACCCTGCTGACTCCCGGCAACGCTGGCGACTTGCTGGCTCCGTCGCTGCCTCACAAGCAAGCTACCACCCTCTTCTCCCGATGATGATGAAGCCCCTATTCACCCAGCTCCCAAGTGCGATAAGCTACATCATCATCATCGAGTACTGTCTGCACGTCACTGATGTTCTCCTCAACGGTCTCTGGGTCTTGCAACAGCAGCTTCCACACCACTCTCCTCATCACTACTTGCCCGCCTACCCGAGGAAGCGGCGGATGCCTCCACATCTTGGCTGGCCAGTAGCTGCTGACTTTCCTCTAGTAGCTCGTCCTCGCTGTATAGTGGAGCTGAGCCCACAGCATATAATACTTCTCTGTCTGAGGGAACAGGAAAGGACAGAGGCAGGTTGGGGGTGTCTGATGTCACTTGGGACGAAGTGGATGACCGAGTCAGCCATTCAAGAACCGCTTAGTTGCTGGTCAAGACACGACTGCTAGGTGACACCGGGAGCTCAGGCCTCTTGCTGCGACTCCTGCTGCCACACCTCCTTACTCTGCGGCGACCTGTGCTTGCACCAGAAACATTTAGGCCTCTGCCATTTCCCTGTGCAGGGCCTGGCATTTCTCTATCTGACATACTGTTAGATCAAATAAATAAATAAAAATAAAATGAAAACACCCCAAAAAGGTCTGCAATTTTCTCACTTCACCACACAACGGCTAATAAGCCCTTTATTTTTCCACTAATACACGCCAGAAAGTGCTTTAGAACATATAACTGCACCGCTGAAAACCAAATAATAGTTGCAACAATGAAATTAAAGGATAACTGTCACACTTAGACCCTAATTTCAATTTTCATATATGTAGTTACTAATAACATGATATTCCAGAATCAATTACTATTAGACTGACTTACCCCATATTTAATAAGATTCAGCCCTTAGCAACCAGTCTGCATAAAACTGCAATTTCACTATTCAGTTAAGATGGCGCCACTGCCCTTAGCCTGAGGCTAATTCCGCCTGCCCTCACTAGCCAGTAACAATAGCCCCCCAAAAGTGTCAGTAACCAGAGCCCCTAAAGGGTTAATCTCCTGCAGCACAAAGGGGTCCTCTTAACATGTTGCTTTCATTTATACACTGAGCAGATGGCAGATCTCCCTTCCCTGCTCTGCGCTGCTTCAACTCTACTTCTCCAGCTCTGCTGAGTGAAGGAGCGTCTGCCAAGCGCAGGGACAGGGAGAAGTGCACACAGGCCAGGCACTGTTATCAGCTGCTGGGGAGGACCGGGCTTTAATCATTTACTTACAGTCCCTGGCTGTCAGTAATCTGACCTTGCACGCAGCCTGCTCCTGCGTCAAATAGACGGACCATGCCTAGCAACCCTATTTTAAGCACAGGTAAAAGTAGGCAGTACAGGGAACAAAACTGTGGAATTAAGGGGTAATTGAATACACAGTAAAAATTTAAATAGGGCCACCAAGGTTATATTAATCCCCACAATCCAATACTCCAAAAAAAAAAAATATGACAGTTATACTTTAAGGGGCACACAGATATAAATCAACAATCGGGAGTGCAAAAGTGGTCCAAAATGCACTATGCAAAAACAAGAACTGAAGTGCAGTCAAGAGAACCACAACAGAAATGCACATCCCACAAATACCAATGAATAAAAAGCTATTTTTATTAGACAACACTAACACATAGACATATTAAAAATTGTATGCAATAGAACTTAGTGTTAGTAAAAACAAGACCAACACCTGTACAGAGTCCACCAACATCCAAAGATGAGAACATAAAATATATAACCCAGCTTCATCAATAACCATATAAGTAAATACATAAAAGTCTTGCATCAAAATATAATGTGGCATCAAAAAAGTTAGGATGGGACCAGATCTGGTCAAAATATAAGAGCCATGACCTGTAGAAAAGCTGGTGAAGTGGACCTGTGCGACATGAAGAAAGACGCCCCATGTGTATCGCTGGCGCAGTCCATCTTCCTCAGGGGTACTAGACCTTGTGAGGTGTGTCATTTATATATATACTAAATGTACGTATCCAAATAACTAATTTAATCATATTCACCTGTCAACAAGCAACATCATGTGTGTGAGTTCCCAGCGTCCCCAGGGTCGAATCGCGCATGCGCAAGATCGCCAGGCGACAGGAAATGTCTAAGACATGTGACTGGAAGAAGATGGCCACAGTGGAACGCAAAAATGCGTTCCACCGGAGGAATCCAAGCCGAAAGTATACAGTCCACTCAAACATAGCGCAACTACAAGAACTGAGGGCGGAACAGAGATATTGTCATGTGCGTGAAAAGAAATAAGCTAACCAAAAGACCTACCACATACAGAAATATATTCAATGTACCAATTTATGGCATTCATCATGATTTAACACAATACCAACATTAGTACATGATCAAAAATAAATAATAAAAAATTTAATAATCAATGGCATGATTGTATAATAAACTCATAATTTAAATGTATTCCCCTAATAAATAAAAACATGATCAAATACCCTAAAGTGGAGAAAACATACATAATCATAATCAATAAACAATTTCATTTCATGATTACTAATATAAATAATTGGCTAATCGATCAAATAATCAACGATAAATATAATCTCACAGAACCCTATTAATAAGCTATGTGTACAGTGGCGGTATACAGCAAATCATAATAATGTTAAGAGTCAAAACATGCAACACATTATAATGTAAATATATATATATAATTAACTAAAATTTATTGGCCAAAAAATATACTAAAATATCCCTTAATTCATAAAGTTTGAGGGGAAAAAAAGTGAAAAATCGTTATATAAACCATCAAAAATTGCAAAAATCTTTTATATTCCACAATAATGCGGACAATGTGCTAACACAAATCAGTGCACAAGCATAGAAAGTGTAAGACCTGTGAAAATAAATACACAGAAGATAAGTTGAATATTAAGTGACCTTTTAACCATAAAAACCCACAAATGTGAATTCCTCATTCAATCCGTGAGGTGCTAATGAATTCAAAGAAAAAATCTATTTGGATTCCAAACAAAGTAATTGTGAAGCAACTGAACCCCCCCTCAAATCTTTGCGTACCAATGCAAGTCCGGCAATTTTCAACCCATGAATGTTACATTGATGATAATCCAAAAAATGCGCAGCCACTGAAGTCAAGGGTTTTTAAGCTCATGCCCTGTCACGTTGTGCCAAGGCGATGTTTGAAAAATGCTGTTGAATGCACTTACATAGTTCCTGGCTAGTCTGACCAACATAAATCTTCTCACATTTACAAATAAGTGCATATACAACATTTCGAGTACAACAGTTGATATAATGTCTAAGGGCTCTTTCACACTTGCGTTCTTTTCTTCCGGCATAGAGTTCCGTCGTCTGGGCTCTATGCCGTAAGAATCCTGATCAGGATTATCCCCATGCATTTTGAATGGAGAGAAATCCGTTCAGGATGCATCAGGATGCCTTCAGTTCCGGAACGGAACGTTTTTTGGCCGGAGAAAATACTGCAGCATGCTGCGCTTTTTGCTCCGGCCAAAAATCCGGAACACTTGCCGCAAGGCCGGATCCGGAATTAATGCCCATTGAAAGGCATTAATCCGGATCCGGCCTTAAGCTAAACATCGTTTCGGCGCATTGCCGGATCCGACGTTTAGCTTTTTCTGAATGGTTACCATGGCTGCCAAGACGCTAAAGTCCTGGCAGCCATGGTAAAGTGTAGTGGGGAGCAGTATACTTACCGTCTGTGCGGCTCCCCGGGCGCTCCAGAGTGACGTCAGGGCGCCCCACGCGCATGGATGACGTGATCGCATGGATCATGTCATCCATGCGCATGGGGCGCTCTGACGTCATTCTGGAGCGCCCCGGGAGCCGCACGGACTGTAAGTATACTGCTCCCCCGCTCCCCACTACTACTATGGCAGCCAGGACTTTAATAGCGTCCTGGCTGCCATAGTAACACTGAACGCATTTTGAAGACGGATCCGTCTTCAAATGCTTTCAGTTCACTTGCGTTTTTCCGGATCCGGCGTGTAATTCCGGCAAATGGAGTACACGCCGGATCCGGACAACACAAGTGTGAAAGAGCCCTTATCTTTTCAGGATGTCTAAGAGTAGAGAAGGAATCAGCGCTAACCATAAACTGGCAAATATTACAGTCGCCACACGGATATCTACCCCACAATTTGACCCCTCTCCCCAAACTCTGAGTAGGTCTCTGGAAATGACTGTGTACCAGTTTGTCTCGTAAACTCGGAGCTCTCCATGCAATCATTTTTGGATGTGGATTAACATAATCGTGTAACTTAGAGTCAGACAATAAAAGATACCAATGTGTATTTAACACTTAGTAGAGATCAAGCCATTTATTATTATACCTAGTAACAAGATGCACTTTACTGCTCTGTGTTTGGGTTTGAAAAGTTCCAAATGATCTGCCTTTTTAGTCATTTCATATGCTTCAGATATCACCTTCTTGGGATAACCACGGGACCGAAACCATGTAGTCAATTCACTAGATGCTTCATTGAAATCTTGTGTGGTTGTACAATTCTGGCGCAACCTCAAAAACTGTCCTTTAGGTATTCCCCTTTGCAAAAGAGATGGATGAAAACTGCTAAAATGAAGTAAGCTGTTTGTCGCCGTATGTTTACAATATAGCGATGTGCGAATCCCATTGTCATCCAAACCTGCCTGTAAATGTATGGTCGAATACAAAGTAATTAATGTGCAAAACAAAATTGAGAAGGCTCACCAAAAAAGTGTAATGTGCTGAACAGTGTCAAGATTTTGTGACAATGTTGAACAATAACTCATTCAATATCATACTGACCCACAGGATATCTGGCACTTCAACCGACTTCTTGGACTTACGGATACATTTGGATGACTAGGGGATTCGCTATATCGTAAATAGACGGCTCCAAACAGCTTACTTCATTTTAGCAGTTTTCATCCATCTCTTTTGCAAAGGGGAATACCTAAAGGACAGTTTTTGAGGTTGCGCCGGAATTGTACAACCGCACAAGATTTCAATGTAGCATCTAGTGATTTGACTACACGGTTTCGGTCACGTGGTTATCCTAAGAAGGTTATATCTGAAGCATATGAAAAGGGCCGATCATTTGGAATCTTTTCAAACCCAAACTTAGAACACAGAGCAGTAAAGTGCATCTTGTTACTAGGTATAATAATATAGGTATAATAATCAATGGCATGATCTCTACAAAGTGTTAAATACACATTGGTATCTTTTATTGTCTGACTCTAAGTTACGCGATTATGTTAATCAACGTCCAAAAATGATTGCATGGAGAGCTCCGAGTTTACGAGACAAACTGGTACGCAGTCATTTCCAGAGACCTACCCAGAGTTTGGGGAGAGGGGTCAAATTGCGGGGTACATACCCCTGTGGTTTATGGTTAGCACTGATTCCTTCTCTCCTCTTAGACATCCTGAATAGATTTCCGTTAGACATTATATCAATTGTCGTACTCAAAATGTTGTATATGCACTTATTTGTAAATGTGAGAAGATTTATGTTGGTCAGACTAGCCCGGAACTATGTAAGCGCATTCAACAGCATTTTTCAAACATCGCCTTGGCACAACGTGACAGGGCAAGAGCTGAGAAAACCCTTGACTTCAGTGGCTGCGCATTTTTTGGATTATCATCAACGTAACATTCATGGGTTGAAAGTTGCCGGACTTGCATTGGTACGCAAAGATTTGAGGGGGGGTTCCGTTACTTCACAATTACTTTGTTTGGAATCCAAATAGATTTTTTCTTTGGATTCATTAGCACCTCACGGATTGAATGAGGAATTCACATTTGTGGGTTTTTATGGTTAAATGGTCACTTAATATTCAACTTATTTTCTGTGTATTTATTTTCACAGGTCTTACACTTTCTATGCTTGTGCACTGATTTGTGTCAGCACATTGTCCGCATTATTGTGGAATATAAAAAAAAAATGCCATTTTTGGTGGTTTATATCATGATTTTTTTTTACTTTTTTTTCTCAAACTTTATTAATTATGTGATTTTTTTTTTGTATATTTATTGGGCAATAAATTTTAGTTAAAAAAAAATATATATATATATATATATATACGCTGTGTATATATATATATACATATATATATATATATATATATACGCTGTATATATATATATATATATATATATATATATATATATATAGATAGATAGATAGATAGGAAAATCGGACAGCACTCCAAGTAAAAAACAAATGGTTGTTTATTCACCCATGTGATAAGTCCTTATCACATCGGTGAATAAACAACCATTTGTTTTTAACTTGGAGTGCTGTCCGATTTTCCTATCCATTTTATGGGGTAAGCAGCTACACCCTTGGACCTAGCACCCGCTAGTTATTTTTTTTCCAGTGCCGCCATCGTGTTCCATTTTATATATATATATATATATATATATATATATATATATATATATTTATTTACATTATATTGTGTTGCATGTTTTGACTCTTGGCATTATTATGATTTGCTGTATGCAGCCACTGTACACATAGCTTATTACCCACCTCAGCCCCTATCGCTTAAACACCCTTAAAGACCAGGCCACTTTTTACACTTCTGACCTACCCTACTTTCACCGTTTATTGCTCGGTCATGCAACTTACCACCCAAATGAATTTTACCTCCTTTTCTTCTCACTAATAGAGCTTTCATTTGGTGGTATTTCATTGCTGCTGACATTTTTACTTTTTTTGTTATTAATCGAAATTTAACGATTTTTTTGCAAAAAAATGACATTTTTCACTTTCAGTTGTAAAATTTTGCAAAAAAAAACGACATCCATATATAACTTTTGCTCTAAATTTATTGTTCTACATGTCTTTGATAAAAAAAAAAATGTTTGGGTAAAAAAAAAAATGGTTTGGGTAAAAGTTATAGCGTTTACAAACTATGGTACAAAAATGTGAATTTCCGCTTTTTGAAGCAGCTCTGACTTTCTGAGCACCTGTCATGTTTCCTGAGGTTCTACAATGCCCACACAGTGCAAACACCCCACAAATGACCCCATTTCGGAAAGTAGACACCCTAAGGTATTCGCTGATGGGCATAGTGAGTTCATAGAACTTTTTATTTTTTGTCACAAGTTAGTGGAAAATGATGATTTTTTTTTTTTTTCTTACAAAGTCTCATATTCCACTAACTTGTGACAAAAAATAAAAACTTCTATGAACTCACTATGCCCATTAGCGAATACTTTGGGGTGTCTTCTTTCTAAAATGGGGTCACTTGTGGGGTAGTTATACTGCCCTGGCATTCTAGGGGCCCAAATGTGTGGTAAGTAGTTTGAAATCAAAATGTGTAAAAAATAACCAGTGAAATCCGAAAGGTGCTCTTTGGAATGTGGGCCCCTTTGCCCACCTAGGCTGCAAAAAAGTGCCACACATGTGGTATCGCCGTACTCACGAGAAGTTGGGGAATGTGCTTTGGGGTGTCATTTTACATATACCCATGCTGGGTGAGATAAATATCTTGGTCAAATGCCAACTTTGTATAAAAAAATGGGAAAAGTTGTCTTTTGCCAAGCTATTTCTCTCACCCAGCATGGGTATATGTAAAATGACACCCCAAAACACATTCCCCAACTTCTCCTGAGTACGGAGATACCACATGTGTGACACTTTTTTGCAGCCTAGGTGGGCAAAGGGGCCCATATTCCAAAGAGCACCTTTCGGATTTCACCGGTCATTTTTTACACATTTTGATTTCAAACTTCTTACCACACATTTGGGCCCCTAGAATGCCAGGGAAGTATAACTACCCCACAAGTGACCCCATTTTGGAAAGAAGACACCCCCAGGTATTTCGTGATGGGCATAGTGAGTTCATGGAAGTTTTTATTTTTTGTCACAAGTTAGTGAAATATGAGACTTTGTAAGAAAAAAAAAAAAAAGAAAATAATCATTTTCCGCTAACTTGTGACAAAAAATATAAAGTTCTAGGAACTCGCCATGCCCCTCACGGAATACCTTGGGGTGTCTTCTTTCCAAAATGGGGTCACTTGTGGGGTAGTTATACTGCCCTGGCATTTTCCAGGGGCCCTAATGTGTGGTAAGTAGGTAAATGACCTGTGAAATCCGAAAGGTGCTCTTTGGAATGTGGACCCCTTTGCCCACCTAGGCTGCAAAAAAGTGTCACACATGTGGTATCGCTGTACTCAAGAGAAGTTGGGCAATGTGTTTTGGGGTGTCATTTTACATATACCCATGCTGGGTGAGATAAATATCTTGGTCAAATGCCAACTTTGTATAAAAAAATGGGAAAAGTTGTCTTTTGCCAAGATATTTATCTCACCCAGCATGGATATATGTAAAATGACACCCCAAAACACATTGCCCAACTTCTCCTGAGTACGGCGATACCAGATGTGTGACACTTTTTTGCAGCCTAGATGCGCAAAGGGGCCCACATTCCTTTTATGAGGGCATTTTTAGACATTTGGATCCCAGACTTCTTCTCACGCTTTAGGGCCCCTAAAATGCCAGGGCAGTATAAATACCCCACATGTGACCCCATTTTGGAAAGAAGACACCCCAAGGTATTCAATGAGGGGCATGGCGAGTTCATTCATAGAAATTTTTTTTTTTTGGCACAAGTTAGAGGAAATTGATTTTTTATTATTTTTTTCTCACAAAGTCTCCCTTTCCGCTAACTTGGGACAAAAATTTCAATCTTTCATCGACTCAATATGCCCCTCACAGAATACCTGGGGGTGTCTTCTTTCCGAAATGGGGTCACATGTGGGGTATTTATACTGCCCTGGCATTCTAGGGGCCCTAAAGCGTGAGAAGAAGTCTGGAATATAAATGTCTAAAATTTTTTACGCATTTGGATTCCGTGAGGGGTATGGTGAGTTCATGTGAGATTTCATTTTTTGACACAAGTTAGTGGAATATGAGACTTTGTAAGAAAAAAAATATAATTTCCGCTAACTTGGGCCAAAAAAATGTCTGAATGGAGCCTTACAGAGGGGTGATCAATGACAGGGGGGTGATCAGGGAGTCTATATGGGGTGATCACCCACCTGTCATTGATCACCCCCCTATAAGGCTCCATTCAGATGTCCGTATGTGTTTTGCGGATCCGATCCATGTATCCGTGGATCCGTAAAAATCATACGGACATCTGAATGCAGCCTGACAGGGGGGGTGATCAATGACAGGGGGGGGTGATCAATGACAGGGGGGTGATCAGGGAGTCTATATGGGGTGATCACCCCCCCTGGAAGGCTCCAGGGAGACGCCTGTATGTGTTTTGCAGATCCGATCCATCTATCAGTGGATCCGTAAAAATCATGCGGACGTCTGAATGGAGCTTTACAGGGGGGTAATCAATGACAGGGGGGTGATCAGGGAGTCTATATGGGGTGATCACCACAGTCATTGATCACGTCCCTGTAAGGCTCCATTCAGACGTCCGTATGCGTTTTGCGGATCCGATCCATCTATCAGTGGATCCGTAAAAATCATGCGGACGTCTGAATGGAGCTTTACAGGGGGGTGATCAATGACAGGGGGGTGATCAGGGAGTCTATATGGGGTGATCACCACAGTCATTGATCACGCCCCTGTAAGGCTCCATTCAGACGTCCGTATGCGTTTTGCGGATCCGATCCATCTATCAGTGGATCCGTAAAAATCATGCGGACGTCTTAATGGAGCTTTACAGGGGGGTGATCAATGACAGGGGGGTAATCAATGACAGGGGGGTGATCAGGGAGTCTATATGGGGTGATCACCACAGTCATTGATCACACCCCTGTAAGGCTCCATTCAGACGTCCGTATGCGTTTTGCAGATCCGATCCATCTATCAGTGGATCCGTAAAAATCATGCGGACGTCTGAATGGAGCTTTAAAGGGGGGTGATCAATGACAGGGGGGTAATCAATGACAGGGGGGTGATCAGGGAGTCTATATGGGGTGATCACCACAGTCATTGATCACGCCCCTGTAAGGCTCCATTCAGACGTCCGTATGCGTTTTGCGGATCCATCTATCAGTGGATCCGTAAAAATCATGCAGACATCTGAATGGAGCTTTACAGGGGGTGATCAATGACCGGGGGGGTAATCAATGACAGGGGGGACATCAGGGAGTCTATATGGGGTGATCAGGGGCTAATAAGGGGTTAATAAGTGACGGGGGGGTGTAGTGTAGTGGTGTTTGGTGCTACTTTACTGAGCTACCTGTGTCCTCTGGTGGTCGATCCAAACAAAGGGGACCACCAGAGGACCAGGTAGCAGGTATATTAGACGCTGTTATCAAAACAGTGTCTAATATACCTGTTAGGGGTTAAAAAAATCACATCTCCAGCCTGCCAGCGAACGATCGCCGCTGGCAGGCTGGAGATCCACTCGCTTACCTTCCGATCCTGTGAACGTGCGCGCCTGTGTGCGCGCGTTCACAGGAAATCTCGCGTCTCGCGAGATGACGCATATATGCGTGACTCTGCGCAGGGCTGCCGCCTCCGGAACGCGATCCTGCGTTAGGCGGTCCGGAGGCGGTTAATAGGGTTCTGTGACATTTAATTTATTGTTGATTATTTGATCAATTAGCCAACTATGTATATTCTTAATCATGAAATGAAATTGTTTATTGATCATGATTATGTATGTTTTCTCCACTTTAGGGTATTTGATCACATTTTTTTTTTTTTTATGGGTATATATTTTCATTATGAGTTTATTATACAATCATGCCATTGATTATTCTATTTTTTATTATTTATTTTTGATCATGTACTAATGTTGGTATTGTGTGTTAAATCATGATGAATGCCATAAATTGGTACATTGTATATATTTCTGTATGTGGAAGTCTTTTGGTTAGCTAATTATTTTTCACGCACAATATCTCTGTTCCAGCCTCAATTTTTGTAGATGCACTGCTTGAGCGTACTATTTATTTCCGGCTTGGATTCCACCAGTGGAACGTATTTTTGTATCCATTGCGGCCATCTTCTTCCGTTCAAATGTCTAAGACATTTCCTGTCTCCCAGCCATCTTGCGCATGCGCGATTCGACCCTGGGGACGCCGGGAACTCACACACATGATTTTGCTTGTTTACAGGTGAATATGATTAATATAGTTATTTGGATACGTACATTTAGTATATATATAACACACCATCGCATGGTCTAGTACCCCTGAGGAAGCCGGACTGCGCCGGCTATACGTGTGGGGCGTCTTTCTTCATGTTGCACAGGTCCACTTCACCAGCTCTTCGACAGGCCATGGCTCTTATATTTTGACACGAATCTGGTCCCATCCTAACTTCTTTGATGCCACATTATATTTTGATGCAAGACTTTTATGTATTTACATATATGGTTATTGATGAAGCTGGGTTACATATTTTTCTCATCTTTGGACGTTGGTGGACTCTGTACAGGTGTTGGTCTTGTTTTTCACCAACACTAAGTTCTATTGTATACAATTTTTATGTCTATGTGTTAGTGTTGTCTAATAAAAATTGCTTTTTATTCATTGGTATTTGTGGGATGTGCATTTCTGTTGTGGTTCTCTTGACCGTACTTCAGTCCTTGTTTTTGCACAGCAAAAATATATTTGTTTGCCACTAAGGGCTCTTTCACACCTGCGTTCTTGTCTTCCGGCATAGAGTTCCGTCGTCGGGGCTCTATGCCGGAAGAATCCTGATCAGGATTATCCTAATGCATTCTGAATGGAGAGTAATCCGTTCAGGATGCATCAGGATGTCTTCAGTTCCGGTACGGAACGTTTGTTGGCCGGAGAAAATACCGCAGCATGCTGCGCTTTTTGCTCCGGCCAAAAATCCGGAACACTTGCCGCAAGGCCGGATCCGGAATTAATGCCCATTGGAAGGCATTGATCCGGATCCGGCCTTAAGCTAAACGTCGTTTCGGCGCATTGCCGGAGCCGACATTTAGCTTTTTCAGAGTGGTTACCATGGCTGCCGGGACGCTAAAGTCCTGACAGCCATGGTAAGTGTAGTGGGGAGCGGGGGAGCAGTGTACTTACCGTCCGTGCGGCTCCCCGGGCGCTCCAGAGTGACGTCAGGGCGCCCCAAGCGCATGGATCACGTGATCCATGTGATCACGTCATCCATGCGCATGGGGTGCTCTGACGTCATTCTGGAGCGCCCCGGGAGCCGCACGGACTGTAAGTATACCGCTCCCCCGCTCCCCGCTCCTACTATGGCAACCAGGACCTTAATAGCGTCCTGGGTGCCATAGTAACACTGAAAGCATTTGGAAGACGGTTCCGTCTTCAAATGCTTTCAGTACACTTGCGTTTTTCCGGATCCGGCAGGCACCTCCGGCAACGGAAGTGCATGCCGGATCCCAACAACGCAAGTGTGAAAGAGGCCTAATACAAGCCAAAAACGGCTATAGAACATATAACTGCACAGCGGAACGGCAAATATATATATTTTTTGCCACTAATACATGCCAAAAAGGGCTGTCATTTTCTCACTTCACCACACAACTGCTAATTAGCCCTTTTTTTCACTAATACAAGCCAAAAAATGCTTTAGAACATACAACTGTACCGCACAAGGGCAAATAAGACATAGAAATATTTATTTGTAATAAACCCTGGTAATGGCTGTATCACACAGCACTTGCTCCCCAATAACAAGAACGGTTTGCTGGAATTACAGAGCTGTATAAAGGCAATTTGGATCTGCAGTCAGTACAGCAAGGTGTAATATGATTGTTCCTATTACCCAGGCTGTAAACTCCCCTACTGAACCCTGTTCTGCTTCAATACTGTGGAATGATTCTTCCCTATCATTTCCCTGAACTTCTATATAGCAAATTAAAAGTTTTAAAGTCTTTTCTACCACTGTCCCTAGCGCCTGCTGATGTCTCTCCCTGCACTAAGTACACTGGAAAATGGCTGAATCCAAGATATCTGAGGCTATTTATAGGCCTGTGACATAACAGAAAGAAAAAATATATAAACGTTATCTGGTATGAAAAAAATTGGACTGCAGCAGCGGTACCCTTAAGGGAGTAGGTTCAGTCTCCTAAATAGCAAAATAAAACAGAGGGTGCGGGAACCGCACTATAAATCAGCAGTTTATATCAGTTATTTGAGTCAAATCCTATAAACACGGGAAACTGAAATGTTATCCAGCTATCAGAGGCAATAATCGCAGATGC
The DNA here is from genome assembly GCF_905171765.1 of Bufo bufo. Taxonomy (NCBI): domain Eukaryota; kingdom Metazoa; phylum Chordata; class Amphibia; order Anura; family Bufonidae; genus Bufo; species Bufo bufo. Next base: position 167,888,852 of record NC_053391.1, on the reverse strand, counting down.
GTATTGTTCATACGAAAAAGCTGTAATCCACCTCCTGCTGGTCCGCAGATCTCGTCATGAGTCACCAACCACTGATTCCAAACACCGAATCCGAATACCTTCAAGAAGGAACAGAAAAGATGGTGCAATACCCTCTATATCCTTACGGGAAAAGGGTTTATTGTACTCACAATTATAAAGTTGTAAATATGCACATAGAATTGCCTGACCCGGGTTTCGCTATTAGCTTTTTCAGGGGCTGCGGTACAAACACCGCTGCAAACCACGAGTAAAAGATCACTTCTACCCCGGAACTGAAACGGACTTCCGTTGTCCAATATCATGTCAATCAAACAATAAATGTCGGATACCAGACATATGCATAGTGTGCAACATAAACAATCACATAAAATCACATAAAATATATAAATAGACACTGTAATAAAAGCAATGTCATATAAAAACAATGTTAAACATATATGATGTATATAAATATAAAAATATATATCGGAAATAGTATCAGACGAGTCAAACCATACAAACTGCTTTTATATCCCATTCAATATTTAGTCCTTGCGGCTGTAAAGTGTCAATTTCAAATATCCATTGCGCTTCTTTCTTATTAATTTGTGTGGCGGGGTTGCCTCCTCGCCAATACCGTGTAACCCAGTAATAAAGTGGTTATCTTGGTGCAGTACGACTAGCAGTTAACTGGTGTAGAAATGCTGTTATTGTAACAAAATGTGTTCACAAAAATTGAGGGCATTTACTGTGAATTTACAATTATTACATACCGTATATTTTGCCCCATAAGACGCACTTTCCCCCCCCCAAAAGTGGGGGGAAAATGCCCCTGCGTCTTATGGGGCGAATGCTTCCATTTTACATCGCAGCCTGCGATGTATGAGCAGGGAGAGAGGAGGGGCTGGAGTACGGAACTTGCGTTGGGGCCCGGTGCAGTCACTGTACTCTTACACCGGGCCCCGCCGCTCACCGAAGTATTTCTAGACGTTAATCCTTAACCTGTTTTTAAGTTTAATTAACGCTGCACTCTCCCCTGTTCCCCTGTATCCCCTGTATCTGTACAGCACTTAGTAACAAGCTTCCATAGCAGGCAGAGCGGACAGCAGCAGTAACGTCACTCACTGACGTCGCACACCTGCTCCTCCCACTTGAAGCAGGCGGAGCAGGCGCGCGACGTCAGTGAGTGATGTAACGCTGCCAGCTGCTCTGCCTGCTATGGAAGCTTGTTAGTAAGTTCAGTACTGATACAGGGGAGAGCGCAGCTTTAGTTAAATTTAATAACAGGTTAAGGATTACGTTCTAGAAATACTTCGGTGAGCAGAGGGCCGGTGTATTGGGGGACACTGTTATGAGGGGGATCTGTGGATGACACATATATAGCAGTTTTGTCCACAGATCCCCCCCATAACAGTGCCATCAAGAGATCCCCCACCCCATAACAATGTCATCCACAGATCCCCCACCCCATAGCAGTGCCATCCACAGATGCCCCTCCCCATAATAGTGCCATCCACAGATCCCCCATAAACAGTGCCATCCACAGATGCCCCTCCCATAACAGTGCCATCCACAGATCCCCCATAACAGTGCCATCCACAGATCCCCAACATGACAGTGCGTCATCCGAAGATCCCCCATAATAGTGTCTTGCACAGACCACCATTAGTTCAAAACCCACCAAAAGCACACCTTTTGGTTAAAAATATATTTTTTCTTATTTTACTCCTCAAAAACCTAGGTGCGTCTTATAGGGCGAAAAATATGGTAAATACTGCTATTGCAGTAGAATGCTTTCAGTAAAAATGCACAGTAAGGCTACTTTCACACCTGCGTTCAGGTGTCCGCTCGTGAGCTCCGTTTGAAGGGGCTCACAAGCGGCCCTGAACGCAGCCGTCCGGCCCTAATGCATTCTCAGTGGAGGCGGATCCACTGAAAATGCATCCGCCTGCCAGCGTTCAGCCTCCGCTCCGCTCAGTGAGCGGACACCTGAACGCTGCTTGCAGCGTTCGGGTGTCCGCCTGGCCGTGCGGAGGCGAGCGGATCCGTCCAGACTTATAATGGAAGTCAATGGGGACGGATCCGCTTGAAGATGACACCATATGGCTCAATCTTCAAGCGGATCCGTCCCCCATTAACTTTCAATGTAAAGTCTGAACGGATCCGCTCAGGCTACTTTCACACTTAGAAATTTTTCTAAGTTATAATGCAGACGGTTCCGTTCTGAACGGATGCAAACGTCTGCATTATAGGAGCGGATCCGTCTGATGAAACATCAGACGGACCCGCTCCGAACGCTATTGTGAAAGTAGCCTAATCTTGATGCAATACAATGCATTGACAGTTAACTGGTACATAAATGCTATTATTGTAGCACGGTATGCATTCACTAATAATGCACGGTATGGTTTTTAGGTAAAAAGGGCAATTTTTCGGTGTCTCAGCTGAATGTATACTGTTAGGGTGCTGTCAACAATTTTATGAACTATAGAAACTTTTGTTTACAAAAAGAAAAATGTCTGGTTGTTCATTCAGAGAAATATGAGTTATCTTGCAGGATTCAGAATTTGCTAGCAAGCAATATGAAACTGAGATAGTGACCAGTCTCTCACTCACTCTGTTTAAGCTTTCCCTGATAAAACTCTAAAATCTAGCCAATTATATCTCCATGTTCTTTCCCTATAGTGCCTCTATAGTGTCCCTAGTAACTGGCTTGTGTCTGCAATATTTTTTATTTAATTTTTTCGCCAGACCAAGGCACAGCACAGTCTAGCAAAACTCTAGCTGCACACAAAATGGTGTTTCTTCTTTCTGTGTAAAAATGACCTGGCTTAATAATGCCCCCGATTGGCTGATAAAGCTGTTTGTCTCTGAGCCAATCAGGGAAAGACCTTCCTTCTCCCTCCCAGGGTCATATGATCCTCCATCTTCTTCCTTCTTGTTGTTTTCCCATCAATGTTTAGAGTAAAATGGCGTTGGGCGCTGTTTTAATGCAATTCGTCTAAAACAAATCCTCAAAATTTTGGATTCATTTAGCAGACAAATTTTTGTGAAATTTGTACCTAATCCAATTTGTTTAGAATTTGTTCCTTCATTTCTAATTTAAACTTTATGACCACCTATTACTTTTGTACATTTCTTGAGACTTCTCCTGATGCATTGGGGCTCATTATATGGTCAGACTCAAGGGCTCAGCAGACGGTAATTTGGTACTCTGGTGGGCTAGTCAGACTCTGACTCATTCTGACTCCCTCACCATCATTAGTACACATCCTCAAGCACTGCTGTGTGTATGTCATCTATATTATTAGAGTTTGCTGCATCTGTATGTTCACTCCTCCGATATTGGTCAAGTTTTCACACGACCCTGTTCTGGTATCTCATTAACCAATACAAGTGGAATTACAGAGCTATTAGTGATGATACATTTGTAAGAGGTGAATATCAAATTTGAATGTGGTTTTCTGAGTATTAAAATGTTATCCTCTTAATTTCACTGACTGCTTAGTGTATGTTCTTCTACATACAAATAGATCTGAGGTGAAAGTGCCTTTTATATTTACGCTGAAAACCTATAAGTTTCTTATTATATTTCAAATGTAAAAGACGTAAAATTTCAAAATCACACTTCCTTTTATGCTCAAGCATGAAGGCATATTTGGATAAAAGAAAGGTCTTGTAAAGTTGACTTACTCATTCTCCTTTGAAGTATATTTAAAATTAAAATGCATATTTACTGGCAGCTACAGTAACACATTTAGAGTTAAGATTCCCTAAAAGCCAAGTTTAACATTGGGGAGAAAGTTCCTTCATGAAATATTTAGCTGCCAGAGTTACTGCTCAGGACATGCATGGTTTTGTATATATATATATCTTCAGGTTGACAAACTTCATCAGAGCGTTCTTCTTTTAGGAGTAGATTTAATCGGACCTAGAAAACATGTCATTATTTTATGTCTGTTATCTTATTTGACAGTATGGTAATCTGAAAGGTATCACAGTACATAGAGCAATATAAAAAAATGCACACAGGACCCCAGATAGACAACAAAGTAAGGCCTCTTTCACACTTGCGTTGTCCGGATCCGGCGTGTACTCCACTTGCCGGAATTACACGCCGGATCCGGAAAAACGCAAGTGTACTGAAAGCATTTGAAGACGGAACCGTCTTTCAAATGCGTTCAGTGTTACTATGGCACCCAGGACGCTATTAAAGTCCTGGTTGCCATAGTAGTAGTGGGGAGCGGGGGAGCGGTATACTTACAGTCCGTGTGGCTCCCGGGGCGCTCCAGAATGACGTCAGAGCGCCCCATGCGCATGGATGACGTGATCCATGTGATCACATGATCCATGCGCTTGGGGCGCCCTGACGTCACTCTGGAGCGCCCGGGGAGCCGCACGGACGGTAAGTACACTGCTCCCCCGCTCCCCGCTACACTTTACCATGGCTGCCAGGACTTTAGCGTCCCGGCAGCCATGGTAACCACTCTGAAAAAGCTAAATGTCGGCTCCGGCAATGCGCCGAAACGACGTTTAGCTTAAGGCCGGATCCGGATCAATGCCTTTCAATGGGCATTAATTCCGGATCCGGCCTTGCGGCAAGTGTTCCGGATTTTTGGCCGGAGCAAAAAGCGCAGCATGCTGCGGTATTTTCTCCGGCCAAAAAACGTTCCGTTCCGGAACTGAAGACATCCTGATGCATCCTGAACGGATTTCTCTCCATTCAGAATGCATGGGGATAATCCTGATCAGGATTCTTCCGGCATAGAGCCCCGACGACGGAACTCTATGCCGGAAGACAAGAACGCAAGTGTGAAAGAGCCCTAATCCGGTTTTGCACCACACATCTTAAGAACAAAATCATCCAGCAACATTTGCTTATAGATATTTTCAAACAAGTCAGATAATTGATGGTACGTACAGTATACTAAAAGGGATGTTTTATGAAGAAAACATCTTTTAAAAAGAAGCTGGTATGGCAATTTGCTGCTGTCTGCAAGTCTGTTTTCTTTTAGCTTCAGCATTCAGCTGTTATCACGTCTGGTTACACATTTCTGCTGCAGGGAAAATGAAGTACTACATGATGGCAATTCAAATGGATGGTCAACCATGTAATATACATTCATGGGCCAAGATCGCTAGTTGAAGAACTGCTGTCTGCTCTGATTCGTAATGAAGACTGCAGAACGCAAATCAGTCTATTCGGTCCATAAGCACTAATAAGGCTCATGGCATGTCCTTTAAAATATGTATCACTAAAGGGCTTGTCCAGTTTCACAAACCAATTTTCCTATTAGAGAATTATGAATTAAGGGAAGGAATCTTATCTAATAGTAAAAGTAGGCAATAGTTACAAAAATTATCTCTCTCTCTCTCTCTCTCTCTCTGAAGGAACTGTCATTGATTTGATTGGACATTGCATAATGATTAGCTTCTCCTATGGTTCTGCATAAAGATTGAAAACTCACTGTCTGGTACTCTGCAGCATCTAACCACATATACACATGAAAGTCAATGTGATAGAAAAGCAAATCACATACCAGTAGACTTTTTGGGCATTGAAGGAAACTAGAGCACCCAGACATAGTGCTTATAACTCCACCTAAAGCCCATTTAAGGGGAATCTGTCAGCAATATTTTGTCTCTAATATTATAACTAATTCTAAGGCGATGTGCACTCAAACATAGTTTAAAACTTACCTTTAGTATCCTTCTCTGAATTTGTGATTGCAAGAAAATTAAGTTTATTCTATATGTAGATGAGCTTCAAAGCACCCAGAAGAGCTTCTTCAACCTTCCAAAGAGCCCAAGCCCACCTGTTCAATGAGGCCAAGCCTGCCTCTTCAGATAGCCCAGAACCTTCCCATTGTGCTCCTAACTCCCTGCAACGTCAATGACGCCCTTCCCCTTTGTTGGTAATGTCACCTCTCTGCCTGGGGCTGCGCACCACAGTATATATCATGAGCATCGGCCTCGCTGTGCAGTACATATAATGAGACCGACAACCGCACTATGTACTGTGGTCCAGGCAGAGAGCAGAGAGGTGACATCACCAGCAAAGGGGAAGAGCATCAGTGACATTGCAGGGAGTTGGAGGAGGTACTGGGCTTTCTGAAGAGGTGGGCTGGAGCTCATTGATTAGGCAAGCTTGGGCACATTGGAGGGTTGGAAATGCCCTGCTGGACACTTTATGGATCATAGAATAAACTTAATTAATTGGGTGGAGCTTATTCAAGACCTCTTGCCCCTCCATCCTTCAAAAATGTTTTTCCCAATTGGGTTTAGGCATTCCTGGGGCAAGCTTAAAAATCTCCAAATTTACCAAAAACAATGTTGGTATGTAAGAGATAGGGCTGCCATAATCAATGATTTAATCTGTGCTACCAGATCATATTGCTGTGTAGGATGGACTATGAATAGGGATGAGCGAACCCGAACTGCAAAGTTCAGGTTCGAACCGAACTTTGTTAGTTCGGGTACCCGGATTCAAACCTGGACATTTTTTTTTTTTTAACTGAAGTCTGAGTTCGGGTTCAGTGTTCGGGTTATTTATTTATTTTTCATTATAACATGGTTAAATAGGACTTGGACATCGTTTGTCTCCCTTTGTCTCCTTTCCCCTCCTCACCTGTTATGTTGTTTGGTGTGGTTCATGTTGGGGTTTAGTTGTTTGTCATGTCTGGTGTTCCATGTGAGGTCGGTTTGGTGTTGTGATCTGCATGGATGTTTGATATTTTCCCCAGTCTGTTGTTGAACCATTACCCTGTATGCAGCGCTGCCTGGAGCTTCCATGCATCTGGTGTTCGCACGGAGGTCCGGGTAGATGTTTGGCGCAGTCTTTCCATCTCTGCTGCAGCAGGTAAGTGTTAGTTGTCGCTAGTGTTCTGTTGTGGCACTGTGTACTTACCTGCCATCCAGTTGCTGCATATGGTCTTTTCCCTTCTGTTACTGGGCCGCTGCAGACTCCGCTTTGTCTGTTTCCTTGAGGAACTGGTTGTCTCCTATTCCTGACCCCTGTGCAAGGGACCGTTAGGGTCAGTAGGATCCAGGTTCGAGTGTATGAGCCCTCCCACCTTCAGGGGGCGCTCATACAGTCAGGAGATCAGGGTCAGGATTAGGGCGGCTATAGGAGGTGACCTGCTCCCTATCCCTGTTTTGTGGCCTAGTATCAGTTCCCATTATACGGTGGGGGTTTTCCCCACTCCCGACCGTGACAGCTATTATTTTCCAATATAACCATGTTATAATGGAAAATAATAAAGTGAAGTTCGGGTCCCCATTGACTTCAATGGGGTTCGGGGTCAAGTTAGGGTCCCGAACCCGAACTTTGACCTGAAGTTTGTCTGAACCTGGCAATCCTGAACTTCCATGAGTTCGCTCATCCCTAACAATGAACATAAAATATTATATTTGTAGACTATTTAAGAAATAGTTGAATGAGTGTCTTATAAATGTTGGCTGTACTCTTCTCTTTCTTCCATTTGTATACTATTATCAGTGCTGATTTGTTGTACATTGTAATAGCCTGCACCATAATGATTTATTATGTTACCTAAGGGAGCTATGTCATACTGCACTCATGTTGAGCAGATTTCTTACTGTTTTTAGGCAAGATATTTGAGATATCTTGACATTTTAGAGAATGCTCATTGTAAAAAAAAAAATCCAGAGAGAAAGATTTGCTGAGCCAGGTAACCTTTAACAATTATGTAACAGAACCAGCTGCTATGAACTTTAAGAAAATAAGTGAACAAATTAAGTCGAAAACAGTTAAATTGTGTGCTTAGAAGAAAGAAATACTTAAAGGGGTTGTCAGGTTTATATTTTTAATATATTTTTTTATATTGTTTAAAAGTATTTGTCTATAAAGTAGGAATCATACACTTTTCTAATATATATGTGTAATGGTGCAGAATCCCAAGCAACCAGACAGATTATTTAAACTACAGTGGCTTTATTGAGTCGATGATAATTCAGTCAAAAGCCAGTGATCATACACAAGTAATCAAGCCGAATAAGAACCTCTGCAGGGAGAGATCAGGGAAGTAGTCCGTGACCAGGCCAAAGTTCATACACGTTATATCAGTCCGAGAAGCGTGGTACCGAGGGATGAGACGTCAGAGAATATCCAGGGTCTGATCTGAGGTCATACACAAGATAGATTGTTCAGCCAAGATAAAGTATCCAGAGGGAGGTCACTAGAGAACGGTCAAGAAAAGCAGAGGTCATACACAGGTAAACTGGAGAGAAACGATCACCAACATACACCCGTATTGTCAGAACAACAGTGGGCACTGACCAGCCAGGGAGATCCCCTTTTAAGTACCTGCTAGCCAATCACAGAGTGCCAGGTGTCGATTCTTCATAGGTCACATATATGATCCTAATCGCTAACACTTGTGCGGCCTATCCCCTAATCTACTTTGAATTTCTGCACAGGTGCTTTTCCTGCCAGCGGCCGGTGTAACACATAATACGCGTACGCTCGGCCGTGTATATCTTTGCGAACCACCTCTGGAGCGTGTGCGCGGACGCTTGATTGGCCTAGCACAGATACGGGACCGCACCGGAACGGAACCCGTAGGCGATACCGGAGACAGGACTGGCCACGGCTTGTTGCCACCAGCCTGGCCAATCTGCCTCCGGGACCCTGGCGGTCTTCCCCTCCATTCATTTGCAAGAGGCTTAACCTTTAACTGTACAAGGATGTTTGGACATTTTGCACCTCTGGTAGCCACGACAATTTTTTGCAGTTTTGACATGTACAAATAGAACCTAAATTGAGAAATAAAAATCATACTAACCCCACCATACCTTTATATTTTCTTAAAGCAGACAACTGCCACATTGTCAAAATGCCACTCAGCAATTTATGCATGCAGACTAGTAAAGAACGAAGTGAGCTAGGGATGCTACATCCGAAGTTGCTTCGTTCAAAACTTTGGATTAATACTGTATGGAGATGTGTCTCAGTACATTATAAAAATGTATGGGCTCCAATGAGCCGGTAAGTTATTCGCAAAGTCGCGCAAGACTTCGTTGAATAACTTCGGTAGTTGATCTTTAAAGTGGAAAACCACTTTGAAGCTTGAAACTGAACTCAGCTTCGGTTCCGATTGTTACCCTATAGCAACCAATCCACCTTTTATTTTGGACAGCTCCTTTAGAAAATAAAAGGAGGAATCTGACTGGTTGCTATGGGCAACTAAACCAGTTCTACGTTACACCACTTTGATAAATGACCCCCCATGGATCGCACATTCACATGCCTTGCATTGATATATTGTTTCTCAGCATAATTTTTAAACATATTTTGGGGATTTGCTCTGGTAGGCAGGGTAAGCATACGCAGTACAGAGGCGAAAACAAGTTTGTAAAGCAAAACTTAAGTGTTTATTCACACATAAGGCAAAAGTAAAATGACTCTGTACAGTCTTGGTGTTAGTCCACACAATGCAAAGTCCACAGAACAAAAATATCACCTTGTTGACCGTTTTATCCCGAGTGGTCCACTGCAGGCTTTAGGGGGCCTGCTCCCCAGCGTGTGGCTCTTAGCCCTTTAGCACGGCACATGCCTCAGATCCCAAAACAGAGACCACTTGCTGCTGAGCCCAGCTGTCTTTTAAGGACAGCTAGGTGTTGTCAAAACCCAGACTGGCACTTAAAATCTAGTCCGGTGTTTTACCCCACCTGGCTGCAAACCAGCCCAGCAGCACACAATGGGAGGAAAATACCTGTCCTCACAGATCATACCCTTCACTGTGTCACATACCCCCCCTTTGTTCAACCCTGAGGTGGTGAACACTCGCCAGACAATGTACCCAGGACAGGGCAACCGTGTTCCTCTGTAACCGGCCTGCCCTGTGTTCCACTGTAAATTTAAAGTTCTGTAGGGACAGGAACCATCGGGTGACCCGGGCATTTCTGTCTTTAGCCTAGCTTATCCACATGAGAGGGGAGTGGTCGGTCACCAAGCGGAATTTTTTCCCCAACAAATAATAGCAGAGAGACTCAAGTGCCCACTTGATAGCCAGGCACTCTCTCTCCACTATACTGTACCTGGTCTCAGCTGGGGTGAGCTTACGGCTGAGGAAGACAATGGGATTCTCCTCCCCGTTGACTTCCTGGGACAGTACAGCACCGAGGCCCACCTCGGAGGCATCCGTCTGTACTATAAATTCCTGCTTGAAGTCAGGCGTCACCAAAATCGGGGACCCACACAGGGCCGACTTTAAAGCGGAGAACGCCTCTCTTCCACCTGATCATCCCAGCGAACCATCACGGACTTATGTCCCTTCAAAAGTCCTGTCAATGGCGCGGCTATCGTAGCAAAGTGGGGGACGAACCTCATGTAATAGCCCACCATCCCCAAGAACAACTTTACTTGCCTAGAGGTGACAGGTCAGGGCCAATTCCGTATGGCCTCTATTTTGTTTACTTGGCGTTCGATGACTCCGTGCCCAATGACATACCCAAGGTATTTAGTCTCTTCTAACCCTATTGCGCACTTTTTTAGGTTAGCGGTCAAGCCAGCCTTCCTAAGGGAGACCACCACAGCCTGTACCTTAGGTAATTGACTTTCCCAGTTGTTACTGTGGATAACGATATCGTTCAGGTACGCTGAAGCGTACCGATGATGTGGACGGAGTACAATGTCCATTAGCCTTTGAAACGTGGCGTGATACAGCCCCTCTGGTGTGATGGAAGCCGTTTTCTCCTTGGCAGCCTCCGTCAAGGGTACCTGCCAGTACCCTTTGGTGTGGTCCAAAACAGAGAAATACCGGGCTTGACCTAACTTCTCAATAAGCCCATACACTCGGGGCATGGGATATGTGTCAAACTTGGAAACCTCATTAAGTTTACGGAAGTCGTTACAGAATCGTAACGTCCCGTCCGGCTTGGGTATTAATACTATCGGACTGGCCCATTCACTTTTTGACTTCTGGATGACGTCTAGCCACAGCATTAGCTGCACTTCCTCCGAGATGGCTTGTCGGCATGCCTCAGGTACCCGGTATGACTTTAACCGGACTTTTGCCTGAGGTTCAGTGACAATGTCATGCCGGATTGCGGAAGTGCGTCTAGGGAGGTCCGAGAACACATCCGTGTTCTGACTAATGAACTCCCTGGCCTCCTGAGCCTGTTTAGAGGAGAGGCTGTCAGCATTTTTTACTGTGGCAACCGCTTCCCTTGCATCAGATAGAAGGGCCGGAATCTCTTCCGCTAGAAAACCCGGCCGCGGACTGTCTTCAGTAAAGGTCTCCCTATCTTTCCAAGGTTTTAGTAAATTAACATTGTAAACCTGCACCGGCTTTCGCCACCCTGGCTGGTGTACCTTGTAATTTACCTCTCCAATTTTCTCGAGTACCTCGTAGGGCCCCTGCCACCTGGCCAGGAACTTACTGTCCAGGGTCGGTATCAGAACCAAAACCCGATCACCTGGGTTAAAATTCCGAACCCGAGCCCCGGGTTAAAATTCCGAACCCGAGCCTGGCGATTATAGACTCTACTCTGGGCTCGCTGAGCTGCCTCCATATGTTCCTTAACCAGTGGCAACATTGTCTCCATCTGCTCTTGCATCTGAGTGGCATACTCAATCAAAGTTTTATGCAGTGTGGGTTGTTGTTCCCACTCCTCTTTGACTATGTCCAACAGACCACACGGATGTCGGCCATACAGCAGTTCGAAGGGCGAGAACCCAGTAGAGGCCTGCGGCACTTCTTGCACTGCGAACATGAAATAGGGCAGTAGAAGATCCGAGTCCCTCCCATCGTTAGACACCACCCGCTTTAACATGTTTTTCAAGGTTTGATTAAACCTCTCTACCAGGCCGTCCGTCTGTAGTAGTTTACTGAGTTCCCTCATGACATTTGAAATAAAAGGGGTCCCCTGGTCGGTCAGAATCTCTTTCGCAGAGTGGCATAGTCCAGGACTACAAAAATGTGTTTTTGCCCTCTAGCGGACTTCGGTACTGGGCCTATGAGATCCATACCGATCCGCTTGAATGGAACCTCAATAATCGGGAGAGGGACCAGGGGACTACGGAAATGTGGATGGGTGCTGGTTATCTGGCAGGTTGGGCAAGACTTACAATACTCTTCTACCTCTCTGAACACACTGGGCCAGTAAAACCGCTGTAGAATCCAGTCCTGTGTTTTCTGCTGGCCCAGCCCATGTTGGTGGGCTAATTCCAACACGAGCTTGCGATACGCCTTGGGCACCACCAACTGTTCAATATGGTCACCCAGTAGTTAATTTACCCGGTACAGCATCTCCTGTTGAACCACAAAACGGGGAACATAGACTCAACCCCCTGTTGTTGTGGTTCACCATGTATTATTAATGCATTTTCCCAGGCTCGGGATAAGGTTGGGTCCCAGTGTTGTGCAGTACCAAAATTATTCCCGGAGACATTGAGATCTGCCAGCTCAGGCCCCGGCGGCAAGTCCTCCACGTCTCACACCATTACACTCAGTGGGGTTGTCTCCTCCTTTTTCACCGAAGTGGCGGTCACCCCTACCGCTGTCCCTTCGGCCTTGTGTTCCCAGGATTCTGGCCTCCCTTCGGAGAAAGGCCACTCTGCTGGGGTTACCCCTGTCTCATGGGCACCAGTCACCCTCGTAGTAGGCCACAGTGCCGGGAAACCCGGAAAGTCTCTCCCGATGATAAGTTCGTAGTGTAAGTTTGTGGCAACTGCCACTTCGTGAGTCCACCTGCCGGCCCCCGTGGTTAGAGACACCAGGGTGGTGGGATAGTCTTTCAAGTCCCCATCAATGCACATGACCCCGACTTTCCGGCCAGTATACTCAGCAGACCATACCAGGGGAGCCCTTACTAGGCCCCCTGCTGGAGTGTCTCATACTTCCACCTGGCACAAGTGATCTAGAGTCCCTGGGGTACCTGTTGCACTCAGCTTCCTGGCATATAGCAACTGACAGTAGCCATAGTTAGTGTCCATGGGCTTAACCTGTTGGGGACAGTCAGCCCTTACATGGCCAGGCTCCTGACACCGCCAGCAGACTATCAGAGCCAGGTCCGCAGTGGGTACATCCTGAGCGGGTTTTATCCGCTCAAACCTCTGGGCCTGGGATGGAGATTTCCGGGATTTGACTGGCCCCCTCCTGAAAGAACCCCCCTTTAGATTTCTGGTAGCATCATAGCGTTCCACCAGGTCCACCATCTCAAGGGCATTGCCAGGAGACACCTGGCCGATCCAGTGCTGGAGAGGGGGTGGCAAAGCCCTCCATAACATATCAGGTAACAGACGGTCCAGCATAGCAGTGGGGCTCAGCACATCAGGCTCTAGCCACTTTTGCAAGAGGTGAAGCAAGTTATAATACTGGGGTCTCGTGGGCTCAGCCGGGTTGAACCCCCACTGATGCACCCGGTGGACCCGGACAAACACATTCACCCCCAGTTTCTCCAGATTCTCACCCTTGACTTTCTGGTAGTCGGCCGCTTGATCGTCCAGCAAGTTGAAATACACCCCCTGGGAATCGGATGTCAGGAATGGAGCGACGACCTCAGCCCACTGATCTCGGGGTAGATTCTCCCATGTGGCCACCTTCTTGTACATTGCCAGGTAGGTTTTGATTTCATCTTGGGGATCGCCGCAAGGACCGTTTTCCAGACATCATGGACGCTCCTGCCGTCTGTAAAGCCATCATGTGTTGTAACAGCAGCTGGTTTGTTTCTTGCTGGTGTTGGTTAGCCTCCACGAGGGCTTTCATTAAGGCCTCCATTTTGTCACGTGACACAGGTTTGAATTTAGCTGGTTTAATCCAGGAGATCCAGCCGTACCCGAAAACAAAAATATTTCGGCGTTTACGCCAGCCTCACCTCGTGTGCCCGCTCCAAGCCACCAATTGTGGTGATTTGCTCTGATAGGCAGGGTATGCGGACCCAGTACAGAGGTGAAAACAAGTTTGTAAAGCAAAACTTAAAATAAAAGTAAAACAACACTGTACAGTCTTGGTGTTAGTTCACACAATGCAAAGTCCACAGAACAAAAATATCACCTTATTGGCCGTTTTATCCACAGCGGTCCACAGCAGGTTTTAGGGGACCTGCTCCCCAGCGTGTGTCTCTTAGCCCTTTAGCACGGCACCATGCCTCAGATCCCAAAACAGAGACCACTTGCTGCTGAGCCCAGCTGTCTTTTAAGGACAGCTAGGTGTTCTCAAAACCCGGACCGGCGCTTAAAATCTAGACTGGTGTTTGACCCCATCTGGTTGCAAATCAGCACAACAGTACACATTGGGAGGAAAATACCTGTCCTCCCCGACCATACCCTTCACTGTGTCACAATGTACATGAGGACCCTTTGTATATGTTTTTACCAAAATGCATAGGTCCACTTATAAGGACAAGATGGCCTCTTTTGAGTGGGTCCCTACTCTAGTTTGGCACAGCACCACATGACAACAACACAGCAGCTGAAGGTGGCAAGACTGAGTACCCCAACAGCACCCCTGCTGTGAGTATAAGCCCCCTTGGCTCTGGGCCCCCCACTACCCTCAGCAGTACAACAGCCCTCATGCAGCACCACTTAGAATAGATGTCAGAACTCATCTTTCCATGTGGTCTCAGAAACCAGACTGCGACCAAGTAGGTAGTAACCCTTATGCAGATTCTTGCTAATTGAAAACATCTGGGTCAAATGAGAGCAGTGCTGATAACATGAAAAAAATAAAAAATACACGGGGTATATGACTACAATAGAAAAAAAATGATTAGAGATAAAAAGACATGGATTGCACATCAATACGCCATGCACTAATCTGTTGCTTCTCAGCATAATTTATAAACATGTATATGAGGCACTTTATCTTTTTTGATCAAAATGCATGGGACCACTCACCATATCAAGGTGGTTTAATTTGAGTGGGTCCCTTCTCTTATTTGGCACAGTGCCACACAGCAACCACTGGCACCCCAACACAGCATCTGCAGGTAGTGAGATCCATCCCTGCTGCCATCCTAAGCCCCCTTGGTACTGGGCACCACCAGCACCACAGCAATAATAACCCCCTATGCAACACCGCTCTCTCAAAAGCTCACATTTCCATGTGGTCTAAGAAACCATACTGAGACCATTTAGGGGCTTAGCCTAACAGTATGGATGTTGTTGGGCTGCTGGGACTTGCCATTTTTAGGTGCTGTCTTGTGGTGGCAGTGGTTGCCATGTGGTGTTGCACCAAATTAGAGTAGGATCCCACTCAAAAGGCCACCTTGATGTGAGTGGGCCACCTTGATGTGAGTGGTCCTATGGATTATGATCAAAATGCATACAATGTGCCTTGTTGCCATGCTTATAAATGATGCAGAGAAGTAATGGATCAAAGCATGTGGATGTGCAATCCATGTCTTTTTTCAGTTTGGTAATTATTTCATAACAGAGTTATTCTGTAGTAGTTTTCTTCCACCTTGCCAAGTGATAGCCATGCCCAGGGCCGTCTTTAATATTGATTGGACCCTGGGCAAGAATTTACTTGGGCCCCCTGGATCCCGCCCCCCCCCCCCCCCGCCCTTTGCTGTACTTGCTATACAGCAGCACTTACCTGTCACGTCCAGGGCCTCCAGGTGACCTCTCCTCTCTGTCATCATCTTCTCTGTAGATCTTCTCTCTCATCATCTTCTCCACTTAGTCTGGACAACTTCTCTCAGCCGCCTCGTCACTGCAGAGTGTGACACACAGACATCTTAGCTTTCTTACATTCTATCATTATCCCCCAACTGGAGTCCCCACAGTGTTATCCTGCTGCTTGCTATGCCCCCCCCCCCCAGGGGTGTAGCTATAGGAGGTGGAGAGGTAGCAGTCGCTACCGGGCCCAGGAGCATGAAGGGGCCCAAAGACACTTGTGCCGCATAAGAAGACACACAAAGCACTGAGGGAAGGGGGGCCCAAGCTGAACTCTTGCACCGGAGCCCATGAGCCTTTAGTTACGCCCCTGCCCCCCCCCAATACCCCCAAATACTATCCTGAAGAAACATTACTGCCCCCCATAGTAATAGTGCTCCTCATAGTCCCACCAATAGTAATTCCCTTCTAGAATGCCCTCATTAGTAACACTGCCCCAACCGTGATAATGCTCCTCAACAATGCCCGCATTATTAGAAGAGCCCTCCCATATTAATAATACCCTCACAGAGTCCCCAGTAGAAATAAGGCCCCCTATTGTTCCCCCAGTGGTAATTAAGCTCCCTACAGACCCCTCAGTAGTAATAAGGCCCCCATAGTGCGCTTAGTAGAAAAAAGGCGGATCTATAAGACCCTCCTATAGAGCCCCCAGTAGTAATAAGACCGCCTATAATGTCCCCTGGATCTGCAGTGCCCCCTGCAGTTATAATCCTCCCTCCACCATACAGTCCCATGTAAATAACATCACCTCCTCCCCAGCTGCCTCCAACGCACAATCCCATGTAAACATCACCCCCTAAGGCTACTTTCACACTTGCGTTCGTGCGGATCTGTCCTGTACTTGTACAGGACGGATCCGCACCGATAATACAAACGAATGCATCCGTTCAGGACCGATTAGTTTGTATTAGATTTGAATTTCTAAGTCCCAATACGGATCCGTCCTGACTTACATTGAAAGTCAATGGGGGACGGATCCTTTTACAATTGCACCATTTTGTGTCAATGCAAAGGGATCCGTCCCCATTTACTTACATTGTAAGTCAGGACGGATCCGTTTGGCTCCGCAAGGCCATGCGGACACAAAAACGCTGCTTGCAGCATTTTGGGGTCCGCCTCCAAAACGGAACGGGGGGCTGTACGGAGCCGAACGAATGCATTCTGAATGGATCCGCATCCATTCAGAATGCATTGGGGTTAAACTGATGCGTTTGGGGCTGCTTGTGAGAGCCTTGAAACGGATCTCACAAGCGGATCCCCAAACCCAAGTGTGAACGTAGCCTAAACATTAAGTCCCATGTACCTAAACATCATTCCCCCCACCATCCACTTTCAACATACAGTCCCATGTAAATAACATCATTCCCTCCCCCAGCCACCTCAAGCACACAGTTCCATGTCAATAACATCCCTCCCTTCAGCCCTAACATACATCCTAGTTAAATTACTACAACTCCCAGCATTGCTCTGCCTCTCCCTTCACTTACCTCTCCAGTCCTCATATACAGACATCAGCATTAGGCTCCTTCTCCTCTTCACTCCAGTCCAATCCTGCACTGGTCACATGATGGTGACATCATCCAGGTCATCCTATCACAGCCTGTTTTGCTGATCACATGACCTGTAATGTCACCACAGGTCCTTCACCTGTATTAGATTCAATTGTATTGCCGTTCTGTGTACGGCAATACAGTTGTATCTAGCAGGCCCCGAATGTTTTAACCTAGCGACACAGTCACTAGTGAATGGGAGTCGGGAAACGGAGCTCCCTTGGGCCCCCAGGAGCAACTGGGCCCGGGGCAGCTGCCCCTTTTGCCCTGCGGCAAAGACGGCCCATGCCTTATGTGTCAGTGCTTATACACATCTTAGTTTATCCAAAATATGTGCAAAACCTCTGCCTCTAAAAATTGCTATTTTTCCATATCTCCCCAACTATATTTATCTTGAAAAGCCTCTAAGCCGAAACATGTTACTGAAAGTTTTCTCAACTATGTTAGAACAATGTTGAAGTCTATAATGTGAAGGAAAGTGTAAAGCATGAGCTGCATTGCAACGTTCTGTTGCCCGCAAGTCACAGTAAAATCACAGCATGAATGTAACGTGACTTAAAATTTTCCCTAAGTGAAGCCAGGTCATAATCATGGGTGGTCTGATGATATCTCTCTAACTATGAACTGACTACCGATGCATTTGTCTACATCATTAATTTTGTTTTGTGGTCAGAATAAATTGTTATAGAAAGTCCAGACAAAAAAGTATCTCTTGGCCAGATTTGTGCATCTCTATTTACTCACAGGGTTTGATTTACATAAATGGGACTGTTCTTTGAATCCACCAATGTACTGTATAGACGTCTGGAGCCTGATTTGTTGTACCTATAGAACAGACAGAAAAAACAACACAATAATAATATCAGCGCTAAGCATCACTGTTATGTCATCCAGATGTTTGCATAGAGAATACCTAAACTGCTTCCCCAGTAACACAAATTTAATGTGTTCAGTCACCTTTTGCATCTGCCCCTAAAAGAGAAGATATAAAATGCATCGAGTGTAAGTATGCCTTTACCATATAAAGGCTATAAAATAAATGAGGTATAAATACACTTCAGCAAATGGGCTCCAGTTTTATGACTAAAATTGTCATAAAATGGACCCAAGCGCCTTTTTTTTTCTAGCTTGGACCCCTGCTACCATGAGGCGACATACGAAGAAGGTGAATAAAGCAGTGTATAGGTTTTGAGTGGAATTTAAATAAGCAATTTCAAAATGCATTCTGAAGCATAGACATTGGTTAGATAATTACTTTAAAAGTCTTAGAGATTCCTGGAAAAAATGTCAAGCTGTACGTAGTTTATCATTGTGAATTGGTATTTTTGCCTATGTTTGTTATGTTTTAATATAAAATGTACATGCCTTTACCTGACATTATTTCAGCACTTAAACTGATAAGACAAAAAGATATGAAAGACTAGATTCTCATTTTTTGCCTTTAAAAGCTGCAATTCCATCTACCAAAAATTACGCTTATTTAAAAGTTTTTGTATAATGATGGTAAATGTGTTTCCACTACTTTCAAAGAATCTGTGGTAAAGTTATCATTCATAGATAATAAAAACTTTCAGGCTCCATAAGTGTGAAGGCCGTGGGATTTGGAACTGCTTGTTTTATTGATTTAGGTACTAATGTTTTTGTAGTAGGTTTAGATTAAGAAAAAAGACAAAAAAAGATAAAAGTACAATTAAATGGGTCATCTTGTAATGGAGACCCATTTCCACGTATCCTATTAGGAAATATAAATGCCATAGAGTGGTCTTCATTGCTCTCCTTTCCCATGGGCAGAGATATGCTTGAAAAGGGGACTGTAGGAGAAATGTAAGTTATGACCAACCAATAGTGTTGAGCGAATAGAAGTATCAGGGAAAATTCTATTTGCCCTGAAGCCGAATTTACTTGTGCTTCGTGGTAATGAATAAATTTTGCCTGAAAAAAAACAAAAACATACTCACCTCATCCATTTGAAGATCCTGCGCAAAATCTTGTGCTCAGTGACATATGACGTCACCACACCAGCCAGCGTGATGATGTCACCACGCACCACATGAGATTTCACGTGGTATCTTCAATCAAGATGGCCATGGTGGCACTCAAGTTGATAAGGTCAGCATTATCTTTTATTTTTTAACTGATTAACCCCTGTAAGCCTTCGTTTTTATCTCAGTTGCCACAATCAGTGATGAACGTGGCATCTGAGGGGTTCAATGATGGAGCGGCGCAGTTCCGTCATTCCGCCGTGACCTCTGAAGGAGGGTGCTGTCCATTAGCGGCCTCCTTTCATTTACACTAGAGATGAACTACACATGAGCTAGTTCCTGTGCCCGTCCCCAGCGCCAGCATGCAAGTCAGGAGACCTTCCTATAAGCATAAATTATTCATACTAAACTATTGGACATCAGTGCCGATAGTTTAATAATGAATATTACTAGCTACATGCTACAGTTCAACGGAGTCGCAAAAAACATGGAGAGAAAGTTATCCCACAGGATAGGGGATAACTCTTTAGATTGGTGGGTGTCCTACCGCTGGCACCCTCACTGATCATGAAAGTGGGGCCCGGTACCCGTGGAGCCCTCCTGAAATGGATAGAGTAGGTAGTCAGAATTTGGTGCCACCGCTCCATTCATTTCTATGGGAGCACCAAAATAGTCAATATGTTTTACTTTTATGTATAAAAAAATCCCAAATTTCCACTTATTCCGCTTAATTTGATTCCATTGATAAATAAGTTAAGATAAAAAATAACAACATGGCTTTGTTTACCTTTATCGAAGGCTGATAGACTATCTGTAGTTAAGATGGTGATTCTCCCCCAGCTACTTCACGTCTTCAGGAATTCTCCAGTTTGGATTAGGGATAGGTTTTTAAATTAATTGAAAGGATTATTAATGACTTACTTTTGGGGAGGAAACGTGTAAGGCTACTTTCACACTAGCGTTCGGGGCTCCGCTTGTGAGCTCCGTTTGAAGGGTCTCACAAGCGGCCTCGAACGCATCCATACTGCCCCAATGCATTCTGAGTGGATGCGGATCCACTCAGAATGCATCAGTCTGGCAGCGTTCAGCCTCCGCTCAGCAAGCGGACACCCGAACGCAACTTGCAGCGTACGGGTGTCCGCCTGGCCGTGCGGAGGCAAACGGATCCGTCCAGACTTACAATGTAAGTCAATGGGGACGGATCCGTTTGAAGTTGACACAATATGGTGCAATTTTCAAACGGATCCGTCCCCCATTGACTTTCAATGTAAAGTCTGGACGGATCCGTCTGACTAACTTTCACACTTAGAATTTTTTCTAAACTATAATGCAGACTGATCCGTTCTGAACGGATCCAAACGTCTGCATTATAGGAGCGGATCCGTCTGTGCAGATACCAGACGGACCCGCTCTGAACGCAAGTGTGAAAGTAGCCTAAGACCTAAATTAGAGCATTGGTATAAGCCGTTGGAGAGGGGAGGGGTCAATTTCCCTTGCTTTAGGGGCTATTTTCTAGCTGCACAGTTTTGTTTTTTCCGTGACTGGAATGATAGTCCACTCTGCAGGTATTTAGTGAATAGATCTCCATATGATAATTTTTTTACCCTATTGGAGTCTGATCAATTGACCGACTCCGATAGGGAATTTAGATCTGCCAGGAATCTTTTTATGAAGTCATGGTATTCTATTAGACTTTGGTGTGGAGTGAAGGGTTCACTGGGATGCACTACTTTGTAGTATAATCAGCACTTACAAACTTTAGTTAAATTACGTAGGGATTTGTATTGGCAAAAAAGTTATATTTTCTATGTGACACAGGTAGTAGTTAATGGAGATATTGTTTCATTCACTGAATTATCACAAAGAGAAAAGTCACAGAAACTATTATGGTTTCGGTATTTACAGTTAAGATCGGCACTTTTAAGTATTAAAAAAAAAAATAGGCTTGAAATACACATTTCTACACAACTTAATGATTGGATAGGGAATTTGGGGCAAAGGATGAAGATTTCTCAACTTTATAAAAACTTACTTATAGCACAATTTGGAGATATTTGGACAGAGGGCTTGGCACAATTTGGAGATATTTGGACAGAGGGCTTGGCAAAATGAATGTTTAACGATTTATCCGGACGATCAGGAGAATCTAGTTCAGGATTTAAAATTGGTTTCACATAATTTTAATCACGTTTTGGTACAGTTTAATATTTTACATAGACTTTATGTCACACCTCTCTGGCTTAATAGATGTGGTATTAGGAATGATTCCAACTGTCCTAGGTGTGATGTTCCTGATGCAGATTATTTGCATATGTTTTGGTCCTGTGCAGAGCTGAAGCAATATTGGGGGACTATTCATAATTATATAGAGGGAAAACTGAATGTGCGGATCCCGTCTACTGCTGAATGTTGGGTACTGGGTGATCTCACCAAGGTGAGCTGTCAGCAATATAAAAAAATCTTTTGTTTAAGATAATGTTCCTGGCAGGACTTCTGAAAGCACATTCCTGGTTTTCCCGAGATGCTTCCAGTATGAACACATGGCTAAATCTGGAAAATACCAATAAGAGATATGAATATATTTTGCATAAGCAAAGAAATACGGAGATAAAATGGTTTAGAATCTGGAGAGACTGGAATCCTTAGAGCTTCCTCCGTTCTTCCAAACTTTCCCATCTCTCCTCGGTCTGGTTACGGAGGGGTGGTGGGAAGGGAGGACGCATCGTAGGGGAGGGATTTGGGGGGGTATTTAGGTTGAAAAAGATGTTAATATTTATATGTTTTCATAAAGTTGATTGTTAACCACTTAAGGACCACAGGTTTATACCCCCCTAAAGACCAGGCCCTTTTTTACAATTCTGCACTACACTACTTTCACCGTTTATTGCTCGGTCATGCAACTTACCACCCAAATGAATTTTACCTCCTTTTCTTCTCACTAATAGAGCTTTCATTTGGTGGTATTTCATTGCTGCTGACATTTTTACTTTTTTTGTTATTAATCGAAATTTAACGATTTTTTTGCAAAAAAATGACATTTTTCACTTTCAGTTGTAAAATTTTGCAAAAAAAACGAGATCCATATAGAAATTTTGCTCTAAATTTATATTTCTACATGTCTTTGATAAAAAAAAAATGTTTGGGTAAAAAAAAAATGGTTTGGGTAAAAGTTATAGCGTTTACAAACTATGGTACAAAAATGTGAATTTCCGCTTTTTGAAGCAGCTCTGACTTTCTGAGCACCTGTCATGTTTCCTGAGGTTCTACAATGCCCAGACAGTACAAACACCCCACAAATGACCCCATTTCGGAAAGTACACACCCTAAGGTATTCGCTGATGGGCATAGTGAGTTCATAGAACTTTTTATTTTTTGTCACAAGTTAGCGGAAAATGATGATTGATTTTTTTTTTTTTCTTACAAAGTCTCATATTCCACTAACTTGTGACAAAAAATAAAAACTTCTATGAACTCACTATGCCCATCACGAAATACCTTGGGGTCTCTTCTTTCCAAAATGGGGTCACTTGTGGGGTAGTTATACTGCCCTGGCATTCTAGGGGCCCAAATGTGTGGTAAGGAGTTTGAAATCAAATTCTGTAAAAAATGACCAGTGAAATCCGAAAGGTGCTCTTTGGAATATGGGCCCCTTTGCCCACCTAGGCTGCAAAAAGTGTCACACATCTGGTATCTCTGTATTCAGGAGAAGTTGAGGAATGTGTTTTGGGGTGTCTTTTTACATATACCCATGCTGGGTGAGATAAATATCTTGGTCAAATGCCAACTTTGTATAAAAAAAATGGGAAAAGTTGTCTTTTGCCAAGATATTTCTCTCACCCAGCATGGGTATATGTAAAATGACACCCCAAAACACATTCCCCACCTTCTCCTGAGTACGGCGATACCAGATGTGTGACACTTTTTTGCGGCCTAGGTGGGCAAAGGGGCCCATATTCCAAAGAGCATCTTTAGGATTTCACAGGTCATTTTTTACAGAATTTGATTTCAAACTCCTTACCACACATTCGGGCCCCTAGAATGCCAGGGCAGTATAACTACCCCACAAGTGACCCTATTTTGGAAAGAAGACACCCCAAGGTATTCCGTGAGGGGCATGGCAAGTTCCTAGAATTTTTTATTTTTTGTCACAAGTTAGTGGAAAATGATGATTATTTTATTTTTTATTTTTTTCATACAAAGTCTCATATTCCACTAACTTGTGACAAAAAATAAAAACTTCCATGAACTCACTATGCCCATCAGCGAATACCTTGGGGTCTCTTCTTTCCAAAATGGGGTCACTTGTGGGGTAGTTATACTGCCCTGGCATTCTAGGGGCCCGAATGTGTGGTAAGGAGTTTGAAATCAAATTCTGTAAAAAATGACCTGTGAAATCCGAAAGGTGCTCTTTGGAATATGGGCCCCTTTGCCCACCTAGGCTGCAAAAAAGTGTCACACATCTGGTATCGCCATACTCAGGAGAAGTTGAGGAATGTGTTTTGGGGTGTCTTTTTACATATACCCATGCTGGGTGAGATAAATATCTTGGTCAAATGCCAACTTTGTATAAAAAAATGTTGGCATTTGACCAAGATATTTCTCTCACCCAGCATGGGTATATGTAAAATGACACCCCAAAACACATTCCCCAACTTCTCCTGAGTACGGCGATACCAGATGTGTGACACTTTTTTGAAGCCTAGATGCGCAAAGGTGCCCAAATTCCTTTTAGGAGGGCATTTTTAGACATATGGATACCAGACTTCTTCTCACGCTTTGGGGCCCCTAGAATGCCAGGGAAGTATAAATACCCCACATGTGACCCCATTTTGGAAAGAAGACACCCCAAGGTATTCAATGAGGGGCATGGCGAGTTCATAGAAATTTTTTTTTTTTGGCACAAGTTAGCGGAAATTGATATTTTTAATTTTTTTCTCACAAAGTCTCCCGTTCCGCTAACTTGGGACAAAAATTTCAATCTTTCATGGACTCAATATGCCCCTCACGGAATACCTGGGGGTGTCTTCTTTCCGAAATGGGGTCACATGTGGGGTATTTATACTGCCCTGGCATTCTAGGGGCCCTAAAGCGTGAGAAGAAGTATAAATGTCTAAAAAATTTTACGCATTTGGTTTCCGTGAGGGGTATGGTGAGTTCATGTGAGATTTTATTTTTTGACACAAGTTAGTGGAATATGAGACTTTGTAAGAAAAAATAAATAATAATTCCGCTAACTTGGGCCAAAAAAATGTCTGAATGGAGCCTTACAGGGGGGTGATCAATGACAGGGGGGTGATCAATGACAGGGGGGGTGATCAATGACAGGGGGGGTGATCAATGACAGGGGGGTGATCAATGACAGGGGGGTGATCAGGGAGTCTATATGGGGTGATCACCACAGTCATTGATCACGCCCCTGTAAGGCTTCATTCAGACGTCCGGATGCGTTTTGCGGATCCAATCCATCTATCAGTGGATCCGTAAAAATCATGCGGACGTCTGAATGGAGCTTGACAGGGGGGTAATCAATGACAGGGGGGTGATCAGGGAGTCTATATGGGGTGATCACCACAGTCATTGATCATGCCCCTGTAAGGCTTCATTCAGACGTCCGGATGCGTTTTGCGGATCCGATCCATCTATCAGTGGATCTGTAAAAATCATATGGACATCTGAATGCAGCCTTACAGGGGGGTGATCAATGACAGGGGGGTGATCAGGGAGTCTATATGGGGTGATCACCACAGTCATTGATCACGCCCCTGTAAGGCTTCATTCAGACGTCCGGATGCGTTTTGCGGATCCGATCCATCTATCAGTGCATCCGTAAAAATCATGCGGACATCTGAATGGAGCTTTACAGGGGGGTGATCAGGGAGTCTATATGGGGTGATCCCCACAGTCATTGATCATGCCCCTGTAAGGCTTCATTCAGACGTCCGGATGCGTTTTGCGGATCCGATCCATCTATCAGTGCATCCGTAAAAATCATGCGGACATCTGAATGGAGCTTTACAGGGGGTTGATCAATGACAGGGGGGTAATCAATGACAGGGGGGTGATCAGGGAGTCTATATGGGGTGATCACCACAGTCATTGATCACGCCCCTGTAAGGCTTCATTCAGACGTCCGGATGCGTTTTGCGGATCCGATCCATCTATCAGTGGATCCGTAAAAATCATGCGGACATCTGAATGGAGCTTTACAGGGGGTTGATCAATGACAGGGGGGTAATCAATGACAGGGGGGTGATCAGGGAGTCTATATGGGGTGATCACCACAGTCATTGATCACGCCCCTGTAAGGCTTTATTCAGACGTCCGGATGCGTTTTGCGGATCCGATCCATCTATCAGTGGATCCGTAAAAATCATGCGGACGTCTGAATGGAGCTTTACAGGGGGGTAATCAATGACAGGGGGGTGATCAGGGAGTCTATATGGGGTGATCACCACAGTCATTGATCACGCCCCTGTAAGGCTTCATTCAGACGTCCGGATGCGTTTTGCGGATCCGATCCATCTATCAGTGGATCCGTAAAAATCATGCGGACGTCTGAATGGAGCTTTACAGGGGGGTAATCAATGACAGGGGGGTGATCAGGGAGTCTATATGGGGTGATCAGGGGTGATCAGGGGCTAATAAGGGGTTAATAAGTGACGGGGGGGGGGGGTGTAGTGTAGTGTAGTGGTGCTTGGTGCTACTTTACTGAGCTACCTGTGTCCTCTGGTGGTCGATCCAAACAAAGGGGACCACCAGAGGATCAGGTAGCAGGTATATTAGACGCTGTTATCAAAACAGCGTCTAATATACCTGTTAGGGGTTAAAAAAAACACATCTCCAGCCTGCCAGCGAACGATCGCCGCTGGCAGGCTGGAGATCAACTCTCTTACCTTCCGTTCCTGTGAGCGGGCGCGCCTGTGTGCGCGCGTTCACAGGAAATCTCGGCTCACGCGAGATGACGCCTATTGGCGTTAGTGTGACCTGGGAGCGCCGCAGAAATGACGCCTTTCGGCGTTAGCGTGACGGTAAGTGGTTAATATTGGAATCTCAATAAAGAAAGTTTAAAAAAATAAATAAAAATTCCCAAATTTCCAGGAAAATCCTGAAAAAATTAATATTTCCTAATTAGAATTTCTCTCCTTTTAAGAGAGATGCCTTATAAAATAATTAACATTCATCATATGTCTACTTCATGCTGGCCTCATTTTGTAAATGTAATTTTATTTTTGCAGGACTTTAGGAGGCTTAGAATTAGAGAAGCATTTTTTTAAAGTTTCTTAAATATTTCCAAAACCTCCTCTTTTAAGGACCAATTTAGTTCTGAAGTCACTTTGAGGGGCTTAAATAATACAAACCACTCACATGACCCCATTTTATAAACTATACCCCTCAAGCTATTAAAAATTTTAGAAACATTGTTAACCCTTTAGGTGTTCCTCAGAAATTCAAACAAACTGCAGGTGAAATTTATAAATGTTACTTTTTTATTTTAATCAATGTTTTACTGTATGCAGCTAGGGTTAACAGAAACATAAACCTCAATATTTATTACTCTGATTCTGCAGTCCTGCACTGCACATGTGGTCATGAACTGCTGTATGGACACACAGCAGGCCTCAAAAGGGATTGAACATTATATAGTTTTTGAAGGGCAGATATTGTTGGACTGGATTTTGATGACAAGTCTCATTTGAAGAGACCCTGAGATACGCCTACAATGTAAACCACAAAAAATATTATTTAAAAGGTGTAGTCAGCACTCAACTGGTGTTTGATAGAATTTAGAAATGCTTGGCTGTAATAAAATGTTGGTAGGTTGTGGTGGCTCACTAGCAAGTAGTTAAGGTATGGTGCTGCAAGCTCATATAGAGGGAATCACCCCACCCTCTCTTAAAGGCAAATGTAGTAATAGAGTAATGAGCGAGCACTCATACACTTGGCAACCAAATTGACATGTGCAGAAAATATTTATTATATCCCCATAAAATACAAGTAATAAAATTTATAAGAACAATGTAGCAATAATATACAACATTACAGTCACATATATTGTGGTAGATATGATCAACACTATATTCATATGACTCAATAGTGTCGATAAATTCAATAATATATATCACACCAAGAAACTTCAAGTATATGCTGTTATTTGGGAAGAGGGGGTATTATCTTCTAGCGCTCTATCCCAATTTGGGAAACTGAATGTCACTGAAAATGCTGTAGGTGTATTCACTGGGAGCGCAATATGTTCATAAAGTGTCCACAGGAATCCTGATAATGTGAAAAGTCTCTTATAGCTGATCCTTTTAAGCTCGATATGAGCTTTGGATTGGAGAAAACTTTAAATCGATGTTTGGCTTACCGTCTAGCGTCTGCTGTCTCCCTATTGCTTCAATGGAGCTTTAAATATTTGCCGGCTTATTCAGTCGCTCCATACAGCAAGCTGGTTTAAATTTCGCAGGAGTTCCAAAGATCGCAGGAGTTGCCACTCTGTTCCGCAATTTCCTTTGGTGCAGCTTTCGACGATAAGAATAGTTAATCCTTTACTGTAGAGATTTTCTTCTGTATGGCCATACAGTATTATCGGAGGCTTTTCAATGCAGGTACATCACTTGTTTCACCATACGCGTTACGGGTAGATTCACTCTCCCTTCCTCAGGAAGGGAGAGTGAATCTACCCGTAACGCGTATGGTGAAACAAGTGATGTACCTGCATTGAAAAGCCTCCGATAATACTGTATGGCCATACAGAAGAAAATCTCTACAGTAAAGGATTAACTATTCTTATCGTCGAAAGCTGCACCAAAGGAAATTGCGGAACAGAGTGGTAACTCCTGCGATCTTTGGAACTCCTGCGAAATTTAAACCAGCTTGCTGTATGGAGCGACTGAATAAGCCGGCAAATATTTAAAGCTCCATTGAAGCAATAGGGAGACAGCAGACGCTAGACGGTAAGCCAAACATCGATTTAAAGTTTTCTCCAATCCAAAGCTCATATCGAGCTTAAAAGGATCAGCTATAAGAGACTTTTCACATTATCAGGATTCCTGTGGACACTTTATGAACATATTGCGCTCCCAGTGAATACACCTACAGCATTTTCAGTGACATTCAGTTTCCCAAATTGGGATAGAGCGCTAGAAGATAATACCCCCTCTTCCCAAATAACAGCATATACTTGAAGTTTCTTGGTGTGATATATATTATTGAATTTATCGACACTATTGAGTCATATGAATATAGTGTTGATCATATCTACCACAATATATGTGACTGTAATGTTGTATATTATTGCTACATTGTTCTTATAAATTTTATTACTTGTATTTTATGGGGATATAATAAATATTTTCTGCACATGTCAATTTGGTTGCCAAGTGTATGAGTGCTCGCTCATTACTCTATTACTACATTTGTAATAAAATGTTACTTGAAACCCAGAATTTTCATTTTCACAAGGAGAAAATTTGTTACCTATTTCCTGAATACGGAACACCCCTTATGTGGTTGTAAACTGCTATATGGGCACAGCACAGGGCTCAGAATAGAAGGAGCTCCATTTGGTTTTTGGAGGGCATATTTTGCTGGAATGTTTTTTGGGTGCCATGTTGTATTTGAAGGAACTATGAGCTAACCCTACAGTAGAAACCCTTAAAAATTGACCTTGGAAATGTGGAAAATCTTGGAAACTACAGTACACCTCTCCCCCCAAGGATTTTTTTTTTTAAGGGGTGTAGTAAGCATTTTTACCCAACAGGTCTTTCACAGACTTTAGAAATATTTGGCTATGAAAATAAAAAATATATATTTTTTTTACAATAAAATGCTGCTTTTTTCCCATATTTTTCATTTTCACAGGGGGCAATAGGAGGAAATACACCCTACAATTTCTTACACATTTTCTCCTAAATGGGTTAACATTTTTGTAAACGGTTGTACGGACACACCACAGGACTCAGAAGAGAAGGAATGGC
Organism: Bufo bufo; assembly: GCF_905171765.1. Classification (NCBI taxonomy): domain Eukaryota; kingdom Metazoa; phylum Chordata; class Amphibia; order Anura; family Bufonidae; genus Bufo; species Bufo bufo. The sequence goes on along the minus strand of NC_053391.1, from coordinate 167,859,703 downwards.
TTTTGGAGGGCAGATTTTACTGACATACTGTAGGTGATACAATCCTTCACCATTTCTGATGCCTTTTATTACATGTGCCATCTTTATCCTGATGACAATGGTCATTAAGCCAAAGTATCTTGCATCCTTCTTATGAAATCATCCATTACAGAGCTGAAATGGACTAAATTTGAGGGATTTTGCCTTCACCGCTAGACAACATTATTTGAAAATGTTCCTCAGAATACAGCTTATTTTCACTATAAATAAACACTTATGCTTTACTGCCCCTTCATCTATGGATCTATTAGACCAGTGGTGCCCAACCATTTTTCGTCTGAGGGCCGCACTAGACTTGGTATAAATTTTGCGGGCCGGAACCAGGTAGCTTTGCCAGAAAGAAATGCAAACGCTATGAGGGAGCACGTGTGAGCATTACTACTGTGAAGCGGGCACATATCTGGCATACCTACTGTGAGGGGGCACATATCTGTGCATCATAACTACTGTGAGGAGGGAACATATCAGGGTATAACTACTGTGAGGAGGGCACATATCACAGTATAACTACTGTGAGCTGTGAGGAGGGTACATATCAGGGCATAACTACTGTGAGGGGGCACGAGTGAGCATTACTGCTGTGAAGAGGGCACATATCTGGCATAACTACTGTGAGGGGGAACATATCTGTGCATAACTACTGTGAGGAGGGCACATATCAGGGCATAACTACTGTGAAGAGGGCACATATCAGGGCATAACTACTGTGAAGAGGGCACATATCTGGGCATAACTACTGTGAAGAGGGCACATATCTGGGCATAACTACTGTGAGGGGGCACATATCTGGGCATAACTACTGTGAGGGGTTACATATCTGGGCATAACTACTGTGAGGGGGCATGTGTAAGCATTACATCTGTGAAGAGGGCACATATCTTGGCATTATTACTGTGAGGGGGCACATATCTGGGAATAACTACTATGAGGGGGCATGTGTGAGCATTAAGTCTGTGAAAAGGGCACATATCTTGGCATTATTACTATGAGGGGGCATGTGATGTATACATGTGTGTAATGTATGTAGTGCAGTATGTGATGATCACACACTGCACTACATACATTACACACATGTATACATCACATACTGCGCTGTCACCTTCTTCTGCAGGTCTACCTTGATGTCTGGTCTTTAGGCTTCAGTCAGATCCTCCACCGCCATGCTTGCGCCGTGTGCCCGACACCACCAGGAGTTGGCCCCTCCTCCTTTCATCTCCTGTCAGCTTCTCCTACAGCAGGGCGCTCTATTGCTCCAGTGCCTGCCCAATCTTAACAATCAGGGGCTTAGCTAGAAATGACTGGGCCCCATAGCAAAAAAAATTATGGGCCCCCCTCCCGGATATCTTACCCAAACACCCCTCCAGGACCTGCCACCCCAACATCCCCCTAAGTGTCGTCCACAGACCCCCCCCCCTTCAGTGTCGTCCACAGACCCCCCCTTCAGTGTTGTCCACAGATCCCCCCTTCAGTGTCGTCCACAGATCCCCCCCTTCAGTGTCGTCCACAGATCCCCCCCTTCAGTGTCCTCTACAGATCCCCCCCTTCAGTGTCGTCCACAGACCCCCCCTTCAGTGTCCTCCACAGATCCCCCCCTTCAGTGTCCTCCACAGATCCCCCTCTTCAGTGTCCTCCACAGATCCCCCTCTTCAGTGTCCTCCACAGATCCCCCTCTTCAGTGTCATCCACAGATCCCCCTCTTCAATGTCCTCCACAGATCCCCCCCGTTCAGTGTCCTCCACAGATCCCCCCCGTTCAGTGTCCTCCACAGATCCCCCTCTTCAATGTCCTCCACAGATCCCCTCCGTTCAGTGTCCTCCACAGATCCCCCCCGTTCAGTGTCCTCCACAGATCCCCCCCTTCAGAGTCCTCCACAGATATTCCCCCCACCCAGAGCCGCTTCCTAGCTAATTTATTCACTGCACTTGCCTCTGTGAAATTGAAGAGAAGCGCCGTAATCTCGCACAGGCGCACTGGCAGAGGCCAGGAAGACGGTGCATGCGCACTTCGATGCCTCTGCCAGTGCGTCTGTCCGAGATTACGGTGCTTCTCTTCAATTTCACAGAGGCAAGTGCAGTGAATAAATTAGCTAGGAGGCGGCGCTGGGCGGGGAGATTGCAGGCACAGGCAGCATCGCTTTGCTGCCTGTGCCGTTCGCAGCGCGGCCTGCACTGATAAAGTCCGGTCACTGCGCAGGCCGCATGACACGGCTTCGCGGGCCGCATTTGGCCCGCGGGCCGTAGATTGGGCATCGCTGTATTAGACTACTTAAAGCCTCTTTTAATATGGGGGTGTAAATTTTTTTTACATTTATACAAATTCTCTTATTGTTCTTTAGATGTATTACTTCAAGAGGTGAATAGAGTCCCTCACTGAGACATCACAGAACTGCACAGAGTGCCTATTGATTCTTAATTACACAAGCTCTAAGAACTGTATAATCAATTCTTTGGAATATGAATAATGAAAAAAAAAATAATGCATAGTTTTAATATTTAGATAAAAAAATGTATTACTGACAATAATTCTACATCATTATCAGAATGCAGTACTTATTGTTAAGAAAAGTAAGGGGTTTAATATAAAGTAATTACAATGTTAAAGAACTTTTCCATTGTATGTTGACACCAGCATGATAGTAGAGTGATAAACTGTAGCACTCAGTCGTGTTGCAAATTACAGATTAGAGTTTACAAACGTATTGTGCATAAAATTCAACCTTTTCAATAGCGTGTTTTACCAGCAGTGCATATCTATCTATCTATCTATCTATCTATCTATCTATCTGTCGTGAGGCAAAAGTCTGGACACACCCTTTCAACAAGTATAATTTGTAAAAAACATTACATCCATGTGTGAAAGTATTATTTAGGAGGTAGGCTGTATTTTTTGATAAAGGAAACATTTTCAGCCACCATTTTTAAATACACCATATTGAATACAGCACAGGTGTTTCCAATGGGAAGGGGGTCATGTGCTATATCAGTCGTGGCCACAAAAGAAGCACACAGGAAGTGTCTAAGTTATCTTGGCTTATCTTTACTTGTTTATGAGTTAAGAGAAGTCAAAGTTACCTAAAGTGCTTTACATGACATCTTCTATGTGTCCACCATAATCTAATCTCTGTGAACATGCTGATGAATGGCACTTGATATTTCCTCATAGCACTGTAGGATTCACAATTTCAGGTGAGCACCATTTCCCAATACTATCCCTGTAGAGAAGCATGGTGGTGTTAGAATCATGCTGTGGGATGTTTTTCTTCACCTGGGACATGGAGACTGGTCAGGGTTGAGGTAAAGTTGAATGTAGCAAGGTATAGAGATGTTCATAATGAAAACCTGAGTGATGGTTCCCATCCAACCTGACAGAGCTTGAGAGGATCTGGAACTAGAATCCAGGTGGTCAAACATTGTGGCATCATACACAAGAAGACTGGAAGCTGTCGTCACTGCTGAAGGTGCTTCCACTAAGTACTGAGTGAAGGGCCTGAATTGTTATGTCAATGCAATATTTTAATTTTTCCTTTTCAATACATTAGCAAAGTTTTTGAACATGCTGGTTTGACTGTGTCCTTCCAGAGTAGTGAGTACAGAATGATAGGGAAAAACATTGGCACAAGGCCTCAACATAACAAAATGTGAAAAAAGGGTATGCATACTATCCAAATTTCTATATAATACATATTTTGTTATAGTTTCTTAATCTGATCTGGAACTGTCTGAGTTAATAAATTAAGAGGAAATATATAATAATTGGAGATCAGTGAATTTTCTAAAATATGTGTCCTGATTCAGATTTAATTTGGTCTGAATAAATTCAGCCTAACTTGAAAGCGCCTTGTTTGCCTTGAAAAGTCAAGTATGGCATTCTGGGCTCTCCTAGGACTGCATCCAACCGCTTGGTATCGCGCTCATCCCATTGACTTCAAGGGGGCTGAGTGCAATACCAAGAACAACCGCTATACAATGAACAGCACTGTGCTTGGTAAGCTATGAGAATTCCACAGCACTCACAGGAGCGTCGCTGCCTTCTCAAACAGCTGATCAACTTGGGTCCTAGGTGTCTTACCCCCACCGATCAGATATTGATGAGCTGGGGCTGAACTGCAATACCAAACACTGCCACTATACGATGTCCGGTGCTGTCCTTGGAAAGCTCCTGGGAGCCTGAATCGTTCACCAAGGCTCTGGTAAACACAGCTGCTCCTTGAAATGGCTGATCGGCGGGGGTTCGGGAGAATAAGTAATCATTATATTTTCCCGAATAATCTTGAGTCACTCAAAGTTTATTCAAAATTGATTCACTGACATCTGATAATATATTTGAAAGTTTAAATTTTTTTGATCTATGTTTTCATTTTTAGTTTTGCTCTTTACTAGATTTTTAGATTTCACTATTTTTATTAAACTAATTCTTGTTTTTGCTTCTAATGTTATAGCAACAAAATCAACTATTTAGTACTATATTCTTATGAATCAGCTAAACCCTTTGAGAAAATAGGCTTTAGCTGCCCCCTAAGAGGCCTGCTTGAATGCCAGTGTCAAGTTTGTCGTAAGGCAATGGTAAAAACAATTTTGCTCTTTGAAACATGTCACAGCAGTGGATCTAACACTGATGTGTGCATTCAATGCAAAGCACAAAAATGACAGACTTCTTTTTCTTCTCCTTGTCATTTTCCTATAGATATTTTTCTAAGTATCCTGATATAGCAATCTTTCTTAAAAGAAAATACTGCTATTATTATCTAGGAGAAAATATGTTTTGATAAAATGCATAATGAACTTTATTGTCCACAGTCCAATAATAATTGAATTTATTTTTAAAGTCTACTAGATGCAATGTGAAGCTATAGCCAGTAGTCAGCCTGCTATGCAGATGCTCATATACTAGCTTTATGTCTTCACTAGGGCAAAGCCTTTCATAAACTACAGCATTTATAACAATAATGGGGGTCCAAATATATAATAAACACTGTTACTAATATTTTTTAAAGGGGTTGTCCCATGAAACATATTTTGTGTTTTTCAAGCCAGCACCTGGATCTGAATGCTTTTGTCATTGCATATAATTAATTTTTTTTTTTTTTTTTTATTTCTCTGTCCATCTCTCCGAGGTGGACACACATGCTCAGATCTATCCTTCAACTGCCTCTTGAACTATGAGATAAATCTAGCAGAGCAAATGGAACAATGAATTGGCATATCTCTGGATCCATGTGAGCTACATGGCTGGTTCTCGCTGTCATGCACTATATGATGTCTGATTTTTATTTTTTGCATTAATCATGGTATAACCCCTATAAATACATGAAGTGACTAAATTCAAAACATTTAAAATCAAATAAACTGTTGTTCCTGCATGCTACAATTAATCTCACAATATTTAGTACATAAGTACAATGGATTTGGAATGTCCTCAGACTCTTTCCTTTTTTTCATATTTTGTTATGTTGTGGCCTGGTGCTAAAATGTAAAAAAAAAAATATTGAAGTTTTCCACCATCAATCTGCATTGTATACCCTATAATGAGAAAGGGAAAACGGAGTTTTAGAAATTTTTGCGAATTTATAAAAAAGGAAAACCTTGAAATTTCACATGGACATAAATATTCAGACCCTTTGCTACAACTTTTAAAATTTAGCTCTGAGGGCCTCCCAATTCTCTCGATTATCTTTGAAATATTTCAACACTTTGATTGGAGTATTCATGATGTAAATTCAGTTGATTGGACATAATTTGGATTTTGGATGTTGTTATATGAATAGGCTGACTGAGTGAACATGGACTGCAATGCACGGAGATGCAGCAGCCTGAACATAGCAGAAAGGAATATGTAATGTATTATTGATTTTTATTATTTTCTTCAATATCAAATGGATTTATAAATAAAGGAACTGTTTAGTCTATATATGTCTATGAAATACACATGTGAAGGTGCAAGCTTAATAGGGGGCTTGTGAAGCTGTGTTGTATGAGGACCGTGCCACATTTTCTATATTTGGAAAGACACACCCCTGTCCATATACAATCTCATAGCTGACTACACATATCAAAAACCAAGCAACAAGGAGGAAAGAACTGCATGTAAAGCTCAGGGACAGGGTTGTGTGGAGGAACAGATCTGGAGAAGGGCACAACAAATTGCAACTGCACTGGAAGTTCCCAAGAGCACAGTGGCCTCCATAAGTCTTAAATGGAAGAAGTTTGGAACAACCAGGACTCTTGTTAGAGCTGGTCATCCCACCAAACTTACTTATAGCCTCTCCTTAGTAAAATATACACAAAATACCACTTTTAGTTTGCAAAAAATATAAACACCAAAAGGACTCCCAGACTGTGAGAAACAAAATTCTCTGGTCTGATGAAACCAAGGTTAAACTTATTGGCCTCAATTCTAAGGGTCACAACTCACCTGCCCAATACTATCTTTACAGTGAAGAATGGTGGTAGGAGCATCATCCTGTGGGGTGTTTTTCAGTATCAGGGACAGGGAGACTAGTCAGGGTTCATAGAAAGTTGAATGGAGCAGTTCAGAGATATTTCTAATGAAAACCTGAGCTACAGTTTTCAAGACCTCAGATTGGACCAAAGGTTCACCGTCTAACAAGACATTGGTGGAGATTTATCAAAACTGATGTAAAGGAAAACTGGCTTAGTTGCCCATAGCAGCCAATAAGATTTCACCTTTCATTTTGCAAAGAAGTTCTAAAAAATGAATCCGATTGGTTGCTATGGGCAACTAAGCCAATTTGCTCTTACACTACAAGATGTAGTAGAGTTAACACTCGTGCTTTATGAGACGTGTTATCTAAACTAAATGCATTAAGCAAACACTTTCAATTGCTTTTCAATGGCTTTTGTTTCAAGATAACGCGGTGAGTTAATAAATTTGAGTTAGCAGTGTGTGTGTTAACCCTTCTACATATGCAGTTTTGATTAATCTCCCCTTATGAGCCTAAGCACTACCCAACACAACATAGCAGTGGCTTAGGGACAACTCTGTGAATGTCCTTGAGTGGCCAAGCCAGAGCTCTGACTTGAACCCACCCATTCTGAGTGCAGAATGACAGGGGAAAACTTGGATTTATTTTGATTTTAGCAGAAGGTCTGAAGATTTTCCAAATGCACTGGACATTACTAGAGTAGGATATGTATGGGAGACTGCAAATAATGGATATATTCTCTATATAAATATATATATTTACGTTTTTTGCACCCTATAAGTTTATTATATTATCTGCTTTTAAGCAGAATCAATTCCAGTAACATATTAAAAATATAGACAGCACACTTCATTTGGAATAATCCAGAAGTCTTTAGTCTATATCATCCACATACTCCCTTATTATGTTTATAAGAATATATATATATAAAAAAATATTATAATAATAATTATAATAATGTGAATTAATGTTAACTCTGCAGGGACATTCAGAAAAGTCTTTGCAGAATTAAGTCCCAACTGCTTGGATGTATATTGTCAATGGGCAATCTGCAGGTGCTTAACCCCTTAAGGACACAGCCTTTTTACACCTTAGGACCAGGCCATTTTTTGCAAATCTGACCAGAGTCCCTTTAAGTGCTGATAACTTTAAAACGCTTTGACTTATCCAGGCCGTTCTGAGATTGTTTTTTCGTCACATATTGTACTTCATGACACTGGTAAAATGAAGTCAAAAAAATTATTTTTTTTGCACCAAAAAATACCTATTTTAACAAAAATTTGAAAAAATTTGCAAATTTCAAAGTTTCAGTTTCTCTACTTCTGTAATACATAGTAATACCCCCAAAAATTGTGATGACTTTACATTCCGCATATGTCTACTTCATGTTTGAATTGTTTTGGGAATGATATTTTATTTTTTGGGGATGTTATAAGGCTTAGAAGTTTAGAAGCAAATCTTGAAATTTTTCAGAAATTTACAAAAACTAAATTTTTAGGGACCAGTTCAGGTCTCAAGTCACTTTGCGAGGCTTACATAATAGAAACCACCCAAAAATGACCCCATCTAAGAAACTACACCCCTCAAGGTATTCAAAACTGATTTTGCATACGTTGTTAACCCTTTAGGTGTTGCACAAGAGTTATTGGCAAATGGGGAGGAAATTTGAGAATTTCATTTTTTTGTCTAATTTTTCATTTTAACCCATTTTTTCCACTAACAAATCAAGGGTTAACAGCCAAACAAGACTGTATCTTTATTGCCCTGACTCTGCCGTTTACAGAAACACCCCATATGTGGCCGTAAACTACTGTACGGCCACACAGCGGGGCGTAGAGTGAAAGGTGCGCCGTATGGTTTTTGGAAGGCTGATTTTTATGGACTGGTTTATTTACACCATGTCCCATTTGAAGCCCCCCTGATGCACCCCTAGAGGAGAAACTCCCTAAAAGTGACCCCATCTAAGAAACTACACCCCTCAAGGTATTCAAAACTGATTTTACATACATCGTTAACCCTTTAGGTGTTGCACAGGAGTTATTGGCAAATGGCGATAAAATTTGAGAATTTCATTTTTTTGCCTAATTTTCAATTTTAACCCATTTTTTCCACTAACAAAGCAAGGGTTAACAGCCAAACAAGACTGTATCTTTATTGCCCTGACTCTGCTGTTTACAGAAACACCCCATATGTGGCCGTAAACTACTGTACGGGCACACAGCGGGGCGTAGAGTGAAAGGTGCGCCGTTTGGTTTTTGGAGGGCTGATTTTGCTGGACTGTTTTTTTGGCACCATGTCCCATTTGAAGCCCCCCTGATGCACCCCTAGAGTAGAAACTCCATAAAAGTGACCCCATCTAAGAAACTACACCCCTCAAGGTATTCAAAACTGATTTTACAAACTTTGTTAACCCTTTAGGTGTTGCACAAGATTTAATGGAAAATAGAGATACAATTTCAAAATTTCACTTTTTTGGCAGATTTTCCATTTTAATATTTTTTTTCCAGTTACAAAGCAAGGGTTAACAGCCAAACAAAACTCATTATTTATGGCCCTGATTCTGTAGTTTACAGAAACACCCCATATGTGGTCGTAAACTGCTGTACGGGCACATGGCAGGGCGCAGAAGGAAAGGAACGCCATACGGTTTTTGGAAGGCAGATTTTGCTGGACAGTTTTTTTTTACACCATGTCCCATTTGAAGCCCCCCTGATGCACCCCTAGAGTAGAAACTCCAAAAAAGTGACCCCATTTTAGAAACTACGGGATAGGGTGGAAGTTTTGTTGGTACTAGTTTAGGGTACATATGATTTTTGGTTGCTCTATATTACACTTTTTGTGCGGCAAGGTAACAAGAAATAGATTTTTTGGCACGTTTTTATTTTTTGTTATTTATAACATTCATCTGACAGGTTAGATCATGTGGTAATTTTATAGAGCAGGTTGTCACGGACGCGGCGATACCCAATATGTATACAATTTTTTTTATTTATGTAAGTTTTACACAATGATTTCATTTTTAAAACAAAAAAAATGTTTTAGTGTCTCCATAGTCTAAGAGCCATAGTTTTTTCAGTTTTTGGCCGATTATCTTAAGTAGGGTCTCATTTTTTGCGGGATGATATGACGGTTTGAATGGCATCTATTTTGGGGTGCATATGACTTTTTGATTGCTTGCTATTACACTTTTTGTGAAGTAAGATGACAAAAAATGGCTTTTTTTACACCGTTTTTATTTTAATTTTTTTACGGTGGTCATCTGAGGGGTTAGATCATGTGATATTTTTATAGAGCCGGTCGATACGGAAGCGGCGATACCTAATATGTATACTTTTTTATTTATTTATGTAAGTTTTACACAATGATTTCATTTTTGAAACAAAAAAAATCATGTTTTAGTGTTTCCATAGTCTAAGAGCCATAGTTTTTTCAGTTTTTGGGCGATTATCTTGGGTAGGGTATGATTTTTGCGGGATGAGATGACGGTTTGATTGGTACTATTTTGGCGTACATGCGACTTTTTTGATCACTTTTATTACCTTTTTTGGGAAGTAAGGTGGGCAAAATTTCAATTTCATCATAGTTTTTTATTTTTTATTTTTATGGCGTTCACCGTTTGGGTAAAGTAACATAACCGTTTTATAGATCAGGTCGTTACGGACGCGGCGATACCAAACATGTGTAGGGAATTTTATTTTTTTCATTTTTAATCAGTGATAAATGTGTTTTTTGATTTTTACTTTTTATTCACTTTTTTTAACTTTTTTTTTGACCCAGACCCACTTGGTTCTTGAAGATCCAGTGGGTCTGATGTCTGTATAATACAGTACAGAACAATATATATTGTACTGTACTGTATTTTACTTACACTGAACAGATCTATGCCTTTCAGCACAGATTTGTTCAGCACCATGGACAGCAGGACGCCTGAGAGGCGTCCTGTTGCCATGGGAACCTTCCCCGTCTGCTCAGAACTGCGCAGACGGGGAAGGGTAAGCACAGGGCTGAGGGGGGCTCTCTGGGGGCTCTCTCCCTCTCCCATCGGGGGGCTGCAAAGGCACAGCAGCCCCCCGATGGGAGAGGGAGGGAGCTCCCTGCGCTGTTAACCTTTTCCATACAGCGGTCCGTACGGACTGCTGTATGGAAAGGGTTAACGGCTGACATCGCATCGCAGATGTCAGCCGTTTATACCAGGGTGCCAGCAATGTGCTGGCACCCTGGTATACCCACTAGAAAGCAACGATTATACAGGGGGAGGCGGGCGGTGGATCGCGATCCCGCCTGCCGCACCGCCCGCCTCCCGCACCGCCCGCACTGCCCGCAACCCTCCCCCTGCACCTCCCACCAGGCTAAAATCACTCGGGGGGTGCAGGGGGAGGGATACAGATCTATTTTAGGAATACTAAAGTTTCTGATCCCCGCGGTCAGGGACCGCAGGGATCAGAAACTGCAGAAATCGCAGCAAACCGCAGGTCTGAATTGACCTGCGGTTTGCCGCGATCGCCGACATGGGGGGGTCACGGGACCCCCCCGCGCATTTAGCCTAGGTGCCTGCTCGATGATTTGAGCAGGCACCGGGTTCCGATCACTGCCGGCCGGGCGGCAGTGATCGGAACAACACATGACGTACCGGTACGTCATGTGTCCTTAAGTACCAGGACATCATGACGTACCGGTACGTCATGTGTCCTTAAGAGGTTAAAGGGGTTGTGTCACTTAGCATTTATTATGTAGAGAAAGTTAATATAAGCCACTTACTAATGTATTGTGATTGTCCATATTGCCTTCTTTGCTGGCTGTATTCATTTTTACATCACATAATACACTGCTCGTTTCAATGGTTACGACCACCCTGCAATTCATCAGCAGTGGCCGTGCTTGCATACTATAGAAAAAAAGCACTAGCCTAAGTGAGCTCCCATGGTCCTGGCCACCAGAAAAGCTATCACTTTTTCCTATAGTTTGCAAACACGACCACTACTGATGGATTGCAGGGTGGTTGTAACCATGAAAACGAGCAGTGTATAATGTGACTGAAAAATTAAACCAGCCAGCAAAGGAAGCAATATGGATAATAACAATACATTAGTAAGAGCCTTGTATTAACTTTCTCTACATGATAAATGTGACTTGTTGAAGTGACACAACCTTTCTGAATTAGTTTTAGGCATTTAAAGGGAACCTGTCACCAGTTTTATGGTGTCCTAACTAAGGGCAACATAAATAAGTGATTGATTCTCTTAGCAAAATGCTGGGTCACTTTCTTTAATTGACCCAGTCAATCTGCCAACATCTTGTATTGAAAAGCTCCAGCTGATAATGATGAGTCATGAATATTCATGAGCTCCTGACTCTCCCCGCCCACCTGTTGCTGAATGACAGTTTGTTTCCATATGAACCAGCAGCAGGTGGGCAGGGGAGTGGCTATAGCTCTGAATTAAATATACGCTGGACTCAATGACATCACGCCGGACTCCAATCAGCTCATTAGCATGCGGCATGCGGCATCTTTGTGTGTATATTATGAGGTAACCATCTGTCACACCAGTAAGTGAATACATCTAAGGCACTTTTTAGTAGTTAATGATTGTATATAATTAGTTAGATTCTAATCAAATATGCACATGACAGGTTCCCTTTAAGTTATCTGTAAAACTGTAAAGGATTATAATTTATTGATATAAGTTGTTTAGTCTTCTTAGTCTTCAGACTTGAACAGAAATTACTCTATGTACAAGTTATAGAGGTGGATTATCCAGCCATTAATATTGCTAACCTATCATCAGGACAGGTCATCAATATCTGATCTGTGGGGGTCTGACACCTGGCACCCCTGCCAATTAGCTGTTTGAAGAGGAAGCGGCGCTCCATGTGAGCACAGCTTCCGGTTCACTGCACTTCATCTCAGTGCTCAGGTTCTCCTGCTCTATAGTGCTTTCAGATTCCATTGCATTTTGTGGTGACAGGTTCTCTTTAAAGTTCCACACTTCTTTATAAAGTGGCAAAATAATGCTTAGCTTGTAATATCCCCTTGGCTGTAGACACAGCAGATTGACATTACTGCTAGGCTGGCGGCCAGTGTCCGTTTCTTCACTAGCTATGTGCCTATCTGGAGTGGCTGTGTGAACAGGAGCTTAGTTTAGTTCATCTCACCTCAGGTTGATCACTGCAGGGGTTTCACCCTTTTCTTGTTCTGTGCTGACTAATTAGTTCTTTAGCTCCCCTATAAATACCTGCTTGCCTCTCTCACTATTTGCCTGATCAGTACAGGTTGTACTAGATTTACTTTGCTTTCTGGATCTGGCTTTGCCAGATGTGACCACAATGCCCACTGGTCCCACTAACTATAATGGGATCTGGACGCTACCCGGCAAATATGCTGTACAGGTTGTACTAGATTTACTTTGCTTTCTGGATCTGGCTTTGCCAGATGTTACCGCAATGCCCGCTGGTCCCACTAACTACAGTATAATGGGATCTGGATGCTACCCGGCAAATATGCTGTGTTTCAGCCAAACTAAAACGTCAGTGGGGCCAGTGGGCATTGCGGTAACATCCAGCAATGTCAGATCTAGATCGCTCAGCAGGCTGTTCTCTGCCAGAACAGCCTGCCAGTACTACTAACTAGTGATGAGCGAGCACCAAAGTGTTCGGGTGTTTGGTCCGAACACATTGCGATATTTGTGCGCTCAACCGAGCACCAGAGTATAATGGAAGTCAATGGGAGACAACCAGGCACTGCCTGCTCGGATGAGGGGAGGGTGCCTGGACCCTAGGAAAAGTTCTGAAAGTGATAGAAACACCTCTGAAATCGATCAGGAACAGCAGGGGGACCATGTCTGGATGCATCTTGGACACCAATGTCGCTGCTGGGAACCATGTTGTCCGAGTTGTACGCCACTTTAACAGACTGAGAAAAAAACTGACAAAACCCCGCCCCCCCTAAAAAAAAAAAATCCTTTTTAGAGGAAAAATTGTTAGGAAACATTCTTTCCTGTAGATTCAATTGTATATACAGTGTAAGTGCTGCCAAAAATTACAATGAAGAAGAGATACAGCCTGTATATCACATAAAGGAGAGCCTCATTCACATTGTGCTACAATTGTTCAGGTAGTGGGACTCCTACACTCATAAAGCCTATGCACTAAGTGAAAGGGCTGCCAAAAATTACAAGGAACTGGCACTACAATGCACCCTTTATTACACATAAAGGAGGGCATCATACACACAAAAATGATTATTGATGGCATGCTGGTGATCCTCAAAAACATTAGGAGCAAGGGTCTGCTGATCTGACCACCTAAGAAGTTAATTGACCCGGTCAGCACAGGCTACCAAGAAATAATGACCAATTTCTAATCGTAATGTTCCTTTGGGTTCCAGAAAACATCACATAGCAAAGTTAGCGCAGGGAATGGCGGTCAGCACAGGCTGCCAAGAAAGAATGACCAATTTCTATTCGTAATGTTTGGGTTCCAGAGAACGTCACATAGCAGAGTTAGCGCAGGGAATGGTGGTCAGCATTTGTTCCCTCTTTACATTATGGAACTGTACCACAATTACAAGCTGCTATCTGACTATCTTGGAATTTTATTGTGTACCCCAAAGAAAGATCTAGGGAAAGTGGCACATACAATGAAAAAAAGGAATAGAATTGTAATTCCTCCAGGCCCCAAATGTGAAAGGGTCTAATATCTCCTGAAAAGGCATCTGCAAAGGAGAGAGGAGAATATGGAGTCAAGCCTGACAAAACAACATAAAAAAATTATTTACCCCTGTGCCACTATATAAAAACCAGAATCCTGTAAAAAAAAAAACACATACATGAAAGATTCACCACTGAAGGAAACCATCAAGTCTGAAACATAGAAAATAATATACCATGTCAGCTTACCCCCAAAAAAATTGTAGGTGAGGGCCTGCAGGTGAGCTGACCCTCCCTGAAGAGGGACATGAGGATATCTTATGCACTGATCCCCAAACTCTTAAGCCTCCAAAGTCAGAAGAAGATGACAGGGGGGGGGGGGGATGGCAATTAGTGTGGAAAGCCAAGCGAGGACAGCAGGACAGATGGGGAGGGATCCACAGCACTGCAACAGGCTGGAAGAGGCTGTGTGGTGGCAAAAGGGAGAAGGCGGGCCACAATAAACAGGCCCGCAACTGTTCCCCCTTGTGCAAATCTCCCTTGACAAGGGGTAGGTGTTCCACAGTCTGGGGCTTTATTGAGGAAGCTAGCGATAAAAGAATTGGAATTTGCTAACTGTAACTGTGTTATACCTAAATAAGAACTCAACATTTCATAAATAACAATAACCATAACATATTTTACATCCTATTAATAAACTAACTAAAAACACTCAAACACGGAAACATAATGGGGAAGACTGTACACTGGAGGCTAAATGAGTAGGGGTGGGAACAGTAGCAACCTCAACCCCACGAGCATGATCCCCCACATGGCATCACAGCGCCCTAATCGGTGGGCCGAACCCCTGGGTCCACAATCGGTGTCTGTGGGTCACACCACTGCCTCCTTTTCCTACCCTGTGTTATGTGTTGGCCAATCCTCTGTCCTAGACGCAGGCCTGGATGACTCCCGCCCTGTAGCTGGGCCTTCGCAAGCACCATCTGCTAGCACACCCCTTTCTGTGTCCAAGCACAGCGTACAGATGTCACCACCCACCCACAGGCTATAGCACTAAATGCGTACCTTTCAAAATTTGTAGGCATGGAAATGTTACCATCTAGGCCTGTGGACACTGAGGCTTTCCTCAGCCTCATGGCGGCGGCCGTCCTTCGTTACTCAGTCCCAGCCTCTGCTATTTTTCACGGTGTGCTGTCCCCGCATTACACCAGCAATTGTGTGTGTGTCCCGTAACATCACCCGTGCCCTGACCAACGCACTTATTGGGAAGGTCCACTTAACGACGGACACATGGACAAGTGCTATTGGCCAGGGATGCTACATTTCCTTTACGACACACTGGGTAAACCTTGTGTAGGCCGTTAGCGAGTCAGACCCTGGGATGGCACAGGTGCCACCGATGCCAAGGATTGAAAGGGCACTACTGCCATCAGGATTTCTGCCACCACCTACATTAGTGGCAGCAACCCCCCTTCTTCTCTGCCTCCACCTCCTCCTCCACTGCAAACTCTGAATTCTCATGGGGAAGCGGCAACAGGCCTAGCTGAAATTAATTTGCTTGGTTGACAAAAAGCACACCACCACAGAGCTGGGGTAGGGTATAAGGGACCAGGTTGGATGTGTCTGATAATGGCCATAAGTTGTTGGCAGCTTTGTAGCTCGGCAAGCTCACACACATGGCAATCATACAACATATATGTACCATGCACAACAAACATTCCAAACTTATACACTAATATAACTAAAAACCTAACAAACAAGAGTGGAGTTAAACCAATGGCATGAACTTTTTAAAAACTCATAAATAACCATAACATATTTTACAACCATAAACCATAATAACAATTATAATACCAACTATAATACAAACAAAAAACTATAACAATAACAGAACAGAATGTCATTGCAGAAATATTTGCAGCTGACAACGCTGGTGGCAGAGTACGTAGTTCCTTGGCCAACCCAGGAGGGGAAATGAGGGACACACACCGCAGTTCCAACAGAGGCAGGACAACACTCTACAAGGCCTGGGACAGTTTCATGACACCCCGCCAGCACCCTTACCCTGATGCGCGGCCTAGTGTCATAAGGAGGGGAACATTGTGGAAGATTGTGAAGGAGTACATAGCAGACCGTGTCAGCGTCCTCGTGATCCCTCTGTGCCTTACAACTATTGGGTGTCCAAGCTGGACACGTGACACAAATTTGCACTCTATGCCTCAGAGGTGCTGGGATGCCCTGCCGCCAGCGTTTGGTCAGAGCGGGTATATAGTGTTGCTGGGGGCATAATAACTGATAAGCGCATCCGTCTGTCAACTGAAAATGCTGACAGGTCGACTCTTAAAAAAAAATGAATAAGGCCTGGATTGCTCCTGACTTCTCTACTCCACCAGAGGAAAGCTGCTGAACATAAAGGCACTTTAAATGTGTTGTTTGTAAAGTACTGAATACACTTTATTCACGTTCACCTTAGCCACCACCAAAAAGGTTATATGGTTCAATCTTCCTTTACTCGTCCTTCTCCTCCTCCATCATATCAACATGCTTTTTAGGCTGCCCTCGCTCATAATGTTTTATAGGGTTCAGCGAAACCCTTGCACAGGTGCCAGGGGCGACACTCTCTGTGGGCACTCTTACTCTTGAAAAAGTCTATGGTGCACCAATATGCCTTACAGTTTTCCTGCCATTCATCAGCGTTGGGTACGCCATGAATGGCACAGGCAGCACATTGACTGACTGTAGGCAGGCCACTATAGCTAAATAATAAGGAACATGGAAGATATACTATATTGGACTGTAGTAATCAGGGTAAATGTGGGCACTTTGCGATAAATAAGTATGTTTGTGGTTGCAGTTTGGGCAATTAGTCTCTAAAAGGTTTGCCACCGCCTTCACTGTTTTGGTGGCTTAGCGCACCTGGAGGCCTTCATCTACTTTATTTTACTCTGTTTCATTGAGCCCAGGGCCACAGCCTCTGCGTTAACCATCAGCATCACGGCCACTTCCACGTCTCATACTGGCCGTCTTCTTAATATGAAATGTTATATATGCTTAAAAGTATCTAATACCTACAGTATTGTAGGATATGTACGTGTACGTGCCAATCAATTAAAACAGGTATATTAGATGCGCACACTTTACACAGGGGATGTAGCTCTGATAAAGTCACAGACTACCATACACCGTCTGCAGATGAAGTACAGTATATGTTAGTAATATGTATGAAATGCACACACAGTAGATGTGGCACAAATATTTTACTTCTCACAAAAATACACTGTTTTCACATGTGGTACTGTATTTGAAACAGAGAGCCACGCGCTATGGACACTAGATTTTGAACAGATAATTTATTTTGTCGCTAGACACACAAATGTTAAATTTGACTTAGTATATTCCCCAGTAATGAACAGAATATGGACACTAGACTATGCACAGATTATTTAGATTGGCGCAACAGACACTCTTTTTAAATGTGATAGAGTATTTGTCACATGAATCCACAGTACATGGACAGTATATTTGGCACAAAACAGTTAAATTTGTCCAAAATAGAAATAATTCTCTGCGGAATTACTGTATATATGGTTGCGGACTAAATTCACACACACATGAGACCCAAAATACTGAAATGTGTCCCAAATAGAAATAATTCTCTGCTGAACTACTGTATATATGTTTGTGGCCTAAACGCAGACACAGATGTGCCCAAAAGTATTGAAATTTGTCCCAAATAGAAAGAATTCTCTGCTGAATTACTGTATATATGGTTGCAGTCTAAATTCACGCACAGATGTGACTAAAACTAGTGAAATTTGTCCCAAATAGAAAGAATTCTCTGCTGAATTACTGTATATAACGGTTGCGGCCTAAATTCACGCACAGTTGTGACCCAAACTAGGGATATTTGTCCCAAATAGAAAGTATTCTCTGCTGAATTACTGTATATAACGGTTGCGAACTAAATTCACGCACAGATGTGACCAAAACTAGGGATATTTGTCCCAAATAGAAAGAATTCTCTGCTGAATTACTGTATATATGGTTGCGGACTAAATTCACGCACAGATGTGACCCAAACTATGGAAATTTGTCCCAAATAGAAAGAATTCTCTGCTGAATTATTGTATATATGGTTGCGGCCTAAATTCACACACAGATGAAACCCACACTAGGGATTTTTGTCCTAAAAAGAAAGAATTCTCTGCTGAATTACTGTACACATGGTTGTGGCCTAAATGCAGACACAGATGTGACCCAAACTAGTGAAATTTGTCCCAAATAGAAATGATTATAGGCTGGAATACCATGGATTGTGGATTGAGCGCGCACACAGATGTGGCACAAATTAGGTTAATTTCCCCAGAAAAATGTATTTCTATGATGGAGCAGTGTATATCTCAGTAGCAGGCACACTCTAGTGAATAAGCACCTTTTTAGAATTTCTTTTTTTTTTAAGTTAGAATATTTTTATTTTTCCCTTTCATCATATAAAAAGTTCAGAAACAAGACATGACAATAAACAATGATACAACAGGACATAAACGAAGATATTTCCTGTATATACACATACATTTGTTACTCGCTTATCCTTAGACATCAGGAATGACATCTCATGTCGTACATATACAAAAAAACAATATAACCCCCCCCCCCCCCCCCCCCCATGGTTGTCTTGATGGTTACCGCAAATAGAAAAAACAAAACCAAAAAGAAGAGATTGATTTCATGATCTCATATCAGGGGTTTCAGTCATATCTCAATCAATAATTTATCAATTCCTTCCTACTCCTGAATCCCCTCTTATCCACTGTTCCTGATTATTATTATTATTATTATTATTATTATTATTATTATTTTTCCCTCTA
This sequence comes from Bufo bufo, assembly GCF_905171765.1. Taxonomy (NCBI): domain Eukaryota; kingdom Metazoa; phylum Chordata; class Amphibia; order Anura; family Bufonidae; genus Bufo; species Bufo bufo. The sequence goes on along the minus strand of NC_053391.1, from coordinate 167,840,708 downwards.
TTTATTTATGGGTACGGGCATATTCATATCTACGTACCCTCCCACATAAGTTCTTCCATTCTTCGATATTTGGTGGTGTGTCCGCCCCCCACTCTCTAGCCACTACAACCCGCGCCAGCATCAATCCTTTGGCCCATTTCATTTCTATTTCTCTGTCGAGACTTATTTTCCTGATATATCCAAGCACCGCTATAGAGATCTCCAGTGGAGCGGAACACCCAGTCGATCTGGTCAGCTCCCGAAAAACCTGACTCCAATAATCCTGAATTAGGGGGCAGTACCAGATCAAGTGGGTGAAATCCGCATTATCCATCCTGCACTTCCAGCATCTAGCATCCCTTGTTTTATACATCCTACTCAACACCCGTGGGGTGATGTAGGTACGATGGACAATAAAGAACTGTATCAGTCGAAAAATTACTCGATACTGTACTTCTTTTTATACTTTTATAGATACATCTCCAATCTAGAGCGTTAGGTTCCACTTCTAATGCCCATTTTTGTTCACTATTAAACTTTATCACTCCCCCTAAACCCCTTTTAATTTTTTTATATATCTGTGATATTGATATTTTGGTCCCCTTATTGAGACAACAAAATTCTGCAAATTCTGATTGTTTGGTGATTAAATACTCTTTATTCTCAGTGGTGTCAAATGCGTGTTTTAACCGAAAGTATCTAAAACGTGTGAGGGTGTCTAGTTTTATACTAAGCCCTAATTCTTCTAATGTCCTGAGCTTTCCTTTTATCTCAATCTGTGAAATAAACTTAATACCATTTTTTTCCCAAAATACGTAATCATCTAACTTCTGAAACTCGCCTAAGTTTATATTCCCCCATAGAGGGGTAATCTTTAATGAATAATTTATCCCCAATAATTTTTTGACATTCACCCATATCAAGTGCATCATATTACTAATAGGGCACTTCTTACCCTTTAATTTTAATATCCCGGCTTCCAAGACACTAAAAATATTGTATTGGAGACCTACAAACTCACCCACTAGATACTGGCGTAATCTGTCATCCTCTGTCATTAACCATTGTGGCTGGGATGCGTAATAGTAGCCTCTGAAGCAGGGCACAGACAAACCACCATCTTCTTCATCGAGCCATAAATATTTTTGTTTGAGCCTGACCCTTTTTTTTCCCCATATAAGATCATTTATCAATCCTTCCAGTACGTTAAAAAGGTGGTCACCTATCCAGACAGGGCATGAGGATATAACATAAAGGATCTGCGGCAGCAAAATCATCTTAATAATAGCGATGCGATCTGCCTGTCTTATCAGTATTTTTTGCCAGATACTTATTTTATTTTTAACCCTTTTAAGCAGAAGGGCAAAATTCAATTCTATATATTCCTGGATCCTCGCACTAATTTTTATTCCTAGATATTCCAGTGCATCTGTGGGTTTTAATATTTTAACATTAATATCCGTTCTCCTGGTTTCATAACCAATTGGGAGTAGCACCGATTTCATCCAATTCACCCTAAAGCCAGAAATTTGGCCAAATTGATTTACAGTTCGCATCAGGTATGGAACCGTCGTCGCCCCCCCTTTCAAGAAAAACAAGACATCATCCGCGTATAAACACATTTTGTCTGAAGCGCCCCTACTCCCAAACCCCCTGATGTTATCATCTGATCGCACCTTACATGCTAACGGTTCGATGAATATGGCAAACAATAATGGGGAAAGGGGGCACCCTTGCCTAGTTCCCCCTTGCAATGTTATCCATTCAGATGTCTCTCCATTGCTTTTAATCCTTACTTTCGGATGTTGGTAAAGTAGTTGCACCCAACTAATAAATTTTTCCCCCAAATTTAGCTCACGCATTATATTCCAGAGGTATGCCCACTCCACCCTGTCAAACGCTTTTTCTGCGTCCAATGACAGGATGGAATAGGCGCCCTCTCTACTCATCTGGATATTAAGGAGGGCCCGGCGGATATTCATTTGAGCCTGACGTTTCGGTATAAACCCCGATTGATCTGGGTGTATTATTTTGCCTATAACTTTTTTTAGGCGATTTGCCAACAATTTGGCGCATATTTTAAAATCCGTGTTGAGAAGAGAGATGGGGCGATACGAGTCCACCTTACTCTCGTCTTTCCCCTTTTTCCCTATCAGGGTTATTACAGCCTCTGAAAGGGAGGCAGGGAGTTCACCCCTGTCCATAGATTCATTAAGGACCCGCAGGAGTACTGGGAGGAAAACCTCCCCATATCTTCTATATACAGTAGGTGTTTGTGATATTGTGCTTTTAGCACGACAGCGTCGCGCTGATACTCGGCGACATGGTGCCGAGATCTCGCACTCACTGGAATAGTGACAGCACATCCCAGCAAGCGCGTCATAGAAGCGACGGGAGATCCGACTTGGATTCCCGCCAATTCTACACGTGTGCGGCGTTTGTTATGAATCCTGAGGGGGAAGTCCCCGCCGGATTTTAAATAAAAATCCGGCATGGGTCCCCCCCTCAGGAGCATACCGGGCCCTTAGGTCTGTTATGGGTTGTAAGGAGAGCCCCCCCTACGCCGAAAAAAAACGGCGTAGGGGGTCCCCCTACAATCCATACCAGACCCGTATCCAAAGCACGCTACCCGGCCAGCCAGGAAGGGAGTGGGGACGAGCGAGCGCCCCCCCCCCCCTCCTGAGCCGTACCAGGCTGCATGCCCTCAACATGGGGGGGTTGGGTGCTCTGGGGCAGGGGGCGCACTGCGGCCCCCCCACCTCAGAGCACCCTGTCCCCATGTTGATGAGGACAGGGCCCCTTCCCGACAACCCTGGCCGTTGGTTGTCGGGGTATGCGGGCGGGAGGCTTATCGGAATCTGGGAGCCCCCTTTAATAAGGGGGCCCCCAGATACCGGCCCCCCACCCTAAGTGAATGAGTATGGGGTACATCGTACCCCTACCCATTCACCTGCAAGAAAAGTGGTAAAAACACAAATAAACCACACAGTGTATTAAAATATTTTATTTTTCTGCTCCGGAGGCCGCCCCCTGTCTTCTTTATTAGCTCTTTTACCAGGGGGGACTCTTCTTCTTCCGCTATCCCGACGGGTCTTCTCCGCTATCCGGGGGGTCTTCTCAACTCTCCGGGGTTCTCCTTCTGTCTTCGCCGCTCTCCGTTGTTGACTCGGCGCACCCCGGTTCTTCGTCTCGCGAGATCTCGGATTTTAAATAAAAATTTAGCGAGAAAAAAGAACCGGGGTGCGACTCGGCGCACCCCGGTTCTTCGTCTCGCGAGATCTCGGATTTTAAATAAAAATTTAGCGAGACGAAGAACCGGGGTGCGCCGAGTCAACAACGGAGAGCGGCGAAGACAGAAGGAGAACCCCGGAGAGTTGAGAAGACCCCCCGGATAGCGGAGAAGACCCGTCGGGATAGCGGAAGAAGAAGAGCCCCCCCTGGTAAAAGAGCTAATAAAGAAGACAGGGGGCGGCCTCCGGAGCAGAAAAATAAAATATTTTAATACACTGTGTGGTTTATTTGTGTTTTTACCACTTTTCTTGCAGGTGAATGGGTAGGGGTACGATGTACCCCATACTCATTCACTTAGGGTGGGGGGCCGGTATCTGGGGGCCCCCTTATTAAAGGGGGCTCCCAGATTCCGATAAGCCTCCCGCCCGCATACCCCGACAACCAACGGCCAGGGTTGTCGGGAAGGGGCCCTGTCCTCATCAACATGGGGACAGGGTGCTCTGAGGTGGGGGGGCCGCAGTGCGCCCCCTGCCCCAGAGCACCCAACCCCCCCATGTTGAGGGCATGCAGCCTGGTACGGCTCAGGAGGGGGGGGGGCGCTCGCTCGTCCCCACTCCCTTCCTGGCTGGCCGGGTAGCGTGCTTTGGATACGGGTCTGGTATGGATTGTAGGGGGACCCCCTACGCCGTTTTTTTTCGGCGTAGGGGGGGCTCTCCTTACAACCCATAACAGACCTAAGGGCCCGGTATGCTCCTGAGGGGGGGACCCATGCCGGATTTTTATTTAAAATCCGGCGGGGACTTCCCCCTCAGGATTCATAACAAACGCCGCACACGTGTAGAATTGGCGGGAATCCAAGTCGGATCTCCCATCGCTTCTATGACGGCTCTGTCTCCATCGCGGCAAGCCAGCTCGGCGCTGGCTCCCGCGATGGGGCTCGTAGGTGCTCAATCTCGCCGAGAAAGAGAGCGAGATTGACACAAAATCGGGTTCACCTACTGTATCTCGAAGGGGAGACCATCCAGCCCGGGGCTAGAGTTACCCTTTATCGATTTCAGAGTGTCACGTAATTCCTCCAGTTCTATATGTCCATTCAAGTACTCCCTGTCCTCCTCGGAGAGAGTAGGGAGCGAGACCCCCTCCAAAAAGAATTTTATGTCTCCACCGTCCCCCACTCCCTCCGAGGAGTAGAGGTCCCTGTAATATTTAACAAATTCCTGCTCAATTTCTCCCGGGCTGGATGTTATCACCCCATCTCTCCTCTCAACACACTTAATTCTGCCGTCCCCCCTTTGATTCTGTACAAGGGTGGAAAGCAGTCTACCTGGTTTCCCAGATTCCCTGAAATATCGGGCCCCCTTAAAAAACACTCTTTGTTGTGCCTTATTCTCCAGATAATTACTTAAAGAGATTTTAGACTCTTCTAACTGAGCTGTCGTTTCAGGGGAATTGTTAACCAGGAGATCCTCCTCTAGTTTCTTTATTTTATCGCCCAGCTCCCTCTCCTTTTTGGCGAATTCAGTTTTTAAGCCCTGAATTCTACCAACGAGGATGCCCCGTAAATATGCTTTAAATGCATCCCATACAAACCCTATTTGTGCAGATCCTAGATTAATTTTCCAGTACTCCGCTATATCAGCACTAATACTTTCATCTTTATTTATCAGATTTAGCCAATGTGGATTTAGCCGGAACACTCTACATTTTGGTTTAACCGTTGTTTTAAATGTCAGGCAGATTGGGGAGTGGTCTGAAATACTAGTAACCTCATACCTCATTTTTGATATCTGCTCTACCAGTTCTGGGCTAGCTAATGCCATATCTATTCTTGACATTATTTTGCTCCCATGACCAAACCAGGAGTACGCTCGCTTGTCATCATACAGATACCTCCACACATCTATTAACAGCAGTTCTTGTGATATTCTTTTGAGAAGTGTTGGTTGACTTGTCCCATATTTATCATTTGATATCACCGAGTATCTATCTAGAGAACTATTCATAACGCTGTTAAAGTCTCCCATTACCAGTATGGGGCATTTACCTCGCGACTCTACAAACTCCACTAAGCTATTAATAACACATAGTGAAAATGGTGGGGGTATGTACACAAAGGCTAAAACACACAATATCCCATTCCACTGGCAGTGGAGGAAAACATATCTGCCGCTATCATCAATCTTCTGATCTAGTGGGAGGTAATCAACTTTGTGGTGGATATATACACTAACTCCACATGAGTAGGTAGAGAAACATGAATGATACTGGTACTTGGCCCATTTCCGCATTAATAAGTATGTCTTATCCTTAGTGTTATGTGTCTCCGTTAATCCCACAATAGCTGGGAGGTGTCTAGTAATAGTATCAAAAACCATAACCCTCTTAACCTTATCCCCCAGTCCTCGTACATTCCATGTTAAAATCCTACTCATGTGTACCTTCCACCTGTGTTTTCATTCTTATCTTCATTAGTAATCCCATCAAGACAACCATCCCACCCGTTACCCATCCTCCTACCCTCCCTCCCCCCCCTGCTGGTCGGCGAAATAGAACATTTCCCCCACCTCTTACTCTACGCCCCCTTCCCTCCCCCCCCCCCCCCCCCCCGCACCCACCTCACCCACTCCACAGGCCATCTCATATTCCTATTCCCTTCGAATCCATCTATTCCACGGCCTCCTCTGGTGATCCAAAAAAACTAACTTGATCGTGGTTATATTACGCGTAACTTAGTTGGATATATCAGGGAGTATTGTAACTGGGCGGCTGCTAACCTCCTCTTTACCTCTCTAAATTCACGTCTCTTTTCCTGCGTCGCTCTGGAATAATCTGGGTATATTTCTATATTGCGACCATTATACTCTATTGTCTGCATCTTCCTTTTTGCCCTCATTATTACATCTCTGTCTCTGGAACTTAAGATTTTAACTAAGATAGCCCTGGGGGGACTCCCTTTTAACGGTGGTCTTCACGGGATTCTATGTGCTCTATCAACTAAAAACCATTTGGACAGGGTACTTTTATCAAAACTATCCTCCAGCCACTGCTGGATAAACCCCGTTATATCTTCTCCTTCCACTCCCTCTGGAAATCCCACTAGTCTCATATTAGATCTCCGGGATCTATCCTCCATTGTGGTAACTCTCTCTAGCAGGATTTTCTTTTCCCCTTCTATAGCTTCTACTCTTTTTTTTTGTCCCCCCAATATCACTCTTCATTCCTCCTGAGGATATCTGCAGCTCCTTAACCTTTTCCCTCACTTTATTCATCTCTTCCTTGATCAGGGAGAGATCAGCCTGAGCAGAAGCGATCTTAATGGTCAAATCCTCTAGGCTATGATTAGACTGTTGCACCGCCCCTAAAATTTCTCCCAGTTTTTTATCAACTGAATTTATTCTTTCCTCCATCCCTTCTCCATTCCCTATCCTTCTCTCAACCCCGGGGCGTTCGTCTGGAACAGGTGAATCACCTCCATCTTTCTGGGCCTCCTTATTCCCCCGTAGTACACTCCTACTCTTTGGATTTGGAGGGGATTTTAGATATTTTTCTAGACCAGTTGCTATACTATTCCCCTTTCCTCCGCCCGGTGAGGAGGTTCCCACAGATTTTCTACTATAATTTTTGGGTGGCATCTTTTCCTCTCTTTCCTTCCTCTTTATTTTCCCTTTTCCTTTTTCCCCTCCCCCTCTCCCCTCTCTCCTTTCTTTTCTCTTCCCCTCCCTTCCCTCTCCCTCTTTCAACACCCCGCACACAGAAAGGAGGAAAAAGAAAATCAAGAACTGCACAAAGAAAAAATATCAGGTAGGTACCACACAGTCACACGGCAATATGGGCGAGGAGCAAAAGCAAAAACAAAGGAAGGGTATGTCCCATCGACGGAGTCCAAAATTGGGCCAAGGCCAACAGATCTATTTACCAGTCCACACACCAAAAAAAAAAATGTCCGTTTTATTCTTCCTAGCAAACGACGGATAATATCCAGAGGCAGGGTTCAAGCATATTTCAAGAGAGGAAAAAACAAAAACAAAAGGAAAGCAAAAAGTCGGCTCATGAGGTACTATACCATGCCATTTATACTATTGTACCATCGGGTGCACCACTCAGAGGTGCATAATATGTCGGTGGTCTCCCAGGTCGCCCGATATTAGAGACCCTTAAAGGGGGCAAATTCCATTTTCTGGGCGGGCACCAGTCCTGCTGGGGGTACCTAACACATTAGGGCAGCTTGAAAGCCTCCAGGTATTTCCAGGTGTATACCCGCGTGCGGTGTATACCCACTTGCAGGCCCCCTTAACAGCAGTATCCCAAACCAACAGGGCAATTTTTGTGGTACACTGCACCCGGATTTCAGCGGTACGCTGTGGTATACATCCAGCTTATTATCCCAGGTTCTCCCGGCAGTTATTCCAGCAGAGGGGAAAAGGAGATAACCCCCATCATCAAGCTGCCTTGTTCCCCATCTTACGTCTTCAGCTTCACACCACCAACACGCCGCTGAGAGACCAACTGAGCACCGCGGCATACAGAGCAGTCTCCCAGTAACGCTAAGCTCACTTCACAAGCTCACAGGGATCGCTTCCGCATTCCACAGGATTACAAAGTTGCAAAGTTACATCACCGCTACTTCACTGCACGGGTCTGCTCCTGTGGTCACGGTCCTCCCGAGTCTCCAAGCGCGATCTCCCCGAATCCACTCAGCGGATCACCGGTAAGGTGAGGTAAGGTCTGCGGATCATTCAGAGGCTCCCCATGCCATGCGTGTGCCTTACATAGAGAGCTACACGCCGAGGCGCCAACAGCCTGCGTGAGGGAGGAGGGAGGGGGGAGGAGAAAGCGCGGCACGTCCTCACGTCATACCGCTACGGCTCCTCCTTTTTAGAATTTCTGCTAAACACACTGCTTTCTGATGGTGTACTGTAGATCTCACTGATATGTAATATGTCTTTCTTTTGAAAGCTTTTTGGTACTGAACACAGCGATTTTCCAGCCCTGCACTATCTGTCCCTTCCTGCAGACGCCAGTCCCTAATACTGCTGAATTTAACCCTTGTTAAAAAAAAATAAAAAATGCTGCACTGCTGTCAAACATACACTTTAGTCCTGAAGAGGACTGTTTTGTCTTTCAAGAGCTTTTTGGGAGTTTAATTGTTGTAATTTCAGCAAACCGCTATATGTCCCTGCCTACTGTCGGCTCTCCCTGACACTGAATGATCCAAGCGCGGGACGTCGGCTCCTATATAAACTAGTACCACATGTTCCAGCCAGCCAACCAGTATAAGGCTTATAGCTAACATGGCTATGGCATTACACTGGAGGGAATTACTTACCTGAACTCTGATTGGATGCCTCAGGAGGCGCCAAACATGTGGGGCGGAGACTCGAGCAATGCGACGAGCACACGTGGTATTCGGGCCGATTACCGCCATGAGCCGAGCATAACGATGCTCTAGCCGAACCGGTACTCGGCCGAGCATGCTCGCTCATCACTACTAATAACTCTATTGTAAAACCAGCCTTAACCTAATTTCTCAGGTACTTCTCTCTGGTGGTCCCAGATCCCCATGTGTCAGCAGCCTACCGCTCCTCGCGGTTGGTACGGTGAATCCACAATAGTTATAGTGATATGCTTTTGAATTACTAAAGTATACAGCCACAGTTAAAGCAAAATAATGATATATAATTTTCCTAGGCCAGTTTGTAATTAGTAAAAAAAGATTTTCTCTTTTTAATTTGAATTTAATTCACAGTGTACGTTGCTATCTGTAATAATTATTGCATCTTGTACAGCTATAATGGTGACATCACAAACGTCTATTAGAATTTTGCAGGGTTAGTGATTCTTTAGATGCCATTTTCACTTAAGGTTTGAACTTATATTAGCCATTGAAATCTCAGATTGCAGCCATTTGTTTGCTGTATTGTTTAACTAAAACCCATTAGTGAAGCTGCAAATCTCATAAAAGACATTAAAAAGTGGAATGCGAGTTAAGGCCCAAAACACAAGACCAGTAACTCAAGAAAAGAACATTGGTACCAGACTCTGCAATGCAAGATCAATCAACAGCAAAACTGGAAGCTGCAGTACCAAAAAACGACTTAGCACTGCATTTTAGGAGACAGGGACGAAAGAGGGTGGTGTAGCAATCTGTTTTAAATTCACATAAAATTTAAAATGATCCCTATTAATGCAACCAACTCATTTGAATGCATTGGTGTTCAAATATCTGCAGGCTAAAACATTATAATTATTATCTATCGACCCCAATGGATCAACATTTCTCAAGGAACTGGCAGAATCAATGTTGATCTTTAAGTTTTAGTTTTTTTTTCTTTTTGATTTGTCTTTTTATTACAGTATAGAGACTCCAAACATATTCAAAACATTGACTTGAATAAAGGCATATCATACAAACTGGAGCAGCAATCAACAAAGATATTATGTAGGTCGGGCAGCTTGAATACATATAAGAGTCCCAAATAATACTAAGAAGTTCATATGAAGCAGGAACAGGAAAAGTCCAAAAACCAAAGAAGGGCTACTGAGACATGGTGTATCCCTTTGCCAACAGAGGAGTTGCTGCTAATAAAAAGAATAGTTTACAGAGGGGAATAGATGGATCTGTTTGTATTATCTTTAATCCGTCTTGAACACCATTGAAAGTCAATGGAGGATGGATCCGTTTTCTATTGTGCCAGATTATGTCAGCTCAGTTTCATCAGACGGACACCAAAATGCTGCAAGCAGACTGAACTGATGTATTCTGAGCGGATCCTTTTCCATTCAGAATGCATTAGATAACAGCCATTATAGGATCTTCATACTTGCAAGAATAAAACACCTCCTTCCACAAGAACATTTATCCACACTGGTTCACACCTTTACAACCTCTTGGTTGGACTACGGTAAAGGCCTTTACATAGGCCTACCAGACAAAGCAATACACAACCTTCAGCTAGTTCACAATGCTGCAGCTAGATGAATAATCAATCAGCCCCAGTATGCTCCCATAACACCAGTCCTCTCTGTAGTGTCTGCCCATTAAATGGAGAATAAATTTCTATAATTTGCTTGCAAAACTTTAAAACCATAAACAAGGCCCCAACTATCTGAAAGAACTGCTGCAGCCCTACAATCCACGCAGTTCCCCCAGATATGTAAAAACTGTCCCTACTCAGGATCTACCATAAAACTTTTGGAACTAGAACCTTCTGTCATTCAGCCCCACTGTCTGAAATGCTCTACATGAATCAATATCATCATTGGACTCTTTTTAAAAAAAAGACTCACATGCCCCTGTTCATTTTGGCATTTGAGGACAAATAACTCATTTGCTTCAGTTGTTTCTTTATAGGTCATCATAATAAACTGCTCCTTGACTGCACTTTGAGTCCCTTGTGAGAAAGCACATTTCAAAAGTTTTTTTGTTGCAAAAAAAAAAATCTTCTGTTTCACTACCGTAGCTTGCAGTAGGCCTTAAAAGGAATCGTATTTTGGCTGGGCAAGAAGCTAGTTAAAATAGGAAGCCATGTCAGAGAGAGATTTTGCTTACCTCAACGGAAAGGATTAATTAAAAGATGGTTTATTAACTTACAAAGGATAAAAGACTGGTTAGGTTTGCAATTGTTGGTTTTGAAAGGATCCAGACAGATTGATCGACACAGAAATACCACTGTCAATAGGAAATAGACATCACAGGGTTTTGTCATGCTGTGTAATTCTGGAAAAAAAGACAGTTCTCTTCTCATAAAGGAAGTTAATAGAGTTTAAGAAGCACTAGGAGTCTAATGCACAAAAAGAGCTGGAACGTAGATTTATTTCCATTCCCCTTTGTTCACAAACTGTTCAATTGATGAATTTCTGGGGCTGTAACTAAAGCTATGCTGACTGTAGCCATAAATAGAAATGCTTTGTCATTTCTTCAGTTCTATCTATAATATGACTTATATCGTCAGTTGTTAATTCTCAATTTTTTTGAAATTTTGGTTTTACAAATAAACTCATCACTGGCTGCAGATGGAGTTGCAGTGTTTTTAAAGGGAGTTTCTGGGGTTATAATATTAATGGTCAATCCTTAGGGAATACTATTATTAGCACACACCACAGACGGCAGGGGCGGCTTCCCTTTAAAAATCAAGCTATTGAAGGCATGCTCACGGCAGCTACAGTGCCGGTTACTGGCAGACCATCAGTTGCGGCCGACACTGAATTTACTATCAATCCACCAATTCCTTACCTAAGCTCCTAATGACGAGCGGGGTTATACCCGCTTCAGAAACGCGTTGAGCGTGTGGATTCACAGTCAGACCCACCCACCCACAGTCAGACTGTTCTATATCTAGCTTGAATCTGGTCACGGCGCTCCAGAGAGTTCTCTCTTGCAGCGCTCTGCTAATCACCTGGCACTAAGTGTGATCCCCAGTGCAGAGAGAAACCTGCATGAGGGTAATCATCATCATCAGTGCCATAAACAGGGTGCAACAGGGCTAAAGCATTGCAGAGAGGTTGCTCCTGCGATGCTAAAGGTGGCGACTGGGACGCACACTGACCGGTGCTGCTAATTACCACTAGCAGAGGGTTATTCTATGCACCAGTATTCCAAGGCATTGGCTTCAGGGGTACAAGTAGCCCTTAGTGCTCCCCTGGACCCACTGCCTGGCTAATCTATGAGGGTAGTGGTATTACACCAACAAGGAGGAACCCTAACATCTCAATTACCTCCTGGTGCACCACAGATGTGTATCTTGAACACTTGAAGCATACCAGCAGCACAATATCACTGGGTAACATATGCTTCTTTCCCAGTGTGGCTGCAATATACCCTTTATGCCTGACTCAGTGCTATTGGGCTGCTGCCCGATTTTTAGATATTTATCAATAAAGTTATTGTTATTTTATGTTATTTAATGTTCTATTCAGGCGTGAACCAAGACTATTATTATCTGGTCCAACTCAAAGCACCTCTAGTGATCAGCTGGAGGAATAGTCACAATATTCATATACTGTACTCAGGGGCGTAGCTATAGGGAGTGCAGAGGTAGCAGTCGCTACCGGGCCCAGGAGCCTGAGGGGCCCTAAAGACCCTTGTACCACATGAGAAGACACCTGTTTTATAGAAGGTGCATGCTGGTCAAGTTACACCTCTGGCTGGAGGGAAGGTGTTAGGTCAAGAATTTGGCATGGTGGGGGGTGCGGTTTCAATTTTTGCCACAGGCAGCAGGAAGGCTATGTGTTTCCCTGCCCCTGGCCATAAAGCAATGAGGGAAGGGGGGCCCAAGCTGAACTCTTGCACCAGGGCCCATGAACCTTTAGCTACGCCCCTGACTGTACTGTATTTTAGAGGCATTCATTGTACAACCAGGTCTGTAACTATAACAAGAGGACATCATCTGCACCTAGAGGGAAGAAGGTTTCTACATGAACATAGAAGGGATTTCTTTACTGTGAGCAGGGGTGCATTGGGCATAGATCTTACATGGAAATTTCCTGGTGTGCCAAAGCTCAGGTGGCCGCCAAAGCTAAAGCAGTGAGAATCAGTTACTCATGTACCCTGCCAGTGACCTCACATGCCCTGCTGAATTTAACTCCTGTTGCCTGCATCCCACCTCCTAAGCCTCCTGCTCCAAATCTTAATCAGAGACAACTGGAAGAGGACATAAACCGGCAGCTATTGATGGCCACCACAGAGGGACAGTTTTTGGGGAAGTATTTTGTGCTGCACTGTGGTATTTTTTTCTGATGGGACGGTATTTTGCCCTCTGGTATTGCTGACCTTGCCTACTCATGTTGCCCCACCTTCTATTAATTTTGGACCCGCCTACAACATAGGGCCACTTTTTTTTTTCCATGGTCACTGTATGTTTCCAGACCGCCTGTGAGTGAGAGCAGTGCGACTGTGGAGTTCTCTGCCAGAGGAGGTTGTAATGGTGAACTTACTAAAAGAGGTCAAAAAGGACTTGGATGCCTTTCATGCGTGTAATAATATTGCAAGTTATAGTTTTTAAATTTCTGGAAAAGGCTGTTGATCAAGGGGTTTATTCTGCTTACCATATTTGGAGTCAGTGAGGAATTGTTCCTTCAAGGGAGATGACTTCTTTACTCTTTATCAACTTAGCATTATAATAGGCTGGGCAGAATGGAAATACAGTATATCTTTTTTCAGCCTACCAAACTATGGTACTCTTTTACATTGCTATACATTTGCTGGTTCTGGTTCTGCAGCTCAGTCCGTTTTGAATGAATGGGTCTGAACAGCAGGTACAGGTGCAGCCACAGCCAAATGTACAGACTTGTGCCTGAATAAACAATAAAGGAGACATGGCACTCATCAATTGATCACTGGATATGCTATGTACATGTGTATCTGTTTATAACCCTTTAAAGGGGATCATTATGGGCTTTTTCGGGCCATCATGGTCAGGCAGTCGAGTCAACCTTTATAGGGTGGATATTTCAGTTTTCTTTGGGGTTCAGGCTAAAGATAGGTGAAGGCATGATAGGAATCGAATGGGTATAATCTCCCAAATAGGAAACTACAGAATACTACTTGAGACTGACCTACTGCAATGCATTGAGTTTGATTTTGCCATCTATATTATTTGTAGGCATGTTTACAATTTGACAATATACAGTTAGGTTGGTTATTTAATATAATAGCAGTCAAAACAATAGTACTATTGAGATATTGTGATGATGTTGGCACACCAGCTGTACTTGCACCATCATACGGAAGTACTCGTTGTAACTAAAACCCCCTTTATACTGCTTAATTGAGCAGATAATTGTTGGGAAGGAAGCATTCCTTCCCAGCAATCACCTACTCATCAGTGAAGGAGACCACTGTATTTACATGCAGTGATCTCCTCCACAGTATGGGAAGGAGTTATCGCTAATGCCATTGCTCATCCCCATACAGAATCAGTCTCTGTTGGCAGCAGAGTGCTGTCTAGATGGTGCGATCTGCTTACGGCAAACAATGATTTAGGTTTCTGCACAATTTTATTACCCAATGAACGAGTGTTTCACTTCTTCGTCAGGTAATCGACAGCACCTTTACATCGGTAGATCATCGCTAACTAGTTGTTAACGATGATCTGTCTGATGTTCGAGCAGTGTAAAGGTGCCTTAACAGCAGAAACAATTTATGTTCTGGTCAAGACAAGTTGAGGGCTCCATCTGTCACCATTGACGACACAATCAACATTGTTCCATAGCCTGCCCTTCTAATATGCCTATTAGTTCTTACCTGTACTGTGCAAAGGTAGTAAACTAGAAAAAAAACTATGTACGCTTGGTATTGCTGTAATCATAATGACCAGTAGAAAAGATGTGAAGATATTATTTGTAGTACACAGTGATGTGGACAAATAGGACAAATCCAGCAAAATAAATACTCATACGGCTGCACAGATGACAAAATACAACCTTATACATCTATTGTTCATGACTGTAAGCTCGTATCTGTAACCTGTAATCTGTATAAAAGCGACTGGTTATATTGTGATCTGCCGCCACCCAGTTGTGCAGCAGATTCCTGTGACCACATTGTCATTAGACAGCTGCAGTCAGAGTAAGTATCCCGGAGACCAGCCAAAGTGGTCTTCCAGCGCCGGTTTAAATGTTAGCCAGCTTCCTTTCTGGCTTACATGTAGACCATTTTCTACACCTAAAATAGCTGTAGAAATTGATGAATAGGATGGGCCCACCGCCCCCTTCCCTGCCCACCTTTTTAGACCTGGCGTGAGTGGGGAAAAGTCGCAGATTGCGGCGCAACTAACCTTTGCGTCACAATCTGTGCCAGAAATATGCCTAATATAGTCGTATTTCTGGATAATAAATTACCCCCTTAGTTTTGGGGGGGAGAGCTGGGCTCCATTAAAGCCATCATCAGGGTAAGATTTCTTGCTACTATCACCTCTCTTTGTATCATATATCTTTTATCATAGTTTAGTAAACTCTATAAGTCGTGTTGAGTCTATTTTTTCCTGAATGTCTGATCTCGCCTATAATACACTTTCTTGTCTGCTGTACCATGTTTTGCCTTGATCTGTTGGGAATTTTTCTATGTACTTGTCATGGTAATTTCCCTAGTTTGTATGGAGGTTCAGTCTGTATAAGTGCATGTTCGGCCATGTCTGCTGTGTCTGAACAGTATCCAGTTCCTGAAGTCTGTCTTGCCATGTCTGTCATTACTGAACTACCTTTTAGTTCCTGATGCCCATCTGGTCTAGTCTGCTATGTCAGCACAGAGTCCTAGTTCTGGTAGTCTGGTTTTATAGTCTGTTTCTCCATGTGCATGATGTCTGTGTGTCAGGGTCCCTGATCTGTTTGTCTGCCAGTGCTCCATGTCTTGTTGGTTTCCTGCGTTTGTGTTTGCCTTGGATTTCCTTGTTCTCTGGTTCTGTATCATGCCATGCCTGTGCCTCTGGTGCTTGCACCAGAGTTCCTGAGTTCAAGGGTGAGATGCCAAGTATATCTGCATCATCCCAGGAGGTAGTGGTCTGGTCATTAACCCACAGAGAAGTCCACAGCCCTATATAGGGGTTAAAGGGTGTATACTGGGGAGGTGCCAGAATAATGACCTTAGGGTTTGGCCCAGCATCAAACCAATTACTTGGCACAGTGGTTCCACAACCATTGTCCGTACGCATGACCCATGGCAATAAGAATTATTATAGAATTATTTTTTTTATAATTTACTGTGTTTTTTTTTATTTATTTTTAAAATATATCTGTCATCTAATGGCACAAAAGAAAGGACTAAGGTGTCCTGTGAAAAAAATATCCAATGCACGTAGGCTGGCTCAGAAATTAGTGACTTACTGTGAGATAGGCCCATTGCTAAATCAGAAAAAATTGGTTTAGTAAGTAAGGGGGGGGGGGGGGGGGGGGGGTAAACGCTCCAGTAATAAAATGGTTAAACACTGAAAATTACAAAAATTGCAAACAAGCCTTATGGACAATCAATTAATTAATAATTTTATACAGCTTAACAGAGTGGAAACACCATCACTGATCTCTACAGGAGCCTTTTAAATAACTTTGAGGCATTTGAGAGAGCAATCCAGTAAAACTGATACGATCCTTTTGATAGCAGTACAGGTCCTGAGACAAATGGTGTACAATTTAGAGATTCAAAGTACTCGAAAAATAGGAGTCATGCACTGCCAATTTAGGTGCCGAGCACTGTCATAACTTAGAGAATCAGTTCTTCCTAAAGTGTTCCTGCAAGATCAATCAGAGCTAAATTCTAAACTGTTAAGTCTACGTGTGTAGCTTACCTTTGGGAAGTGCTCTGGAAGCTCTTTAAGATCCTGTACAAGTAAAAAATAAATAAATAAAACTCCTGCTGCAAAATGTTCTGCTCAGCCTGCATCTGTCACAGTGAATAAGAGTCACATAAACTTTTTATTTTGTAACTTGTATATTTACTTATATAATAACAACAAAAGGCAAAGGCACCAGTATATTAGTATTAGAATTCCAGCTACTTGGTCATGGTTCATAATCCTAATCCTTACATATTTTCACCAAATTTTTTAATTTACTACTCTGAACCATGGTCTTTGATGTCTTCTATACGATGGGAATTAAAGGCATAGTCATTGTTCTGCAGACTGTACAACTCAAATAAAGAACGGATAGCAGTACAGGATCCCTAAGGATTTCAGTGACATTCGAGTAGTATAAGGGAACTGAATAATTTTGTCAAACAGAAAACACTATTTTGCACTTAATAGAGCAGCTGGTAGTTGTCACAAAAGATGCAAAAATCATTGTCCACTGGTGTAGAAAAAGGTGTATGCCGAGCGAAGACAGCCTTCTGCTTTTTAAAGCCCATGTCCACCTTCATAACCATTTTTTCAAATGTTTTATTGCATCTAAAATGAAAACATGTTTGCAAATAATAAGTGTTTACAGCACCTATAAAGATCAATGTGTTTCCATGGTAACAAGTGACAGACAAAACCAGTTTTCTCTGATCCTGAAGTCATACTTTTATTCAGCTGCCCCCTGCTGTTTAATAACTTACTGTACATTGCATTAAATTAGGGGGGGGGGGGGGGGAGCAGTTGCACAGGTATTGTTTGTATAATGGCCAGTGGGGTTAACCCACTGTACCAACTGGTTTGACTTTGGGCTAGTCCTAAAGGTATTATTCTAGTGATCCCCTTTTCCCCCCCTCAATAAATGGATCTGGAATTCTCTCTAGGGGACCCACCAGGCTGCTACCTCTTGAAATAGTCCTAGTATAGTTAGCAGATGACTCACTGTTGTAAAGCACCAAGGGGTTAGGCAATACTTATAGTCGGTAAATAGGCAAAGGTCAGGGCAGGCAGTGTTTGTGCATTTCCATGAAACTAATATGAGGTCAGGGCAGGCAGCAACGGGTCAGTATGGTAGACTGGCTAAGGTCAAGGCAAGGAGCAGAGTATTAGAATCACTTAACAGGAAGAAGTTTGATACATGGGCAGACAATCAAAATAGCACACCTTCACTAAGAACCTAAGCTCAGGTAAGGAGTGGGAGGGCAGCCTAGCATTTATAACAGAAGCCGATTAACAATTATAAACAGTAATGCAACTCCACAAAGAGCACAGAGAGGAGGGGTGTGGTGGTGATTGGCAAAAATGGGAGTAGTAGTAGTTGAATGAATAGTGTTCCAAATAGAAGTAGACAGCAATGGACACAGGCTACCATTGTAACAGTTTGTAGTCTGTTATCATGGAAATAAATATGTCTGCATAGAAGCTGTAGATACAAACCCCCTTTAAAGATTATGTCAACCTTTTCTAATTAAGAATATTTGCAAAGTTGCCTCATTTTTTGATGAATTGGATCAATTAAAAAAATGTAGCTGCAAAAGTTGACATAGCCTTTAGAGAGGTTTTCCAGAATTCTTACATTGATGACCTGTCATCAATATCAGATCAGCAGGGGTCTAACACTCTTCAACCTCAGCAATCGATATATATCATCAATATCAGATTGGCAGCACCCCTACACCCCCTCTAACTAGCTGGCAGAAATGCATACCGGAAGTATACAGCTCCATCCATTGTTTTGTGGATGGAGCTGGTAACTTCAGCACTGCAGTAGCAAGCTCCGTCTTCTACACAATAGATGGAGCTTAATAGTTCTAGTGCCTACTCCTGCCACCAGAGCTGATTAGAAGAGCTGGGGGTGCTGCCAATCTGATATTGATGGTCTGTCCTGAGGATAAGACATTCCAATTTCCATTACATTTTTCCAAATGATTCCTTTTAAGAGCAGGAGTAATTCTGGTATTTGAACATGGTAACTATGCAGGATTCAAATACCATCAAAATAACTTTGATAAATGTAGCTCAATCTTGTGACTAGATTGCATTAGAGGGAAAAAAGAGGTATACCCACATTGTACTGTGTGCAGAGAGCAATATTATGCAAGTTGTGGTGATTTTCATGGGGCTACATTATAGAAGTAATGCTGTGATAAGTGCCCAAGCAGTAAGCAATTTTGTTTGTGGCCATTTGCATGAATATGAACAGACAGAGAGCACAATGGGCAGTTTGCCTCTAGCTAAATATATTTGAAAAGAGCTACTGAGAGGTACATATTGCGAACAGAGAAAGCACCTGACATTTAAATATATGTAAAATGACACAATTTCAAGCAAAGCTGCAGTCACTTGGTGATAGATGTTTGACAATTACTGAAGGCCATTGTCTGAATAGCAGTACATACATACAGTGGAGACATTTTTGTTCTAAAATGTTGGAAAATCATGATCATGAAACGGTGGTTTGCATAGGGTGGTTGACCATGAAACTTGAATGAACAAGCCTAAAGAACATGGTTGATGAGTAGTAAAAATCAAGCTCTTAGTTTGGTGCCCAGTTTTTTAAAAAGTATTGGCATATCCTTAAGCTTATTTTTAGACTATCAATATTAAATTAGTGGGGGTCGGCTCTCGGCACCCCTACTTAGAAAGCAACTTCATTGTTCACTAGGTTCACTATGGTTCACAGCGCTATGCATTTAGTAATGACGGTGACTGGTATTGCAAATCATTCTCATTGACTTGTATAAGATCATGCTGTAGTAAACTTTAATACCAGACACAACCGCTACTAAAAGTACAGCGCTGTGTCTGGGGAAAAAAATGAAATGGACGCAAGACTTGCTAAAGTACCACTACTAGTGTTGGGTGAGCATGCTCTGCCGAACACTAATTTTACTCGAGCATTGCGTGTGCTTGAGCGCGATGCTCGAGTCTCCTCCCCGCACATTTGTTGGCTGCTATGCAGCCAATAAACGTGCGTGGCAGTACTGGTACTGTAATGCCGTAGCCATATATACCAACCTAACTAAACCACACATGTAGTATAGAAAAATAAGCTTTATTGAACATAATCGTACAAAATATCACAAAAGCACATCATAAAATCATTGTGTGAAAACTATGAAACCAACATCTCCCCCTACACAGATGCTGTCAGCATGAATTACAAGTACAAATAGCATATAAATAAAGGTAGTTGTATATACCTGACAACAACAAAAAACATGTTAAAGTGCTAATAGTATTGCATACAGTACAATAATCTGTGATGGGTCAGTAATGGAATAATATGTGAGTCTAATACCTATCCCACAGATTGCCAATATGCATATAAAAGTTCCAAACACAATTTGGTCCAAAATTGTGTCTCCAACTTGGGAATATCTCAGTAAATATCATTGATTGCCATTAATGATATTTACTAAAATCATCTGTGACATTCAGTGTACTTTTTTCATAGACGCTGCGGACAGCGACATTATCTGTGCTACATCTCCTGTTTAACGTGTGTGCATCCTAAAAATATCAGTGACATTCTGTGTACTTTATTTGCGCATACACTTACAAAACCTGAGCTGTTGTACGTGTGACATACTTACAAGCATATATACCATTTAATATGCGCAAGGCGAGCAGTAAGGGACGGGGAAGTGGCCGTGCTGCTGATGGTGCACACAGTAGCCGTGGCCCTGGGCGCGGTGAAACAGTGCCTGCTGCCAGAGCACAAGAAACATACTCATCCAGGATACCTAGCTTCATGTCCCAGTTTGCAGGGCAGCGCAGGACATCACTCTCGAAGTCAGACCAGTGCGACCAGGTGGTCGGTTGGATTGCAGCAGATAATGCTTCCAGTCGGTTAAGCACTACCCTGTCTTCCACAAAGTTCAGTCTCAGTAGCCAAGAGTCTGGTCAACAGAATCCTCGCCCTGATACTCCTTCCTCCCACCATGGAGAGTCTTGGCAAACAAGTGATCCCACACTAGGATGTTCTGAGGACCTCTTTTCATCGCCATTCTTTTATTTGGGCCTCTCGACAAGCCTGAATATAAATTAGCAAAAGATGGAGCCGGCACTCAAAACACTTGCAGTCACGTGGGGAAAGAATATTACAGTTTATTAATATTGTTATTAAATACACATATGTCTGTCTAGATCAGACAATCACAATAAATATACAATATATAGCATAAAAATTTAAAAATGTATAACTTAAAAATTCTATACAAAAACACAAATGCCCTATAATCATACAAGTGTGGGTATATCAATAGATCATTTTTAAATTTTTATGCTATATATTGTATATTTATTGTGATTGTCTGATCTAGACAGACATATGTGTATTTAATAACAATATTAATAAACTGTAATATTCTTTCCCCACGTGACTGCAAGTGTTTTGAGTGCCGGCTCCATCTTTTGCTAATTTATATTCAGAACTTGGGGTGATTCTTTTGAGCCTGAGCACCAGGCGTGGTCAAACCCAAGTGAGCCAACTGTTTTATCCTTTCAAAGTACTCTCGACAAGCCTGTTTGAAGAGGGACATGAGGAGATATTGTGCCTTGATTCCCAAACTCTTGCATCCACAGTCACAAGAAGATGACGGTGGAGAACAGCAATTTGTGTTTCACGAGGTGGATGATGATGATGAGACACAGTTGCCAATAAGTCAACGGAAATTAGTGTCTCAAGAGGTTCATGATGAGGATGAGACACAGTTGTCAATAATTGAGGTTGTTGTTAGGTCAACAAGTCAGGAGGATAACCAGAGTGAGGAAGTGGAAGAGGAGGTGGTGGACGATGAAGTCACTGAGCCAACCTGGGAAGGTGGCAAGCCGAGCGAGGACAGCGGTACATAGGGGGAGGTATCCGCAGCACCGCAACAGGCTGGAAGAGGCAGTGGGGTGGCAAAAGAGAGAAGGCGGGCAACACCCAACAGGCCCACAACTGATCCCCGGAGCACCCCCTTGCGGCAATCTCCCTTGCCAAGGGGTATGTGTTCCGCAGTCTGGCGCTTTTTTGAGGAAAGTGCAAATGATAAAAGAATTGTCGTTTGCAACCTGTGCCAAACCAAAATGAGCAGGGGCGTGAACACTAGCAACCTCACCACCAACAGCATGATCCACCACATGACATCATAGCACCCTAATAGGTGGACTGAACGCATGGGTCAACAATCAGTGTCTGAGGGTCACACCACTACCTCCTTTCCCCCTGTGTTACGTGCTGGACAATGCCATGTCCAAGACGCAGGCCCGAATGCCTCCCGCCATGCACCTGGACCTTCGCAAGCACCATCAGCTAGCACGTCCACTTCTGTGTCCCAGTGCAGCGTACAGATGTCTTTACCCCAGGCCTTTGAACAAAAGCGCAAATACCCAGCCACCCACCCACAGGCCATAGCACTAAATGCGCACCTTTCCAAATTGCTGGCCCTGGAAATGTTGCCATTTAGGCTTGTGGACACTGAGGCTTTCCGCAGCCTGATGACGGTGGCCATCCCGCGTTACTCTGTCCCCAGCCGCCAATATTTTTCACGGTGTGAAGTCCCAGCCCTACACCAGCATGTGTCCCGTACCATCACCCGTGCCCTGACCAAGGCAGTTATTGGGAAGGTCCACTTAACAACTGACACATGGACAAGTGCTTTTTGCCAGGGACGCTACATTTCCCTGATGGCACACTGGGTGAATGTTGTGGAGGCCGGGAGCGAGTTGTACCCTGGGATGGCACAGGTGCTACCGACGCCAAGGATTGCGGGCCCTACTTCCATCAGGGTTTCTGCCACCACCTAAGTTAGTTGCTGCAACCCCCCCTTCTCCTCCTCTGCCTCCTCCTCCACTTCCACCTCTGAATTTTCATCTTGCAGCACCAGTCAGACATCAGTCAGTAGCTGGAAGCAGTGTAGCACTGCAGTGGGGAAGCAGCAACAAGCTATGCTTAAACTGATCTGCTTAGGTGACAAACAGCACACCTCCGCAGAGCTGTGGCAGGGGATAAGGGACCAGACTGAGCTGTGGCTCTCGCCACTCAACCTAGAACCAGGCATGGTTGTGTCTGATAATGTCCGTAACTTGGTGGCGGCTTTGAAGCTCGGCAAGCTCGCACACATACCATGCCTAACCCACGTGTTCAACCTAGTGGTTCAGCGGTTTCTCAAAACCTACCCCAATTTGCCTGAGCTACTGGTGAAGGTGCGCCACCTGTGTGCCCATTTCCGCAAGTCATTGACAGCTTCCACCGGTCTGGTAACGCTGCAGCAGCGTTTGCTATTGCCAGCTCACAGGCTGTTGTATGACGTGAGCATGCGCTGGAACTCCACGTTCCACATGTTGGCCAGGCTTTGTGAGCAGCAGAGGTCAGTAGTGGAATACCAGCATGAACATGGTCGTCGCCTTTACAGTCAACTTCACAAGCGATGAGTGGGCATTGATGTCTGACCTCTGTGAGGTTTTACGCAACTTTGAGGAATCAACACAGATGGTGAGGGGCGATAACGCTATCAGCTTAACCATCCCACTTCTGTGTCTACTTAAACGCTCGCAGCTCACAATTAAGAACGACGCTTTGCATGTGGAAGAGGTGGAAATGGAAGAAGACATTACACAGGGTGATAGTCAGACCACCCTCAGTTCGTTTTCTCAGCGCAAATTGGATGATGAGGAGGAGGAGCAGGAGACGGTTGCCTCCGCTACAGAGGGTAGTACCCATGGAAGTTTTATTCCATCTGTTCAGCGTGGATGGGTAGGAGAGGAGGAAGAGGATGAGGAGATTGAGAGTCATCCTCCTGATGAGGACACAAAGTTTTGTCTGTTGTTTAGACTCTGGCACACATGGCTGACTTTATGCTAGGCTGCCTTTCCCGTGAACCTCGCGTTGTACGCATTTTGGCCAACACCGATTACTGGTTGTTCACCCTCCTCGACCCCCGGTACAAAGAGAACTTCTCATCTCTCATTCCTGTGGTGGAGACGATGAGCAAAATGGTGCAATACCAGAAGGTCTTTGTGGAAAAGTTGCTCCAAAAATTTCCAGCTTACAATGCTGGCTGCACAGTACGTAGTTCCTTGGCCAACCGAGGAGGGGATACAGTATGATGGGAACACACAGCAGTTCCAACAGAGGCAGGGCAACACTCTCCAAGGCCTGGGACAGTTTTATGACACCCTGCCAGCACCCTCAACCTGATTAGTGTCACAAGGAGGGAAATTTTTTGGAAGATGGTGAAGGAGTACGTTGCAGACCGTGTCAGCGTCGTCAATGATCCCTCTGTGCCTTAAAACAATTGGGTGTCCAAGCTGGACATGTGGCATGAACTGGCGCATGTATATAGTGCTGCTGGGGGCATAATAACTGATAAGCGCATCCGCCTGTCAACTGAAAATCCTGACCGGTTGACTCTTATAAAAATGAACAAGGCCTGGATTGCCCCTGACTTCTTCACCCTACCAGAGGAAAGCGGCTGAACCTAAAGGCACTCTAAATATGGCTTTTTTGGTGTATTGAATACACTGTATTCCCATGCAACCCTTCCACCACTAAAAAGGGTGTGGCGAAACCAACCTCGCCACTGAGTTTTGGAGGGGCCTGGCTACTAGCCTCTTGCCCCAGGATTATGGGCCCTCTCATCAGCCAGGCCTCATTTGTTCACAAAGGACTTGGACTAACTTGAACTCTCACCCCCACAAATTATACCAGGGTTCAAGTTAGTCCATTACGTTTCGTAATTGTATTTTGTGGATTGCGTCTCAGACAATGCTCGTTGTATTTTGTTTATTGCGTTACAGACAGAGGGAAGGGGATTTTGTGTACAATTGCTGGGAAGGTTGAATACAGTAACTACATGTGATTGGCTGTTTTTACAAAACCCTGTGGGTGGTAACATTGTTGGAAGATGTGTATAAATCAATGCTTGTGTTAAAATAAAGGGAGTTCCTGTTTTAACCCTCAAAGTGAAGTGTCGTCTCATTCTTGGGGGAGGATTTATGGTATGCTGTTCCAGTTTGACTGCTAGGAGTGTAAACCTATTCGTATGGTTTCCTATTCAACTGTCTACAGCATTCATATGCTTGAGAGGATTTATATGCTTCTTCGGTTCGGTGATTGTGGTGTCTGCCAGAGTGCTTGGAAACCTCAGGAAACTCTTGGAGCATCCGTCAACGGAGGTACTCAGTCGGGGTGCCAGGTGATCCGTTACATTGGTGGCAAGCAGTGGGATGGCGTCCTAGTGCGAGGAGAAGCAGCTCAGAGACACCGGTAACGTGTGGAGTTACAAATTGAGGACAAACGCTAGCACTCGTGCAGCGCCCCTGGGAGCAGAGGTATCCAGCGACTTGGAGCAGACAAGTATGGAAGGCTCTGAAGATGACTGGCTGGCCGAGGTGAGGCAGCGAGTGGCCCAGCATGGAGATAATGTGTCCATGGATATATGCCAGGCCATCTGGAACCAGGTCACAGCCAAGCGACACGCAAGGATGGAACGAGAATTACGACTGACGAAAGAGAGAGAAATTGCCCAGCGGAAGGAGTGTTACAGCAGCCGAGCAGAAGCTGCATCCGAGGAGGTAAGCCGTCTCCCCTTGAGGCGGCCAGAGGAACCCGAAGTAGGGGTCCTCATAGACTGGTCCTGTGAGGAACCACAACAGGCAGGTGGAGACGGGACCGAGGTCTCTCCACCGGGATGCTGGGCAGCTGGCCCAGACCCTCAGCAGCAGCCGGAGTTGCCAGGTGTGGACGCAGGTGGTCCTTACTCGCAAATGTTGAGGGACCTCATAGACTGGTCCTGGGAAGACCCACAGATGGCAGGTGGATATGGGACCGAGATCTCTCTACCGGCCCTACAGGGATACTGGGCAGCCGGCCCAGATCTCCAACTCCAGATGGGGGTAATACAGGGAGAGAAGTGTGTCGTCCCTGCTTCCCAGCGGCAGAGTGCTTTACAGGGAGGGGAGACAGCCGGTTTCACTCCCCAGCGGCAGTGTGAACTACAGGGAGTGGAGACAGCCGGTCTCACTCCACAGCGGCAGTGTGCTTTACAGGGAGGGGAGACAGTCGGTCTCACTCCCCAGCGGCAATGTGTTTCTATAGGAAAGGGGACAGTCTGTCCCTCTCTCCAACAGCTAAATGTGTTATTGGGAGAAGAGACAGTCGGTCTCTCTCCCCAACAGCAGCAGTACAAGGAGGAGGAGGTAAGCAACCCCTCCCCTCCACAGCCAACTCCAAACCAGGTACTGGGGTCAGCAGAGGAGTCGTTAGCCCCCTCTGGCCCCCTCCCAGCAGAAGAGCTGGCATCTGGGCAGAGCGCCGCTTGCCTCTGCCCTACTTGTCCCCTTACTACCCAGCAGGACTGTACTCCAGTCCCTCCAGCAGAAGAGCTGACATCCGAGCAGAGCGCCGCTAGCCTCTGCTTCACCGACTACCTTGTTACAGGGCTGGCTTGCACCCCCCTTATCCCAGCAGAAGAGCTGGCATCAGAGCAGAGCGCCGCTGGCCTCTGCCCTAACCATTCAGTTACTACCCAGCAGGAGTTGGCACCATGCACCCCAGCTGAAGCGCTGGCATCAGGGCAGAGCGCCGCTGGCCTCTGCCCTCCCCTATCCTCTTCTCCAGAGCCGGACTTCCCACAGGCTACCCCAGCGGAAGAGCTGGCATCTGGGCAGAGCGCAGTTGGCCTCTGCCCTCCTCTAACCTCTTCTCTAGAGCCGGACTTCCCACAGGCTACCCCAGCGGAAGAGCTGGCATCTGTCCAGAGTGCAGTCGGCCTCTGCCCACCAAGTACCTACAGCTCCAAGGTAGAGAACCACAAGGAAGCAAGGAGTCGCAGATGCCCACTCAACAGCTGGGGACATACAGAACAGAGCCAGGCCCCAAAATTCAACAGGTCCAGTATTGGGTTGTGGGTGGACTGCCAGACTAACTCAGGTACTGACCGTGAGGTCAGGTATCTGGTTAGTCTTCCCTGGGAGGGGGAGATGTGTGGCGAAACCAACCTCGCCACTGGGTTTTGGAGGGGCCTGGCTACTAGCCTCTTGCCCCAGGATTATGGGCCCTCTCATCAGCCTCATTTGTTCACAAAGGACTTGGACTAACTTGAACTCTCATCCCCACGAATTAGACCAGGGTTCAAGTTGGTCCATTACGTTTGGTAATTGTATTTTGTGGATTGCGTCTCAGACAATGCTCATTGTATTTTGTTTATTGCGTTACAGACAGAGGGAAGTGGATTTTGTTTACAATTGCTCGGAAGGTTGAATACAGTAACTACATGTGATTGGCTGTTTTTACAAAACCCTGTGGCTGGTAACATTGTTGGAAGATGTGTATAAATCAATGCTTGTGTTAAAATAAAGGGAGTTCCTGTTTTAACCCTCAAAATGAAGTGTCGTCTCATTCTTGGGGGAGGATTTATGGTATGCTGTTCCAGTTTGACTGCTAGGAGTGTAAACCTTTTCGTATGGTTTCCTATTCAACTGTCTACAGCATTCATATGCTTGAGAGGATTTATATGCTTCTTCGGTTCTGTGATTGTGATGTCTGCCAGAGTGCTTGGAAACCTCAGGAAACGCTAGGAGCATCCGTCAACGGAGGTACTCAGTCGGGGTGCCAGGTGATCCGTTACAAAGGGTATATGGTTCAATCTCCCTATTCTCATTCTCCTCCTCCATCAATATGCTTATTAGGCTGCCCTCGCTCCTAATGGTTTAGAGGGTCAGCTCAGCAGCAGGCCCTTGCCCATAATGTTTTTGAGGGTCATCAGCAGGCCCTCAACCATAATATTTTTGAGGGTCACCAGCAGGCCCTCGCCCATAATGTTTTAGAGGGTCTCCAGCAGACCCTTGTTCACAATGTTTTTGAGGGTCACCAGCAAGACCTCGCCCCTAATGTTTTAGATGGTCAGATCAGCAGCAGACCCTCTCATCTAATGTTTTAGATGGTCAGCTCAGCAGCAGACACTCGCCCCTAATGTTTTAGAGGGTCAGCTCAGCAGCAGGCACTCGCCCTTAATGTTTTAGATGGTCACATCAGCAGCAGGCTCTCGGCCCTAAAGTTTTAAATGGTTAGATCAGCAGGCCCTTGCTCCAGTAGTTTTTGAGGGTCACCAGCAGGCCATCAATCTTAATTTTTCAAGGGTGTGTAGGATGCCCACCTTTATGTGTTATAAAGGGTGTATTGTAGTGCCGGTTCCTTATAATGTTTGGCAGCCCTTTTACTTAGTGCATAGGCTTTATGAGTGTAGGAGTCCCACTACCTGAACAATTGTACCACAATGTGAATGAGGCCCTCCTTTATGTGATATACAGGTTGTATCGGAGTGCACTTTATATACAAGTAAATATATAGGAAAGAACAATTTTTACTCTAAAATTGATTTTATCTTTGATTTTGTGCATATTATTGTCAGTCTGTAAAAGTGGCATACTTCTCGGACAACATCGTTCCCAGCAGCGACCTGGGAGTCCAAGATGCATACAGACATCCTCCCCATGCATTCCCCAAACCATTTCAGTGGGGTTTCCATCAATTTCTGACCTTTTCCTGTGAACCAGACACCCTCCCCTCTTCAGAGCAGGGGGTTCCTGGTTTAATACACTGGTTCTCCCATTGACTTCCATTGTGCTCGGGTGCTCTACTCAAGCACCCAACCACTCTGGTGCTCGACCAACACTAGCCACTAACCTTCAAGAGTTGATTTGTGAGGCTGCCAAAAATAG
The DNA here is from genome assembly GCF_905171765.1 of Bufo bufo. Classification (NCBI taxonomy): domain Eukaryota; kingdom Metazoa; phylum Chordata; class Amphibia; order Anura; family Bufonidae; genus Bufo; species Bufo bufo. Next base: position 167,812,464 of record NC_053391.1, on the reverse strand, counting down.
ACCCCATCAATTTAACCACTTCAAGACCGGCCTTTTACCCCCTTCCTGACCAGGCCTAATTTTGCAAATCTGACATGTGTCACTTTATGTGGTAATAACTTTGGAACACTTTTACTTATCCAAGCCTTTCAGAGATTGTTTTCTCGTGACACATTGACTAAAGTTTACCATGAACATGAAGTACAATGTGTTTTACTTTTATTAATAAAAAAAATCCAAAAGTTAATGAAAATTTGAAAAAGGTCACTGTTTTCTAAATTTGAATCTCTTTGCTTTTAAGACAGATAGTGATGCCTCATAAAATTTTCATGAATTAACATTCCCCATATGTCTACTTTATGTTGGCATTTTGTAATTGTATAATTTTTTGGACGTTAGAAGGTTTTGAATTTTAGAAGCAATTTTTGACATTTTTAGGAACATTTCCAAAGTCAATTTATTTTAAGGACCAGTTCAGTTCTGAAGTCACCTTGTGGGGCTTACATAATAGAACCAACCTATAAATGACCCCATTTTAGAAACAACACCCCTCAAACTATTCAAAACTGGTTTTAGAAATGTTTTTATCCCTTTAGGTATTCCACAATAGGAATTTAAGCAAAATAGAGGTGAAATTTCTAAGGGTTAACAACAAAACAAACCTCAATATTTATTACGCTGATTCTGCATTTTGCAGAAACACCCCATATGTGGTCGTATACCTCTGGGCACACGACAGGGCACAGAAGGCAAGGAGCGCTATATGGTTTTTGGAGGGCAGATTTTGCTGGAATGGTCTTTGGGCACCATGTTGCATTTGAAGAGACCCTGAGGTTCCCCCATACTCAAAACCCCCAAAAGTGACCATATTTTGTAAACTACACCACCCAAGGAAAAGCACTTTACTCAACAGGTGTTTCATGAAATTTTTAATACTTGGGTGTTAAAATGAATAATTACATATTTTTATTTTACAAGAAAATGGTGCTTTAGGCCCAAACTTTCTTTTTCACAAGAGATAACATGAGAATATCCCCCCACAATTTGCTACCCACTTTATCCTGAATACAGTAACACCCCAACTGTGGTCGTAAACTGTTATTTGGGGATACATCAGGGTTTAGAAGGGAGGGTGCAGCATCTGGATTTTCTAACATGGAATTTTCTGTCATGGTTTTTAAGAGTGATAACTTTTTTTTTTAATGAGCCGCGTGAGGGCTTATTTTGTGCGGGACAAGCTGTAGTTTTTATTTAAACCATTTTGGGGTACATTTTGCTTTCTGGTTTCTTTTTATCTCATTTTTTTGGAGGTGAAGTCACACAAAAAAACTGTTAGGTTTCATTGTTCGATTTTTTTTTTTATACTGTTTACTTGATGTGGTAGATCATGTGATAATTTTAAAGATCCGGTCATTACGGACGCAACGATACCAAATATGTCTAGGGTTTTTTTATGTTTACGTTTTACACAATAAAAACATTTTTAGAAAAAAAAACATGTTTTTGTGTTGGCATTTTCTTAGAGCCATATTTTTTTCATTTTTCTTGCTATAGTCTCATGTGAGGGCTTGTTTTTTGCAGAGCGAGGTGACATTATTATTGCTATCATTTTGGGGTACATATGACTTTTTAATTGATTGATTGATGTTTTTGTGAGGTGAGGTGACTAAACAGTTTTGGCATAATTTTTATTAGTTTTTTTACAACGTTCTCTTGATGGGGTAGATCATGTCATATTTTTATATAGCCAATTGTTACAGACGTGGCAATAACAAATATGTCTATTTATTTTATATTTTTTTTAACGTTTTACACAATAAGAGCATTTTCAGAAAAAAAATCATGTTTTGTGTTACAATTTTCTTAGAGCCATATTTATTTTATTTTTCTGGCTATGGTCTTGTGTGGGGGCTCATTATTTGCGGGATGAGGTGATGTTTTTATTGCTACCACTTTGGGGTACATATGACTTTTTGATTGATTAACAAATTTTTTTTTGGGAGTTGAGCTAACAAAAAAATCTGTTTTGGCGTAATGTTTATTATTTTTTTATAGTGTTCACCTGATGGGGTAGATCATATGATATTATTATAGAGCTGGTATCAACGGACTCGGTGATACCAAATATATGTATTTTTTCTTCTTCTATTTTTAACATTTTTAAAATAACGGATTTGGGGGGAATTATAATTTTTTTTTAAATGTGAAACTCTTTTTTTCAAAACACTTTATTTTTTATTTTTTTTATTTTACACTTTGTGTCCCCCATAAGGTCATACAAGACCTGTGGGGGACATTTAACTTTTTTTTTTTAACTGACATAGTAGCCCCAGTTACAGTGGAAATACACTCCCCAGAGAGGCTATACAGCATTATACAGCGCTGTACAGTCTCAGTGCAGGGCTGATAGTGGACTATGGAAAACCAGTCAGCTCCTGCACTCCCCCGGCGGTCCCTGCCTTCTCTCTGGGGTATCCTGCTGTCACTGATTGGCGTGCAGCTGCCATCTCTGAAAGGACGTTCCTGAACGTCAATTCAGAGATAAACCGACCGCACAAGGACGTTTATAGTGAATGGGCAGTCAGGAAGTGGTTAATATTGATGGAAACCAATATTAGACAATTAACGTTAAATAAACTATATGGGCTTGTAGACTGAAAACATGCCACTGTCTGAGCTGCAGCAGAAAAGACACTCCTCTTGAGCTGCCAGCTTGATATAAATCTAGCAGAGTAAGGCCTAGTTCATACGAACGTTTTTTTTGCAAGTGTACGGGCCGTTTTTTTGTGTTCCGTATACGGTCCGTTCATTTCAATGGTTCCGCAAAAAAAAAGGGATGTACTCCGTATGCATTCCGTTTCCATATTTCCGTTTTTCTGTTCCGTTAAAAGATAGAACATGTCCTATTATTGCCCACAAATCACGTTCCGTGGCTCTATTCAAGTCAATGGGTCCGCAAAAAAAAAACGGAACACATACGGAAATGCATCCGTAAGTCTTCTGTATCCGTTCCGTTTTTGCTGAACCAGGCTATGAGCTGTGTGCTACGATTGGCCAGCACTGCAGCAAGGGACAACCCTAATACAAAAACTCCGCCCAGTACAACAGAGGGAGCTGCAGACACCGTAGCCTATACCGGGCGAACAGAGCGGCGCCCAGACATACTAGTAAGTGCAGGGGGACCCCTGGGTGCCGCTCTGCCCACTGATATAGTTAGTTTTTAGTTTTTAAACTAGTCAAAGGTCCTCTTTAAGGGCTTGTTCACACGACCTTGTGCTGCCCGTGCTGCGGACCACAAATTGTGGTCCGCATGCGGCTGCCCCATGGTCGGTGCCCGTGCATTGCGGAGCCATCCACTTAAATGGGGTCCGTGATCGGTCCGTTCCGCAAAAAAAGATAGAACAAGTTCTATTTTTTGCAAAATGGAAGCACGGAACCCCACGGAAGCACTCCGTATTGCTTCCGTTCCGCACCGCATCTTCGGATTTGCAGGCCCATTCACGTGAATACACACGGCCGTGCGCAAGAGGCCTTAAGATGTTACCACTTTCTACACCTCACCATTACTGGATTAAGACTGCTACAAGTTTTGCAACTTTTTAGCAAGCTGTCCTATAATTATACCCAATTTCCTACCCACTTTTCAAATCTGGAGTGAAGTTAAAATGCTAAAAGTAGCAAACTTTGTCCGCTAGTAAGTCCAAAAAGTGTCTAAGCACCATAAATTCCACCGACAATGTTTAAGTAATGTTGAATTGACATTTTTTTCTCTGGTGTTTTTCAGTCAAAATGCTGGTCAGGTCAGAAGTTTGCTGTTGGTTTTTTACAAATAAATGCCTCTACAGATAAAGCATTTTTATTTGTTGTAATTTTAGTGTTGCTTTTGTGATTAGTGGCATTAATATGCCTAAAACAACTCCTAAAATGTATAAGTCTACAGGTGTTTTTGTAGTCAAAAAATATGACCACATATAAATGCATACACAGTGTAAATAACCCTATGGCCTCATGTACACGACCGTATTTTTTTGCGGTCCGCAAAACGGGGTTCCGTTTTCCCGTGATCCGTGACCGTTTTTTCGTCCGTGGGTCTTCCTTGATTTTTGGAGGATCCACGGACATGAAAAAAAAGTCATTTTGGTGTCCGCCTGGCCGTGCGGAGCCAAACGGATCCGTCCTGAATTACAATGCAAGTCAATGGGGACGGATCCGTTTGACGTTGACACAATATGGTGCCATTTCAAACGGATCCGTCCCCATTGACTTTCAATGTAAAGTCTGGAGTCCCTTTTATACCATCAGATCGGAGTTTTCTCCAATCCGATGGTATATTTTAACTTGAAGCGTCCCCATCACCATGGGAACGCCTCTATGTTAGAATATACTGTCGGATATGAGTGAGATCGTGAAACCTCATGTCCGACAGTATATTCTAACACAGAGGCGTTCCCATGGTGATGGGGACGCTTCTAGTTAGAATATACTACAAACTGTGTACATGACTGCCCCCTGCTGCCTAGCAGCATCCGATCTCTTACAGGGGGCCGTGATCAGCACAATTAACCCCTTAGGTGCCGCACCTGAAGGGGTTAATTGTACTATCATATCCCCCTGTAAGAGATCAGGGCTGCCAGGCAGCAGGGGGCAGACCCCCCCCTCCCCAGTTTGAATATCATTGGTGGCCAGTGCGGCCCCCCCCCCCCTCCTCCCTCTATTGTAATAATTCGTTGGTGGCACAGTGTGCCCCCCCCTTCCTCCCTCTATTGTAATAAATCGTTGGTGGCACAGTGTGCGCCCCCCCCTTCCTCCCTCTATTGTAATAATTCGTTGGTGGCACAGTGTGCGCCCCCCATTGGCCCCCCCCTCCCTCTATAGCATTAACAACATTGGTGGCCAGTGTGCGGCCTCCCATCTCCCCCCCCCCCCCCCCCCGATCATTGGTGGCAGCGGGTTACTAGCAATAGTACAATAGTAAAAGATTCATACTTTACCTGGGAGCTTGGGAGCTGCGAGGTTCGTGTCCGGCCCCCCCCCCCCTCCTCCCTCTATTGTAATAATTCGTTGGTGGCACAGTGTGCCCCCCCCCTTCCTCCCTCTATTGTAATAAATCGTTGGTGGCACAGTGTGCGCCCCCCCCTTCCTCCCTCTATTGTAATAATTCGTTGGTGGCACAGTGTGCGCCCCCCATTGGCCCCCCCCTCCCTCTATAGCATTAACAACATTGGTGGCCAGTGTGCGGCCTCCCATCTCCCCCCCCCCCCGATCATTGGTGGCAGCGGGTTACTAGCAATAGTACAATAGTAAAAGATTCATACTTTACCTGGGAGCTTGGGAGCTGCGAGGTTCGTGTCCGGCCGGGAGCTCCTCCTACTAGTAAGTGACAGTTCATTTAGCAATGCGCCGCACAGACCTGTCATTTACCAGTAGGTGGAGCTCCCGGCCGGACACGAACATCGCAGCAGCAGCCTGGAGCAGGTAAGTATGAATCTTCTACTATTGTACTATTGCTAAGTAACCATGGCAACCAGGACTGTAGTAGCGTCCCGGTTGCCATGGTTACCGATCGGAGCCCCAGCGATTAAACTGGGACTCCGATCGGAACTCCGCTGCCACCAATGATGGGGGGGGGGGGAGAGATGGGAGGCCGCACACTGGCCACCAATGTTGTTAATGCTATAGAGGGAGGGGGGGCCGATGGGGGGCGCACACTGTGCCACCAACGAATTATTACAATAGCGGGAGGGAGGGGGGGGGGCGCACACTGTGCCACCAACGAATTATTACAATAGAGGGAGGGGGGGGGGCCGCACTGGCCACCAATGATATTCAAACTGGGGAGGGGGGGGAGGGTCTGCCCCCTGCTGCCTGGCAGCCCTGATCTCTTACAGGGGGCTGTGATCAGCAAAATTAACCCCTTCAGGTGCCGCACCTGAAGGGGTTAATTGTGCTGATCACGGCCCCCTGTAAGAGATCGGGTGCTGCCAGGCAGCAGGGGGCAGTCTTGTACACAGTTTGTAGTGTATTCTAACTAGAAGCGTCCCCATCACCATGGGAACGCTTCTGTGTTAGAATATACTGTCGGTTCTGAGTTTTCACGAAGTGAAGACTCGGCTTTGAAAAAGCTTATATGCAGACGGATCTTCGGATCCGTCTGTATAAAAACTAACCTACGGCCACGGATCACGGACACGGATGCCAATCTTGTGTGCATCCGTGTTCTTTCACGGACCCATTGACTTGAATGGGTCCGTGAACCGTTGGCCGTGAAAAAAATAGGACAGGTCATATTTTTTTCACGGCCAGGAAACACGGCTCACGGATGCGGCTGCCAAACGGTGCATTTTCCGTTTTTTCCACGGACCCATTGAAAGTCAATGGGTCCGCGAAAAAAAACGGAAAACGGCACAACGGCCACGGATGCACACAACGGTCGTGTGCATGAGGCCTATGGCTGGGTTCACACTTGAGCGTTTTACAGCGCGTTCAAACGCGCTGTAAAACGCTCAACACATGAAAAACAATGCTTCCCTATGGCCCTGGTTCTCACTCGAGCGTTTTACAGCGCGTTTGAACGCGCTGAAAAACGCCCTACGCTCAAACAAGTTCTTGAGCTTCTTTGGGGTGTTTTGACGCGCGTTTGTGGCTATAGGACACTGCAGTCAATCACACAAACGCGCATCAAACGCGCGTTTACTATTGCAAAAAACGCGCATAAAAACGCGAGACAAAAATGCGCGTTACACGCGCATATCAAATACGCTCAGGTCTGAACCCAGCCTTAAGGTATTTTGTGTGGAGCCACTTGATCTAATTCAGATGGTCTTTGGCACAGGTTACCAATGGGTAATCATTGATATTTCTGCATGCTACTCTTCCAGCCTGGGGAAATCAAATATCCACCTTTGAAGCATTCTCTCAAAAGAGAAAGGGAGACGTTGTGTAATACTCTTGATTCTTCTAAAATAACAGCTGTCTAAATTTGTATTGGTCTTTTATGCTTTAGAAGACACTTTGCCTTAGACTACTTTCACACTAGCGTTTCTATTTTCCGGTATTGGGATCAGTCATGGGGATCTTCCGTTTTGTCCCCATTCATTGTCAATGGGGACAAAATGTAACTGAACGGAATGCTCCAAAATGCATTCCATTCTCATACCGGAGAGCAAACTGCAGCATGCCGCGGTTTTCTTTCCGTCCTGGCATGTGGAGCAAGACTGATCCGTCATAACCCACAATGCAAATCAGTGGGGACGGATCCGTTTTCTCTGACACAATCTGGCACAATAGAAAATGGATCCGTCCCCCATTGACTTTCAATGGAGTTCATGACGGATCCGTCTTGGCTATGTTACAGATAATACAACCGGATCCGTTCATAACTGATGCAGATGGTTGTATTATCAGTAACTCAAGCGTTTTTGTTAAACCCTGCCGATCCAGCAAAAACGCTAGTGTAAAAGTAGCCTAAATCAGTATGTTGGTTTATCATGTATCAAAAATAAATTTTAATTCAGTTTTAAGCTAATTAAACACAGTTCAAACTTGTGGGGAAAAGGTTAATAAAGAAGCAAATATTAATCCTGGTTGATCCAGAATGAGAAAATCGTATATAAGTGCTATGTGTCTCCTAAGAATATAATTGTGTTTCTTTGTTTTTGTTTTTTCCTCTAGTGCCTTGTATTTGAAGATGCCCCATTTGGAGTAGATGCTGCACTTGCTGCTGGTATGCAGGTGGTTATGGTTCCAGATGAAAATCTAAATAAAGATCTTACAAAGAAAGCAACATTAGTCTTAAACTCTCTGGAGGAGTTTAAACCACAATTATTTGGTTTGCCACCGTATGAATAGAACTGCCCCTGCAATTTGTTTGCATTATGTGATGTTTTCATTAAAATACAATTTGATCATTCAAACTAATACTAAATAATTAAATTTTAATTATTAAATAAAAGTGTTTCAAACTGTAACTGTTTTCCTGAGTGTTTTGAGTAAAGTATCTTTACTGGAATGACATCATCTACAGGGGTGTACAGCTGGAACGTCAGACAGTCCAGTGGCCCCATGTAGGTGGCATTACATTGGTAGAAGGCGGTCTCAGCAAACCATAAGGTACGGTCATTGTGCTGGTAAGTAGGACCAATATAAACATGTAATGTTACAGTAGGTGGTAAGGTGTTGCACTGGTTGAGGTCTGCTTCATAACTTGACCTCTTCATTAGGCCTCTTTCACACGACCGTTGTGTGCACCCGTGGCCGTTGTGCCGTTTTCGGTTTTTTTTTCGCTGACCCATTGACTTTCAATAAGTCCGTGGAAAAAAACGGAAAATGCACCGTTTTGCAGCCGCATCCGAGATCCGTGTTTCCTGGCCGTGAAAAAAATATGACCTGTCCTATTTTTTTCACGGCCAACGGTTCACGGACCCATTCAAGTCAATGGGTCCGTGAAAGAACACGGATGCACACAAGATTGGCATCCGTGTCCGTGATCCGTGGCCGTAGGTTACTTTTTATACAGACGGATCCAAAGATCCGTCTGCATAAAAGCTTTTTCATAGCTGAGTTTTCACTTCGTGAAAACTCAGAACCGACAGTATATTCTAACACAGAGGCGTCCCCATGGTGATGGGGGACGCTTCTAGTTAGAATACACTACAAACTGTGTACAAGACTGCTCCCTGCTGCCTGGCAGCACCCGATCTCTTACAGGGGGCCGTGATCAGCACAATTAACCCCTTCAGGTGCGGCACCTGAAGGGGTTAATTGTACTATCATATCCCCCTGTAAGAGATCAGGGGTGCCAGGCAGCAGGGGGCAGACCCTCCCCCCCTCCCCAGTTTGAATATCATTGGTGGCCAGTGCGGCCCCCCCCCTCTATTGTAATAATAGGTTGGTGGCCAGTGCGGCCCCCCCCTCCCTCTATTGTAATAATTCGTTGGTGGCACAGTGTGCGGCCTCCCCTCCCTCTATAGCATTAACAACATTGGTGGCCAGTGTGCGGCCTCCCATCTCCCCCCCCCCCCCATCATTGGTGGCAGCGGAGTTCCGATCGGAGTCCCAGTTTAATCGCTGGGGCTCCGATCGGTAACCATGGCAACCAGGACGCTACTACAGTCCTGGTTGCCATGGTTACTTAGCAATAGTACAATAGTAGAAGATTCATACTTACCTGCTGGTGGCTGCTGCGATGTTCGTGTCCGGCCGGGAGCTCCACCTACTGGTAAGTGACAGGTCTGTGCGGCGCATTGCTAAATGAACTGTCACTTACCAGTAGGAGGAGCTCCCGGCCGGACACAGACATCGCAGCTCCCAGGTAAGTATGAATCTTTTACTATTGTACTATTGCTAGTAACCCGCTGCCACCAATGATCGGGGGGGGGGGAGATGGGAGGCCGCACACTGGCCACCAATGTTGTTAATGCTATAGAGGGAGGGGGGGCCGATGGGGGGCGCACACTGTGCCACCAACGATTTATTACAATAGAGAGAGGAAGGGGGGGGCGCACACTGTGCCACCAACGGTTTATTACAATAGAGGGAGGAAGGGGGGGGCGCACACTGTGCCACCAACAAATTATTACAATAGAGGGAGGAAGGGGGGGGGCCGCACTGGCCACCAATGATATTCAAACTGGGGAGGGGGGGGGGGTCTTCCCCCTGCTGCCTGGCAGCCCTGATCTCTTACAGGGGGATATGATAGTACAATTAACCCCTTCAGGTGCGGCACCTGAGGGGTTAATTGTGCTGATCACGGCCCCTTGTAAGAGATCGGATGCTGCTAGCCAGCAGGGGGCAGTCATGTACACAGTTTGTAGTATATTCTAACTAGAAGCGTCCCCATCACCATGGGAACGCCTCTGTGTTAGAATATACTGTCGGAAATGAGGTTTCACGATCTAACTCATATCCGACAGTATATTCTAACATAGAGGCGTTCCCATGGTGATGGGGACGCTTCAAGTTAAAATATACCATCGGATTGGAGAAAACTCCGATCCGATGGTATAGGACTCCAGACTTTACATTGAAAGTCAATAGGGACGGATCCGTTTGAAATGGCACCATATTGTGTCAACGTCAAACGGATCCGTCCCCATTGACTTGTATTGTAATTCAGGACGGATCCGTTTTGCTCCGCACGGCCAGGCGGACACCAAAACGACTTTTTTTTCATGTCCGTGGATCCTCCAAAAATCAAGGAAGACCCACGGACGAAAAAACGGTCACGGATCACGGAAAAACGGGACCCCGTTTTGCGGACCGTGAAAATATACTGTCGTGTGCAATAAGCCTTAGCAGCAAGGTAGATGAGGTTTTAAAAAATGTCATCCATACACAACTGAAAGCTTGTTTAATCAAATCTGCAGATAACTTGACATAAGGCAGAGATTCTAAATGTGGATTTCTGACACAGGTTTTACCATTTGCAGTGCCAAATCTGCAGCATTTCCATACCAAAATTTCCAGAAAATTTGGAAAAAGTCATAATTTTCAAAATTTTAATTCCTCTGCTTTTAAGGGCTCATGCACTTGTCCGTTGTTCGGCTGTTCTGTGCATTAGGGGCATCATCCGTGTGGCTGCCACAATGAATCCAGACCTATTCAACTTGAATGGGTCCATGATCCGTCCGCACTGCAAAAAGACCATGTTCTATTTTTTTGCGGTGGGGAGGCACGGAGAGAAACCCCACGGAAGCACTCTGGAGTTCCAACCATCCGGATTACGGACATATTCAAGTCCGCGTGGGTCTGCATCCATGAAGCGGGGTACACACGACTTGTGCCTGTGTATTGCGGACCTGCTGTTTGCCTGGCTGTTGTGCATGAGCTCTCAGGCAGATAGTGATACCTCACAAAACAGTTATTACTCTACATCCTCCATATGTCGACTTTATGATGGCATTATTTCGTAAATGTAATTTTATTTTTTTAAGACCTTAGAAGGTTTAGAATTTTAGAAGTCATTTTTAACATAACCAGTTTAGTTCTGAAGTCACTTTATGGTGCTTACATAGTAGAAACCACTAGTGTTGGGCGTGAATATTCAAATCGCAAATTTTAATTGCGAATGTCGCCACTTTGAGAATTCGTGAAGATTTAGAATATAGTGATATGTATTCGTATTCTCGAATATTAAAGATTTTTTTTTCATCAGTAACCTCCCTTCTTGCTTGTGGGCCAATGAAAAGGCTGCAATGTCTTTGTCTAAGATTAACAACATCCCTAGCAACCAATAGGAAAGTTGCCTACCCCTTACTATATAAGAAACTCCCCAGCAGCCCTTGTATGCAGTATTTTGCAGATCTGAGAGAGACAGCAGTGTTATTGCTGTTCTCTCTGCTTTCCTGTGTCATTACATTAGATAGTTAGTTAGGTTATATACAGTACAGACCAAAAGTTTGGACACACCTTCTCATTCAAAGAGTTTTCTTTATTTTGATGACTATGAAGGCATCAAAACTATGAATTAACACATGTGGAATTATATACATAACAAACAAGTGTGAAACAACTGAAAATATGTCATATTCTAGGTTCTTCAAAGTAGCCACCTTTTGCTTTGATTACTGCTTTGCACACTCTTGGCATTCTCTTGATGAGCTTCAAGATGTAGTCCCCTGAAATAGTCTTCCAACAGTCTTGAAGGAGTTCCCAGAGATGCTTAGCACTTGTTGGCCCTTTTGCCTTCACTCTGCGGTCCAGCTCACCCCAAACCATCTCGATTGGGTTCAGGTCCGGTGACTGTGGAGGCCGGGTCATCTGGCGCAGCACCCCATCACTCTCCTTCATGGTCAAATAGCCCTTACTTTCAAAGTTTTCCCAATTTTTCGGCTGACTGACTGACCTTCATTTCTTAAAGTAATGATGGCCACTCGTTTTTCTTTACTTAGCTGCTTTTTTTCTTGCCATAATACAAATTCTAACAGTCTATTCAGTAGGACTATCAGCTGTGTATCCACCTGACTTCTCCTCAACGCAACTAATGGTCCCAACCCCATTTATAAGGCAAGAAATCCCACTTATTAAACCTGACAGGGCACACCTGTGAAGTGAAAACCATTTCAGGGGACTACCTCTTGAAGCTCATCAAAGAATGCCAAGAGTGTGCAAAGCAGTAATCAAAGCAAAAGGTGGCTACTTTGAAAAACCTAGAATATGACATATTTTCAGTTGTTTAACACTTGTTTGTTATGTATATAATTCCACATGTGTTAATTCATAGTGTTGATGCCTTCAGTGTGAATCTACAATTTTCATAGTCATGAAAATAAAGAAAACTCTTTGAATGAGAAAGGGGTTTCCAAACTTTTGGTCTGTACTGTATATATACAGTACAGACCAAAAGTTTGGACACACCTTCTCATTCAAAGAGTTTTCTTTATTTTTATGACTATGAAGGCATCAAAACTATGAATTAACACATGTGGAATTATATACATAACAAACAAGTGTGAAACAACTGAAAATATGTCATATTCTAGGTTCTTCAAAGTAGCCACCTTTTGCTTTGATTACTGCTTTGCACACTCTTGGCATTCTCTTGATGAGCTTCAAGAGGTAGTCCCCTGAAATGGTCTTCCAACAGTCTTAAAGGAGTTCCCAGAGATGCTTAGCACTTGTTGGCCCTTTTGCCTTCACTCTGCGGTCCAGCTCACCCCAAACCATCTCGATTGGGTTCAGGTCCGGTGACTGTGGAGGCCAGGTCATCTGGCGCAGCACCCCATTACTCTCCTTCATGGTCAAATAGCCCTTACTTTCAAAGTTTTCCCAATTTTTCGGCTGACTGACTGACCTTCATTTCTTAAAGTAATGATGGCCACTCGTTTTTCTTTACTTTCTTTACTTTCTTTGCTCAAAAAATTAAAGGGAACACTTAAACAACACAATGTAACTCCAAGTCAATCACACTTCTGTGAAATCAAACTGTCCACTTAGGAAGCAACACTGAGTGACAATCAATTTCACATGCTGTTGTGCAAATGGGATAGATAACAGGTGGAAATTATAGGCAATTAGCAAGACACCCCCAATAAAGGAGTGGTTCTGCAGGTGGTGAACCACAGACCACTTCTCAGTTCCTATGCTTCCTGGCTGATGTTTTGGTCACTTTTGAATGCTGGCGGTGCTTTCACTCTAGTGGTAGCATGAGACGGAGTCTACAACCCACACAAGTGGCTCAGGTAGTGCAGCTTATCCAGGATGGCACATCAATGCGAGCTGTGGCAAGAAGGTTTGCTGTGTCTGTCAGCGTAGTGTCCAGAGCATGGAGGCGCTACCAGGAGACAGGCTAGTACATCAGGAGACGTGGAGGAGGCCGTAGGAGGGCAACAACCCAGCAGCAGGACCGCTACCTCCGCCTTTGTGCCAGGAGGAGCACTGCCAGAGCCCTGCAAAATGACCTCCAGCAGGCCACAAATGTGCATGTGTCTGCTCAAACGGTCAGAAACAGACTCCATGAGGGTGATATGAGGGCCCGACGTCCACAGGTGGGGGTTGTGCTTACAGCCCAACACCATGCAGGACGTTTGGCATTTGCCAGAGAACACCAAGATTGGCAAATTCGCCACTGGCGCCCTGTGCTCTTCACAGATGAAAGCAGGTTCACACTGAGCACATGTGACAGACGTGACAGAGTCTTGAGACGCCGTGGAGAACGTTCTGCTGCCTGCAACATCCTCCAGCCTGACCGGTTTGGCATTGGGTCAGTAATGGTGTGGGGTGTCATTTCTTTGGGGGGCCGCACAGCCCTCCATGTGCTCGCCAGAGGTAGCCTGACTGTCATTAGGTACCGAGATGAGATCCTCAGACCCCTTGTGAGACCATATGCTGGTGCGGTTGGCCCTGGGTTCCTCCTAATGCAAGACAATGCTAGACCTCATGTGGCTGGAGTGTGTCAGCAGTTCCTGCAAGACGAAGGCATTGATGCTATGGACTGGCCCGCCCGTCCCCCAGACCTGAATCCAATTGAGCACATCTGGGACATCATGTCTCGCTCTATCCACCAACGTCACGTTGCACCACAGACTGTCCAGGAGTTGGCAGATGCTTTAGTCCAGGTCTGGGAGGAGATCCCTCAGGAGACGGTCCCCCACCTCATCAGGAGCATGCACAGGCGTTGTAGGGAGGTCATACAGGCACGTGGAGGCCACACACACTACTAAGCCTCATTTTGACTTGTTTTAAGGACATTACATCAAAGTTGGATCAGCCTGTAGTGTGTTTTTACACTTTAATTTTGAGTGTGACTCCAAATCCAGACCTCCATGGGTTGAAAAATTAGATTTCCATTTTTTTATTTTTGTGTGATTTTGTTGTCAGCACATTCAACTATGTTTTCAGAAGAATACTTAATTAACTTAGATCTAGGATGTGTTATTTTTGTGTTCCCTTTATTTTTTTGAGCAGTGTATAATGCTTGCATCTACTTTACTAAGTGCATTATTATCTTATTTCTGTGGTTTTCTTCAATAATATGGCCAGGGACATCCGCACATTTGTATATCATATCGTGCAGGATGTTTTTATCTTAGTTTTTTCTGTGGAATTTTTTTTTTAATCAGTTTTAAAGCTCTTTTTTGTGTGCATTAATGGAAAAAGGAAAAATATCGTTGCCGCTCAGCGGTAGTTATCTGTATTAAAGCCTTTTGTGTGTATTAGTGGAAAAAGGAAAAATATATTTGCCGCTCAGTGGTGCAGTTATCTGTTTTAAAGCCCTTTTTTGCGTGTATTAATGGAAAAAGGAAAAAATATATTTGCCGCTCAGCGGTGCATTGATATATTCTAAAGCCCATGCCATGTATTGGTGCCGAAATAAAAAATATATTCGCCGTTCAGCGTTGCGCTTATCTGTTGAAAAGCCTCTTGTGTAAATTTAGAAAAAAATTAGGGCCTAATTGCCATTCTGCAGTGCAGTGAAATATTCTAAAGCCCAGTTTGCTGTGTATTACTGGTGAAATAAAAATATATTCACCATTCAGTGTTGCACTTATCTGTTGAAAAACCTTTTGTGTTGTGTAAAAGTAGAAATAATTAGGGCCTAATTGTCATTCATCGGTGCAGTTATATATTCTAAAGCCCTTTTTGCGGTATATTACATAATGGTGAAATTTGTTATGTGAAACAGGCTTTTTTGGGGGAAAATTGATGGGTGATTGTAGACTTTGTTCTGTATGTACCAATGTTATATGTTGAAAAGCCTTTAAAGGGTTTCTACCACCTCGTTTTGAGAAATTTAGCTGTCAGACACTAGCGATCCGCTAGTGTCTGCTCTACCAAACAATGCTCCCTCTGAGTCAGCGGACGAATTCTCGGCGCAGGCGTAGTTAATGTCTGACCGCTTTCTGCAGACATCTCCACGGTCAGACATTAACTGCGCCGAAGACAGACGCGCACGGCGCATGCGTGAGAATTCGTCTGCTGACTCTGAGGGAGGATCGCATTCCAGAGGAGATGGGCGGGCTGGAGGGACGCGCTGGGCGGCATTTTGTGAAGGTAGACCGAGCCTCTAGGTGCTGAAAATATGCCCGCATAGCACCTAGAGGCTCATTAGCATATCAATAAAAGTTCGTTTTTTATGGAAACGGCTGCACAAAAAGCTTTAATGTAGTGTGAAAATGGGAAAAAAATGTGTTGTGAAATTTGATAGGTTACTTCATGCTTTGTTCTGTTTGTACCAATGTTATATGTTGGAAAGCCTTTAGTGTAGTGTAGCCTTTAGTGTGACTCCGTGCAGAACAGCGTGAGAGAGATGAGAGGGGTCAAACATGGCTTGCATACACTAGATGCCTCCAACATAGTTCTTAGATCTCTACCTGAAAATAATGTATTTGCTGTAAATCGCGAGAGGGGCACAGTTGGAGACATTGACTTCACAAGAGATACAGAGCAGCGGAGTTCAGCCACCCGCTGTTTACTGCTCCTGAATTAAAAATGGGGCAACCAGCTTCAGCTTCCGCTGATGTGTATGCCTATGGAGTCCTTTTGTTATGGCTTTGCACAGGGAGCAAGAATGTTATGCACAATTCTGATGGAACTCCTGATCTTAAGAAACTAGACTTGGACTCCAAAGCAGAGGCTCTCCTCTCCTGTCATGTCTTGTGTGCTGTGGAGATTGAATGCAGATGGAGCAGATAAAAACACATGAATATTTTCAACTTTCCGAAGCTGCTTGATTTAACCCCTTAAGGATCAGTGCCGTACATGTATGTCGGGCTGATCGGGCAGGTGCAGAAACTGTGCCCGCCCGATCAGCGCAGGGGTCCAGCAGTCACTGATAATATGAATATTTTTAAGTAACTAAAGCTGCTTGATTTAATTGTGAATAGATGGTAAAGGCAAAGTCTGCTGGTGTGTTGTCATCAGCGTCTACATTATGTTTGCTGCTGGACCCACAACGCCGTAATTCGGTCTATAAAGCAAAATGAGGTCTACAATCACCCATCAATTTTCCAGAAAAAGCCTGTTTCACATAAAAAGAATTCAACAATGAAAGGATAATGAAATTTGGTTTGTTCGGTTATTGTTCTGACGGATCAGAGGAAGGGCAAAATAATCAGTGACGTCAACACAAACTTACTGCTGACACCCTCTCCACTCTGTCGGGGGCTCTACTTGTATAAGCGTTTAATAGAACCGGTTCTGTAGACATCTATGTGGAATCAGCTGACGATGGTGTAAAAGGAGTGTGCTTCTTCTTGACGCTAACATCGACCTGTAAGGCTGAGTTCACACTTGAGGTATTTGGTCAGTTTTGGCTCCGTGACTGCCCAAATAGGTGAAGTGTTCAGTGATTCTAAGAGTGACTCCTGTCATCTGCATGTCATACTGACAAAGTATTATTTCACTACCAAAGCAGACTCCCTATGCGTGTTACTGCAAGGCACAGTGTTCTACACCACTGTAAAGGCTCTCTGCGGCCAGGAAATAGCCCTTTTTAAAGTAATTCACAGCAAATCTTTTAGGGTCGAACCAAATTTTTCCCCAAAAATTTGGCGAACCGGCGATTCAAATTTTTTTAAAATTCGCTCATCTCTAGTAATAACTTTGGAACGCTTTTACTTATTTGTGGTCGGATCGGCTATCAGAAAGGTGAACGTAACCTATCTACAACAAGCAGTAGAGTTATGCCATAACTACTGTAGTAGGGCAGCCTAAAGGGGCCAAAAAAAGCAGACCTTAGTTTAGAGCAGGGGTGCACAACCTGCGGCCCGGGGGCCACATGCGGCCCTCGATACCATTCTGTGCGGCACCTAACCATCTGGTAACAGACATGTATGTCTATGTCTTACAGCTGCTCACATGTATCTTTTATGTATTGTCCCATTATATGGGAATACTAGAAGTGTAACTAGACATTTATGATACATACTGTATGTTCAATATGTTCAATATGCCAAAAATATAGTATTTCAGTTGGTAATACCTCTTCAAGTTTTATTTTCGGCCCTTGGAATTGGTTTAGGCTGACAATGTGGCCCCCAACCAGAAAAGGTTGTGCACCCCTGGTTTAGAGTAATATATACATACCGTTACGACACCCGATTTTGAACGGAAAAGATCTTTCACAATGAAGGTGCGGAATATACCGTATATATCACAGTAACTTCCATCTACCTTACCTCTTTGTCATGTGCACCGCCACATCGTTCTTGGAGATGGATGCTGATGCGATTGAAAGAGTGGCCGGTAACCAGGAACGATTTACTCCTATGTTGACTAACATATGACCCTATAACGAGAAGGTCTGCATCCTGAGAGCTGCAGACTGAAACAAACAATGGTGAATTCGTTGGAAGGGCCTAAATGAACTCCAACCATCCGCCAAGGGCCCTGATCGGGCACCAACTGTTCCTGGTGGCAAAATACTTTACCTCTACTTATTCCCTAGGCCACACTTTCTATTAAGGGCCCAAAAGTCAGAACATGGCATCTGCCGATTTACTGTAGTAGTAAATTAAGTGAAATGTGTAAACTCACCAGGCCTGGGGAACCATACACAGGAATACATGGCTATTTCAATTAATGAGCTAATGTTGCCTGTAATAAGGACAGAACATACACATAATACCTGCAGTTGTGACAGAAAATAAGCTTGAGGTCGTAATAAACTATGTATGCTGCGCCTGTAGTCGTGATAGGACTTGTTGTGTCAGAAGACATGACAGACTTTGTAAGCTGCGCCTTATTACTGTACCTCCTACTGGAAGATGGACCGATACCCAGGACTTAGGCCGGACACCAACACCCTCGGCCCCAGTTTGTAGATGAAGTAAGCATGCCTGGGAGAAGATTATGTCCGCAAAGGCAGGCTTGGGATGACTGG
This sequence comes from Bufo bufo, assembly GCF_905171765.1. Taxonomy (NCBI): domain Eukaryota; kingdom Metazoa; phylum Chordata; class Amphibia; order Anura; family Bufonidae; genus Bufo; species Bufo bufo. The sequence goes on along the minus strand of NC_053391.1, from coordinate 167,794,166 downwards.
TTATAAAGAAAACAATGAAAAGAAAACAATGAAAACCGAACAACCTAGAAAATAAGTCAGGGAAAACAATAACGTGAGTGAGACTCTAATGGCACAAGCCATGCGTGCGAGCCACCACAAGAAAATTGTATTGCGAGCCACGGATGACCGAGCCATGCGAGCGGGTCCGAAGGCAGAAAAAGACATGGAACTTACTTGTTGTGGGTCCACGCAGCCGGCCTCGACCGGCGTTGTTGTGTGTAAAATTTAAACGGAGAAGCCATGCGTGAGAGACTCTAATGACAGAGACATGTGTAACACTAAAAGGGAGAAGCCATGCGAGAGAGACTAATGGCGGAGAAATATGTGTAACACTAAAAGGGGAGAAGCCGTGCGTGAGAGACTAATGGCGAAGTCATATGTGCAACACTAAAACGGAGAAGCAATGCATGAGAGACAAATGGCGGAGTCATACGTGTAAGACTAAAACGGAGAGGCCATGAGTGAGAGACTCTAATGGCAGAGTCATATTAACACTAAAATGGAGAAGCCATGCGTGAGAGACTCTAATGGCGGAGTCATATGTAACACTAAAAGGGAGAAGCCATACGTGAGAGACTCTAATGGCTAAGCCATGCGTGAGAGACTCTAATGGCGGAGTCATATGTGACACTAAAAGGGAGAAGCCATACGTGAGAGACTCAATGGTGGAGTCAAATGTGACACTAAAAGTGGCGGAGTCATATGTGACACTAAAAGGGAGAAGCCATGCGTGAGAGACTAATGGCAGAGCCATGTGTAACACTGAAAGGGAGAAGCCATGCTTGAGAGACTCTAATGGCAGAGCCATGCGTGCGAGACTCTAATGGCGGAGTCATATGTGTAACACTAAAAGGGAGAAGCCATGCGTGAGATACTAATGGTGGAGCCATGTGTAACACTGAAAGGGAGAAGCCATGCGTGAGAGACTCTAATGGCTAAGCCATGCGTGAGAGACTAATGGCGGAGTCATATGTGACACTAAAAGGGAGAAGCCATACGTGAGAGACTCTAATGGCTAAGCCATGCGTGAGAGACTCTAATGGCGGAGTCATATGTGACACTAAAAGGGAGAAGCCATACGTGAGAGACTAATGGCTAAGCCATGTATGAGAGACTCTAATGGCGGAGTCATATGTGACACTAAAAGGGAGAAGCCATGCGTGAGAGACTCTAATGGCGGAGTCATATGTGTAACACTAAAAGGGAGAAGCCATGCGTGAGAGACTAATGGCGGAGCCATGTGTAAAACTAAAACGGAGAAGCTATGCGTGAGAGACTAATGGCGGAGTCATATGTAACACTGAAAGGGAGAAGCCATGCGTGAGAGACTCTAATGGCAGAGCCATGCGTGCGAGACTCATGGCGGATTTATATAAAAAAAAAAAATATATATTTTTATTTTTTATAAACCACTTATGCAGCACCAGTATGACTTGGGGACTCGCATAACCATGACCCTCTCCGACAATAACCTAGGATACTAACCAGCCTACAACTATATTGTACCCCTAACAAATAACATGAAGAACGGTCATCGGGCCCCCGAAGCCATGAGACTGACCTGGATGACCTTACAGTGACGATAAGTAATTAAAACGTGAGCCAGACCTAATGGAAACTGCATAGACATTAGTGATCCGAACCACTTGCATGAACGAAACATTAAATCAACCGCGAACCATGAAATTGAAACAGATGGGAGAAAAACAAGAGCCAGATGCATTGCAATTCGCTAAGAAAAGACCCTTGTCGTGACAAACGAATGAACAACTGTGAAAACATAATAGGAACTTACTCCTATTGGCCCACTGACCGCTAGGGAGCTATTTGGTTAACTGGGGCGGGAGATCAATCTGAGTGAACCAGAAGTAAAGGAGACCAGTCTGAGTGAATGCAAACCAGGACTAAAGAACACCACCCATTTATTTATTTTTATTTCTTTTTTTCCCCTTCCTCCCCCCCAGGTAAACAAAAAAAGGTAGGCCTAAGGGATGTAACAAACCACCTAGGAAAGAACCGTAAGCAGCTATGTTTATCGGAAGAGCAGTATCAGAGCGGTGTGCTGATAGCCCTAGTAAGAATACTGAGTAACCATTATGTAGCAATGAAAAGAAATGCAGCTTTAAGTGGAAGCAGAGTATAACACATGATGTAAGAACAAGTGGGTAAATGCAGCTCTGGATGTGAGTGGTGCCTAAAAACATGGTATGGGCACAGCTCTGAGTATGAGCATGAGGAGCATGGTATAAAGCAGCCGTATGAATGCAATCTGAAAGTGAGCAGAGTATTAATGTACACTGCGTGCAGAATTATTAGGCAAATGAGTATTTTGACCACATCATCCTCTTTATGCATGTTGTCTTACTCCAAGCTGTATAGGCTCGAAAGCCTACTACCAATTAAGCATATTAGGTGATGTGCATCTCTGTAATGAGAAGGGGTGTGGTCTAATGACATCAACACCCTATATTAGGTGTGCATAATTATTAGGCAACTTCCTTTTCTTTGGCAAAATGGGTCAAAAGAAGGACTTGACAGGCTCAGAAAAGTCAAAAATAGTGAGATATCTTGCAGAGGGATGCAGCACTCTTAAAATTGCAAAGCTTCTGAAGCGTGATCATCGAACAATCAAGCGTTTCATTCAAAATAGTCAACAGGGTCGCAAGAAGCGTGTGGAAAAACCAAGTAACCAAATAACTGCCCATGAACTGAGAAAAGTCAAGCGTGCAGCTGCCAAGATGCCACTTGCCACCAGTTTGGCCATATTTCAGAGCTGCAACATCACTGGAGTGCCCAAAAGCACAAGGTGTGCAATACTCAGATAATCGGCCAAGGTAAGAAAGGCTGAAAGACGACGACCACTGAACAAGACACACAAGCTGAAACGTCAAGACTGATTTTTCTAAGGTTTTATGGACTGATGAAATGAGAGTGAGTCTTGATGGGCCAGATGGATGGGCCCGTGGCTGGATTGGTAAAGGGCAGAGAGCTCCAGTCCGACTCAGACGCCAGCAAGGTGGAGGTGGAGTACTGGTTTGGGCTGGTATCATCAAAGATGAGCTTGTGGGGCCTTTTCGGGTTGAGTATGGAGTCAAGCTCAACTCCCAGTCCTACTGCCAGTTTCTGGAAGACACCTTCTTCAAGCAGTGGTACAGGAAGAAGTCTGCATCCTTCAAGAAAAACATGATTTTCATGCAGGACAATGCTCCATCACACGCGTCCAAGTACTCCACAGCGTGGCTGGCAAGAAAGGGTATAAAAGAAGAAAATCTAATGACATGGCCTCCTTGTTCACCTGATCTGAACCCCATTGAGAACCTGTGGTCCATCATCAAATGTGAGATTTACAAGGAGGGAAAACAGTACACCTCTCTGAACAGTGTCTGGGAGGCTGTGGTTGCTGCTGCACGCAATGTTGATGGTGAACAGATCAAAACACTGACAGAATCCATGGATGGCAGGCTTTTGAGTGTCCTTGCAAAGAAAGGTGGCTATATTAGTCACTGATTTGTTTTTGTTTTGTTTTTGAATGTCAGAAATGTATATTTGTGAATGTTGAGATGTTATATTGGTTTCACTGGTAAAAATAAATAATTGAAATGGGTATATATTTGTTTTTTGTTAAGTTGCCTAATAATTATGCACAGTAATAAACACCTGCACACACAGATATCCCCCTAAAATAGCTAAAACTAAAAACAAACTAAAAACTACTTCCAAAAATATTCAGCTTTGATATTAATGAGTTTTTTGGGTTCATTGAAAACATGGTTGTTGTTCAATAATAAAATTAATCCTCAAAAATACAACTTGCCTAATAATTCTGCACTCCCTGTAATGCAACAGCGGACGTATGACCGCAGCTCTTAGTAGTAAATGGCGTATAGGACAAAATGTAAATGCAGACCCACGGACGTAGCTTTGAAGTTAACAATCCTAACCACGATCATTTGACCCTTAGCGCCCAACCCTCTTGGCCCCGAGCCTACCGTGAATGCCAGCACTCGCCTGGCACCTTCTGCCATTGCCCAGGCACAAACGAACCTCCACATGATGCTGCAGGAGGAGTTTCCCCCCCCCCCCCTTTTTTTTAAATCGACCATTGATCCACATTTACCATCACTTAAACCCAGAACGCGTAGCTTGAGCCAACTGCAGACACGCGCCCCGCATGTAAGCCAGGTATCAGAAAACATACAACCATGCTTACTCTAAGCACATGCTACCCCAATAACTGTATGCAATGGCCTCACCAGGCCCCTGAATAGCCAGACAAACAATACAAACAACCATGGTTCGACCATTAGCGCCCAAACTCTGCTTCATCCCAGAGCACTACATGTGGCGGACCGCAGCGTGGGTCCCGTGCAAACAACTCCGATCCTACCATGAATACCAGCGCCCTCCTGAGACATTCTGCCGTCGCCCAGCCGTAAGGAGCCTCCACACCATGCTGCTGTATCCTAGAGCTGACCCAGACGTAGTGAAATCAGCTGAATCAGTGTCAGCCTGGGCCCACAGGTGCCTATAAATAGCCTAGTAATCAGCCAGCGTGGGCCCACAGGTGCGTTTAATTAGCCTTGTAATCAGCCTCCCCTCCCACAAATGCAGCAATACATTGCTTAATACATAAGCAATTCTGAGATTGTTTTCTAGTGACATATTGTACTTCATGTTGGTGGTAAATTTAGGTCAATATGTTTCACCTTTATTTATAAAAAAAAATTGAAAAAATTAACAATTTTTGAAATTTCAATGTCTCTTCTTTTAATCCCTTAAGGACTCAGCCCTATTTCACCTTAAGGACTTGGCCATTTTTTGCAAATCTGACCAGTGTCACTTTAAGTGGTGATAACTTTAAAACGCTTTGACTTATCCAGGCCATTCTCAGAATGTTTTTTCGTCACATATTGTACTTCATGACACTGGTAAAATGAAGTCAAAACAATTTATTTTTTTTTGCATAAAAAAATACCTAATTTACCAAAAATTTGGAAAAATTAGCAAATTTAAAAGTTTCAGTTTCTCTACCTCTGTAATACATAGTAATACTCCCAAAAATTGTGATGACTTTACATCCCCCATATGTCTACTTCATGTTTGAATTATTTTGGGAATGATATTTTATTTTTTGGGGATGTTACAAGGCTTAGAAGTTTAGAAGCAAATCTTGAAATTTTTCAGAAATTTACAAAAACCCAATTTTTAGGGACCAGTACAGCTCGGAAGTCACTTTGCGAGGCTTACATAATAGAAACCACCCAAAAATGACCTAATTCTATAAACTACACCCCTCAAGGTATTCAAAACTGATTTTACAAACTTCGTTAACCCTTTAGGTGTTGCACAAGAGTTATTGGCAAATGGGGATGAAATTTGAGAATTTCATTTTTTTGCCTAATTTTCCATTTTAACCCATTTTTTCCACTAACAAAGCAAGGGTTAACAGCCAAACAAGACTGTATCTTTATTGCCCTGACTCTGCCGTTTACAGAAACACCCCATATGTGGCCGTAAACTACTGTACGGCCACACAGCGGGGCGTAGAGTGAAAGGTGCGCCGTTTGGTTTTTGGAAGGCAGATTTTGCTGGACTGGTTTATTTACACCATGTCCCATTTGAAGCCCCCTGATGCACCCCTAGAGTAGAAACTCCATAAAAGTGACCTCATCTAATAAACTACACCCCTCAAGGTATTCAAAACTGATTTTACAAACTTTGTTAACCCTTTAGGTGTTGCACAAGATTTAATGGAAAATAGAGATATAATTTCAAAATTTCACTTTTTGGCAGATTTTCCATTTTAATATTTTTTTTCCAGTTACAAAGCAAGGGTTAACAGCCAAACAAAACTCATTATTTATTGCCCTGATTCTGTAGTTTATAGAAACACCCCATATGTGGTCGTGAACTGCTGTACGGGCACACGGCAGGGCACAGAAGGAAAGGAATGCCATACGGTTTTTGGAAGGCAGATTTTGCTGGACTGTTTTTTTTGACACCATGTCCCATTTGAAGCCCCCCTGATGCACCTCTAGAGTAGAAACTCCAAAAAAGTGACCCCATTTTAGAAACTACGTGATAGGGTGGCAGTTTTTTTTATACTAGTTTAGGGTACATATGATTTTTGGTTGCTCTATATTACACTTTTTGTGAGGCAAGGTAAGATGTCTGCCTACTGTGTTAATTGCATTTAAAAACTCAGTTTCAGAAAATACCTTTTTCTAATGTAAAGCACACGGTGGCTGGTTTTGTACTGCAGAACAGCAAGAATGAGGTTCTGCAGCAGCTGGATGATTAATCACTGTGTTCTAGCCCCTCAGTCCCTCAAATTGCTTACCTTGATTAAAGTACCTAGTATTCTACACAATTACTTCTTTCTATTCTTTTCCTACACTGTCCCTTTTATTCTAGCTTGTGATTCTTTATACTGTCTAAGATCATTTTGTGTCAGCTACTCCACCCTTATGTCATGTGAACATACTTCTTCTTCCTCCCTTGTGGTCTTGCCTGCCAACATGTGCATTTAAATGGCACTGTAAATGTACAATTAGTCATATAGACTATTGTTTGCCTTATTTTAACATATGTCTTTAGATGATACTTGTAAAACTTAACTTTTAATATCAATTGTTCTAAAATCCCTATCTGACCATTGAATAAACTACAGTATATTAAAAATATCAGTTGTTCATATTACAAAAAGAAATTCCGCAGCACTTCCAAAGCGTAAAATGAAAAAATAGTACTTTATTTACCAGACAGCAACGTTTCGATCCTTCTCTCTGGGATCTTTTGTTGTTCATATTAATTGTTCATATTAATTGTTGTTCATATTAATTATGAAGGTAAATTGACAGCATTGTTAGTGGCACAGTGCTATTATATCAGTGGTGAGAGGCTGGTAGTTGCACGCTGGCTCCAGACTCTTCACATGGAACACTTTCCCTGCCTTCCACCTAATGCTTCCTATTTAGTGCTTGTCCTGATAGAAGCGTCACTGCTGCGCTAACAAAGTCCCTCACACACTGCTCCCCCATTTAAATGGCACTGCACACTGTGCAATCACATAGTAAATTATACTCAAATTAATGTTCTCCATTTCATAGTTGTAAAACAACATGTTATTAAGTTCATGTCACTTGCATTGCATACATGTGAAATAATGCCAAGGAAAGATGTCAGAAGCAAAACAGTCCACCCATCAAAAATTAAAATTACCTTAGTATCATGTAGCAATATTCTTCTTGGCTATGAACTGAGTGGACCTGGAATACTCGACTTACTAGTAATCAGCCTCAAATGGAAAATGGATCTTTATGTTTAGAATAAAAATAAATGCTACAGTAATCTAAGAATTTCCAGATCTAAACTCGTGTTCCTTTAGAATAACTTATGCCCTGCCTATGTATGCTAAACTAGTACACTTTACTTATTCAGTGCAATAGTAATAATAAATCTCCCTTATTTCTGTTATGCACATTTGTAATGGCCACTGGGGAGCAAAATTGTATCTATTGTCAAGGAGTATACAAGAAGAAGTTGGATTGCTAAATTAAGAAGTGTAATGCAACATTTCTCTGACATTTAGAATTATTCTCCTTTCAACTCTGGTGAGTTTGCTCCTGGTGAGTGGATTGTGACATAAGTGGAGGGAGACAAAAGTGTTCGTAGTTTTAAAAATTGCAGTATTTTGTATGCAATTGTTTGTATTTTTTTCGTACTCTTATATAGCCCCATCCCTTGTATTAACAGGGTTCTTTTGAGGGCAAGCTAGCTTATGTCTAACCAATATTCATGTGAACAGTGGAGTTCTCGCCCCTCCGTTTGGGTGATGCAAGTTGTACGAGGGCGAAAAATACATTGGATCCAGTAGAAATACACCATTACTAGGGATGAGCGAACCCGAACTGTATAGTTCGGGTTCGTACCGAATTTTGGGGTGTCCGTGACACGGACCCGAACCCGAACATTTTCGGAAAAGTTCGGGTTCGGTGTTCGGCGCTTTCTTGGCGCTTTTTGAAAGGCTGCAAAGCAGCCAATCAACAAGCGTCATACTACTTGCCCCAAGAGGCCATCACAGCCTTGCCTACTATTGGCATGGCTGTGATTGGCCAGTGCATCATGTGACCCAGCCTCTATATAAGCTTGGGTCACGTAGCGCTGCACGTCACTCTGCTGATTCAAGCATAGGGAGAGGTTGCTGCTGCGACGTTAGGGCGAGATTAGGCAGATTAACTCCTCCAAAAGACTTAATTCAGTGATCGATCTCCAGCTGTGGATCATTGAAGTGCTGATATTGAATTGCTCACTTTTTTATATAACTTTTTTCTGGGGTGATCGGCGGCCATTTTGTGGCTTGTGGTGCGCCTGCACAAGCTACCACCAAGTGCATTTAACCATCAATAGTGTGGTTATTTTTTGCTATATCCTACATCAGGTGCAAGCTGAGCCTGTGTCACCCAAGTGCATTTAACCATCAACAGTGTGGTTATTTTTTGGCCATATACTACATCAGGCGCAGGCTGAGCCTGTGTCACCCAAGTGCATTTAACCATCAACAGTGTGGTTATTTTTTGGCCATATACTACATCAGGTGCAGGCTGAGCCTGTCACCCAGCACCTAAAAAATAGGCCTGACATTTCTTTTCCTCCAAATCAGTACAGTTTTAGCTGGTCAAGTTATATTTAGTGACCGTAAAAGCACAGTTTTTGTTCTGGGTTGAAAAACTATTCCCAAATTTGCCATTCTCAAAATTAGTAGTTTCTGCTATATCAGGCCTACTTTAAATCTATCCCAAAAAGGATATCTTAGATTCAAGGTGCTGATACTGTCATTCTGAAAAACTTAACACACACGCTACCGTGCAGATACAAGTCTAATTCTGTGATTAAAGGTATATCTGTCACACAGCGCGTAAAAAATAGGCCTCACATTTATATTCAACCAAATCTGTCATTACTTGTGTGCCTGTATTAGTGTAATACGGTACCTAAATAGATAGCCAGACAGTGTTAGGTGTCTGTAAAAAACGGCCTGAAATTTAATTGAATACATTGGCCCGAATAATATTTTTCTTATTGTGGTGAACGGTAACAATGAGGAAAACAACTAGTAAGGGACGCGGACGTGGACATGGTCGTGGTGGTGTTAGTGGACCCTCTGGTGCTGGGAGAGGACGTGGCCGTTCTGCCACAGCCACACGTCCTAGTGTACCAACTACCTCAGGTCCCAGTAGCCGCCAGAATTTACAGGGATATTTGGTGGGGCCCAATGCCGTTCTAAGGATGGTAAGGCCTGAGCAGGTACAGGCATTAGTCAATTGGGTGGCCGACAGTGCATCCAGCAGGTTCACATTATCTCCCACCCAGTCTTCTGCAGAAAGCGCACAGATGGCGCATGAAAACCAAGCCCATCAGTCTGTCACATCACCCCCATGCATATCAGGGAAACTGTCTGAGCCTCAAGTTATGCAGCAGTCTCTTATGCTGTTTGAAGACTCTGCTGCCAGGGTTTCCCAAGGGCATCCACCTAGCCCTTCCCCAGGGGTGGAAGAGATAGAATGCACTAACGCACAACCACTTATGTTTCCTGATGATGAGGACATGGGAATACCACCTCAGCACGTCTCTGATGATGACGAAACACAGGTGCCAACTGCTGCGTCTTTCTGCAGTGTGCAGACTGAACAGGAGGTCAGGGATCAAGACTGGGTGGAAGACGATGCAGGGGACGATGAGGTCCTAGACCCCACATGGAATGAAGGTCGTGCCACTGACTTTCACAGTTCGGAGGAAGAGGCAGTGGTGAGACCAAGCCAACAGCGTAGCAAAAGAGGGAGCAGTGGGCAAAATCAGAACACCCGCCGCCAAGAGACTCCGCCTGCTACTGACCGCCGCCATCTGGGACCGAGCACCCCAAAGGCAGCTTCAAGGAGTTCCCTGGCATGGCACTTCTTCAAACAATGTGCTGACGACAAGACCCGAGTGGTTTGCACGCTGTGCCATCAGAGCCTGAAGCGAGGCATTAACGTTCTGAACCTTAGCACAACCTGCATGACCAGGCACCTGCATGCAAAGCATGAACTGCAGTGGAGTAAACACCTTAAAAACAAGGAAGTCACTCAGGCTCCCCCTGCTACCTCTTCTGCTGCTGCCGCCTCGGCCTCTTCTGCTGCTGCCGCCGCCTCGGCCTCTGGAGGATCGTTGGCACCTGCCGCCCAGCAAACATGGGATGTACCACCAACACCACCACCTGCGTCACCAAGCATCTCAACCATGTCACACGGCAGCGTTCAGCTCTCCATCTCACAAACATTTGAGAGAAAGCGTAAATTCCCACATAACCACCCTCGATCCCTGGCCCTGAATGCCAGCATTTCTAAACTACTGGCCTATGAAATGCTGTCATTTAGGCTGGTGGACACAGACAGCTTCAAACAGCTCATGTCGCTTGCTGTCCCACAGTATGTTGTTCCCAGCCGGCACTACTTCTCCAAGAGAGCCGTGCCTTCCCTGCACAACCAAGTGTCCGATAAAATCAAGTGTGCACTGCGCAACGCCATCTGTGGCAAAGTCCACCTAACCACAGATACGTGGACCAGTAAGCACTGCCAGGGACGCTATATCTCCCTAACTGCACACTGGGTAAATGTAGTGGCGGCTGGGCCCCAGGCGGAGAGCTGTTTGGCGCACGTCCTTCCGCCGCCAAGGATCGCAGGGCAACATTCTTTGCCTCCTGTCTCCTCCTCCTCCTACTCAGCTTCCTCCTCCTCTTCTTCCACCTGCTCATCCAGTCAGCCACACACCTTCACCACCAACTTCAGCACAGCCCGGGGTAAACGTCAGCAGGCCGTTCTGAAACTCATATGTTTGGGGGACAGGCCCCACACCGCACAGGAGTTGTGGCGGGGTATAGAACAACAGACCGACGAGTGGTTGCTGCCGGTGAGCCTCAAGCCCGGCCTGGTGGTGTGCGATAATGGGCGAAATCTCGTTGCAGCTCTGGGACTAGCCGGTTTGATGCACATCCCTTGCCTGGCGCATGTGCTGAATTTGGTGGTGCAGAAGTTCATTCGCAACTACCCCGACATGTCTGAGCTGCTGCATAAAGTGCGGGCCGTCTGTTCGCGCTTCCGGCGTTCACACCCTGCTGCTGCACGCCTGTCTGCGCTACAGCGTAACTTCGGCCTTCCCGCTCACCGCCTCATATGCGATGTGCCCACCAGGTGGAACTCCACCTTGCACATGCTGGACAGACTGTGCGAGCAGCAGCAGGCCATAGTGGAGTTTCAGCTGCAGCACGCACTGGTCAGTCGCACTGCGGAACAGCACCACTTCACCACCAATGACTGGGCCTCCATGCGAGACCTGTGTGCCCTGTTGCGCTGTTTCGAGTACTCCACCAACATGGCCAGTGGCGATGACGCCGTTATCAGCGTTACAATACCACTTCTATGTCTCCTTGAGAAAACACTTAGGGCGATGATGGAAGAGGAGGTGGCCCAGGAGGAAGAGGAGGAAGAGGGGTCATTTTTAGCACTTTCAGGCCAGTCTCTTCGAAGTGACTCAGAGGGAGGTTTTTTGCAACACCAGAGGCCAGGTACAAATGTGGCCAGACAGGGCCCACTACTGGAGGACGAGGAGGACGAGGATGAGGTGGAGGAGGATGAGGATGAAGCATGTTCACAGCGGGGTGGCACCCAAAGCAGCTCGGGCCCATCACTGGTGCGTGGCTGGGGGGAAACACAGGACGATGACGATACGCCTCCCACAGAGGACAGCTTGTCCTTACCTCTGGGCAGCCTGGCACACATGAGCGACTACATGCTGCAGTGCCTGCGCAATGACAGCAGAAATGCCCACATTTTAATGTGTGCGGACTACTGGGTTGCCACCCTGCTGGATCCCCGGTACAAAGACAATGTGCCCACCTTACTTCCTACACTGGAGCGTGATAGGAAGATGCGCGAGTACAAGCGCACATTGGTAGACGCGCTACTGAGAGCATTCCCAAATGTCACAGGGGAACCAGTGGAAGCCCAAGGTGAAGGCAGAGGAGGAGCAAGAGGTCGCCAACGCAGCTGTGTCATGGCCAGCTCCTCTGAGGGCAGGGTTAGCATGGCAGAGATGTGGAAAAGTTTTGTCACCACGCCACAGCTAACTGCACCACCACCTGATACGGAACGTGTTAGCAGGAAGCAACATTTCACTAACATGGTGGAACAGTACCTGTGCACACCCCTCCACGTACTGACTGATGGTTCGGCCCCATTCAACTTCTGGGTCTCCAAATTGTCCACGTGGCCAGAGCTAGCCTTTTATGCCTTGGAGGTGCTGGCCTGCCCGGCGGCCAGCGTTTTGTCTGAACGTGTATTCAGCACGGCAGGGGGCGTCATTACAGACAAACGCAGCCGCTTGTCTACAGCCAATGTGGACAAGCTGACGTTCATAAAAATGAACCAGGCATGGATCCCACAGGACCTGTCCATCCCTTGTGCAGATTAGACATTAACTACCTCCCCTTAACAATATATTATTGTACTCCAGGGCACTTCCTCATTCAATCCTATTTTTATTTTCATTTTACCATTATATTGCGGGGCAACCCAAAGTTGAATGAACCTCTCCTCTGTCTGGGTGCCGTGGCCTAAATGTGTGACAGTGGCCTGTTCCAGTGGTGGGTGACGTGAAGCCTGATTCTCTGCTATGACATGAAGACTGATTCTGTGCTGACATGAAGCCAGATTCTCTGTTACGCGACCTCTCTCCTCTGCCTGGGTGCCTGGGCCTAAATATGTGACAGTGGCCTGTTCCAGTGGTGGGTGACGTGAAGCCTGATTCTCTGCTATGACATGAAGACTGATTCTGTGCTGACATGAAGCCAGATTCTCTGTTACGGGACCTCTCTCCTCTGTCTGGGTGTCGGGGCCTAAATATGTGACAGTGGCCTGTTCCAGTGGTGGGTGACGTGAAGCCCGATTCTCTGCTGACATGAAGCCTGAATCTCTGTTACGGGACCTCTCTCCTCTGCCTGGGTGCCTGGGCCTAAATATGTGACAGTGGCCTGTTCCATTGGTGGGTGACGTGAAGCCTGATTCTCTGCTATGACATGAAGACTGATTCTCTGCTGACATGAAGCCAGATTCTCTGTTATGGGACCTCTCTCCTCTGCCTGGGTGCCTGAGCCTAAATATGTGACAGTGGCCTGTTCCAGTGGTGGGTGACGTGAAGCCTGATTCTCTGCTATGACATGAAGACTTATTCTCTGCTGACATGAAGCCTGAATCTCTGTTATGGGACCTCTCTCCTCTGCCTGGGTACCTGGGCCTAAATTTGTGACAGTGGCCTGTTCCAGTGGTGGGTGACGTGAAGCCTGATTCTCTGCTATGACATGAAGACTGATTCTCTGCTGACATGAAGCCTGAATCTCTGTTATGGGACCTCTCTCCTCTGCCTGGGTGCCTGGGCCTAAATATGTGACAGTGGCCTGTTCCAGTGGTGGGTGACGTGAAGCCTGATTCTCTGCTATGACATGCAGACTGATTCTCTGCTGACATGAAGCCAGATTCTCTGTTACGGGACCTCTCTCCTCTGCCTGGGTGCCTGGGCCTAAATATCTGACAATGGACTGTTCCAGTGTTGGGTGAGGTAAAGCCTGATTCTCTGCTATGACATGCAGACTGATTCTCTGCTGACATGAAGCCAGATTCTCTGTTACGGGACCTCTCTCCTCTGCCTGGGTGCCGGGGCCTAAATATATGACAATGGACTGTTACAGTGGTGGGTGACGTGAAGCCAGATTCTCTGCTATGGCATGAAGACTGATTCTCTGCTGAAGTGAAGCCAGATTCTCTGCTATGGGACCTCTCTCCAATTGATATTGGTTTATTTTTATATATTTTATTTTTATTTTAATTCATTTCCCTATCCACATTTGTTTGCAGGGGATTTACCTACATGTTGCTGCCTTTTGCAGCCCTCTAGCTCTTTCCTGGGCTGTTTTACAGCCTTTTTAGTGCCGAAAAGTTCGGGTCCCCATTGACTTCAATGGGGTTCGGGTTCGGGACGAAGTTCGGGTCGGGTTCGGATCCCGAACCCGAACATTTCCGGGAAGTTCGGCCGAACTTCTCGAACCCGAACATCCAGGTGTTCGCTCAACTCTAACCATTACTATACATCAGAGTTCGTAAGAACTACCCCTATTAAAATGTATGGCCTCCAACGAGGTTAAGTGAGTTATTCCCGAAGTCTCGCAAAGCAGAGTTTGGATCCAATTTTTAAAATGTTTTTTTTTTCAGTTTCAAAATAAAATACGGAAGTTATTCACCGAAGTCTTGCGAGACTTCAGGAATAACTCACTTCGCCTCGTCAGAGGCCATACATTTTAATGCTGTAAGGAGACTGATTTCTGTACAGCATTAAATGGAAATTTCGAGCGAAGCGACTTCGGATCTAGGATCCGAAGATCACTTTGCTCATCCCTAGTTAGGATGATGCAAGGTATTGATGGACATGTAGTTGTTTGTCCACTAGATGCAGATAATGTTCAGAATAAATCACAGCTGAATAGTAATGTTCCTCCTAGAATGTGTACTAATGCTCGTAGTTTAGTAAACACACTCTGCGAGCTAATGGAGATCGTATCTAGGGATAATTTTAATCCATCATAGTCATACCTGGATACACGCTGTACAGGAAACACAGAGAAAACAGAAGGGGTGGTGGAGTAGCCATTTATGTCAAGTATAGCTTTCAGTCCACAGTAATTCAGAGTACACACATATAGCTCAGTGGATTTGCATGCAGAGAAAGGAGGGAAATGTTATTAGAACTGGTGTAGTGTATAGGCCTGCAGAGCAAACTGAAGATTATGATATCAAGTTGGTTGACAAAAAAAATTCAAATGGCATTAAAGGGGGATATTGTAGTTATGGGTGACGTTAACATGCCTGATGTACATTGGAATATTTCTAGTGCTCTTACATATAGCAGCAGGGATCTAATGGATGTACTTATAGGAGCATCTTTGAAATAGCTTGTCACATAACCAAGTAGAGAAGATAACATTCTAGATTTTGTATTCACTAATGAGGATCTGGTTTCGGAGGTTAATGTGGAAGAAAATTTGAGTTCCAGGGATCACGAATGTTTATCGTTTGTCAAAAAAACTGATTGGGAACAATCCTATACTACAACCAAAGTATTACACTTTAGAAAGATTAGTAAGACTAACTTCAAGAAAATGGGGAGTATTTAAAAAAGGAATTTAAAGGTTGGGATAACACAGGAAGAGCAAGCGCCCAGTGGACTCTATTAAAAATGGCCATTTTAAAGGCAACTAAACTATATGTCAAACAAATTAGCAAAAGTAATAGGGAGAAGAAGCCACCATGGTTTACTAGAGAAATAAGTAACATAGTAAAATAAATAAAGTAAAAAAGGGGGTCAGTCAGCACATCCCAAAGCACCACATTATTGCAAATGCTATACTAGCAAGTTAGAAATACTTGGCAAATCGTTTTGTACAAAATTATTTGAGCCCGTCTGCCGAACGTCAAGGCAATCTCTAGTTAGACGGGTTCCTAACACTATATACCTGTTATGTGCCATGGCGGCTAACATACAATTCAGAAAGTGTACGTTCCACTCACATGCTGGGCTCACCTAAATTTCTGTAATTTTCGGTGCCAAAATGGCCTCCATTGAATCCAGGGAAGGCATTTACCAGCATGCACGCTGGGCCCACTCCACACCACCCCCGGCGCCACATGGTCACCAAGGACTGCAATGAGAGTCCACACACTATCTCTCTCCTGGTGCCATATGGCTTCAGTGAGTGAGGGGGAGTGGGCCAGGCTATATACTAACTAAAATAAATAAAGTCTGTCTGGCCACACATTAGAAGAGCTCCGGCAATACCTCAGCTTTAACTGAGTTTAACCCTCTCATTTCAACCTACTATACAGTCTACCACATTGGGAACACCTCCTATGATGACCAGGGGCAAGAGGGCACATAAAGTGCAAGGCAAACTGGACTTTTATTTTGATAAAGACTGGGATCATAATGGCACAGACTCACGCTCACTAACTTCCCCACTGACATCTTCTCCTCTTGAGCCGACTGCAGTGGCGGAGAATGGGCACCATATTTTATATATTTTTATATCTTATATATCATATTTAATATTGTTTTATATACTGTATATCCATACATCTTTTACTACACTCTTTTACAAATTTTAAGTGGATGTAAGATCCACTGTAGACCTAAGCAACCTGACACTGACCTACCACTATTGGCGCTAAAAAGGATTTCCCCAAGAACAGGCGAGACTGGGGTGGTACCCTTACCCACCAGTCCCCCTAGTTCGGCATACTCTCAGACCCTAGTACACGCCAGTCTTGTCGACTCTGAGAGGCTCCAGTCCCACCGGTTAGGGGTGGTATGTGTCCATGGTTACACACAAGACTATCCCACTGCGGTGATAACCGTGGAAACTGCCTGTGGGTAAGTGGCGCATGAAGTGGGTGTGGTTAATAACCTGCTACATTGTGCTGTTATTGGTTGTAATTTTCCTTTGTTTTGGAATTTATTGGAAAATAAGCAATCTAAGGTGGGGGATAACTTGCATAATATATGTGATGTTTCTGTGGCACCTGATAATGCAATAACTCTGGGGCTTGAGGAGCCTAAAAAATCCCAATAGAGGTTCTGGCGGGGGACCCAAAGGAATCCCCTCTGGAGATACAGTTTACAAACTTACAAGTCTCCCAGGGCCGCTTTGGTACTGAACAAATGAGGGATCCCAGTGTAGTGAGTGCCTGGAAAAATGTAAAAGTAATTAATGGGGTACCCCAGGAACCAGGTATGGGTTTGGTGTACCCCCAGTTTGCTGTACATAATGATTTACTTTACAGGGTAAAGAAAACACAAACAGAGGTTGTAGAGCAACTGGTTGTACCCAAGTCCCATGTCCGTTTGGTATTGGAACTAGCTCATTCCCATATTCTGGGAGGGCATTTTGTGGTGGAAAAAACAAAGGAGCACATTGAACAGAACTTTTTCTGGCCCAATATTTATAAGGCTGTAGAGGATTTCTGCCATTCATGCCCTGAGTGTCAAATTCACACCCCATAGGCCGCATTTTCGTAACCCCCTAATACCGCTGCCTATTATTAAGGTTCCTTTTGAGCGCATTGCTATGGATTTAGTCGGCCCACTTCCTAAGTCTGCCAGAGGTCACCAGAATATCTTGGTGGTACTAGACTATGCCACCCGTTATCCTGAAGCCATACCTCTTAGGAACACATCCGCTAAGGTCATAGCAAAAGAACTGTTCCACATGTTCACCCGTACAGGTATCCCAACAGAAATTCTAACAGACGAGGGAACACCTTTTATGTCCAATATTACTAAAGAGCTATGTCGGCTGTTAAAAATTACGCATTTACGTACCTCAGTATATCATCCCCAGACTGATGGTCTGGTGGAAAGGTTCCATAGAACAATTAAAGGGATGCTTAAAAAGGTGGTTGATAAAGATGGAAAGGACTGGGATTGCCTGTTGCCCTATCTCATGTTTTCCATACGGGAGGTGCCACAGGCGTCAACAGGGTTTTCTCCGTTTGAGCTCCTATATGGTAGACATCCTCGAGGGCTTTTGGACATAGCCCCCACAAAAGTGTTATTGAATATATCGCTCAAATGCAGGACAGAATTGCGGCAGTAATGCCGATTGTTCGAGAGCATATGCAGCAGGCCCAGGAAGCACAAGCCTGGGTTTACAATAGGTCGGCCAAGGTCAGGACATTTCAACTGGGCGACCGCGTGTTAGTACTAATACCCACAGTAGAAAGTAGGTTTCTGGCCAAGTGGCAAGGTCCCTATGAGATCCGTGAAAAGGTAAATGAAGTAAATTACAGGGTTTATCAACCGGGGAAAAGAAAACACCTTCAAAAATATCACATAAATCTAATTAAACCCTGGAAGGATCGGGAGGTTCTTATAGCTAGAAATCAGCCAAGGGAGTGTTCTAGTAATGATATTCCAGAGGTTCGTATCGCAGAAACCCTGTCAGCAGTTCAAACTCAAGAGGCTAGGGAGTTTTTACAAAGAAATAGAAAGAATTTTCAGAATTACCAGGCCGAACCCTTGCCATAAAGCATGACATTGTGACTGAGCCTGGACAAAAGGTAAGACAGAAGCCATATCGGGTACCAGAGGCTCAGAGGCAGGCTATCTCAGTGGAAGTAAAAAAAATGTCTCTAGGAGTGATAGAGAAATCACAAAGTGGCTGCTCAAGCCCCATAGTCCTCATTCCCAAAACCTGATGGTAGTCTAAGATTTTGTAATGACTTCCAGAAGTTAAATGAAATATCAAAATTTGATGCCTATCCTATGCCAAGGGTCGACGAGTTGATTGAGAGGTTAGGGCCTGCCAGATATATAACAACTCTTGATCTCACTAAAGGTTATTGGCAGGTTCCCCTTACTGAAAAGGCCAAGGAAAAAACTGCGTTTTCCACACCCGATGGCCATTTCCAGTATGTTGTCCTCCCGTTTGGCTTACATGGTGCCCCAGCCACTTTCCAGAGGCTGATGGACATTATTTTACAGCCTCACCAAGGGTATGCAGCTGCATATTTAGATCATGTCATTGTTTTCAGTTCAGATTGGGAGGCCCATCTAGAGAAAGTCCAAGCGGTTCTAGACTCAATTTCGGAAGCTGGTTTAACCGCGAATCCAAAAAAATGTACCATAGGCCTAGAAGAAGCTCGTTACCTAGGCTAAAACATTGGGCGAGGCGTCATCAAGCCTCAAATTGACAAAATTGAGGCTATTAAAAACTGGCCTCGATTGGTGTCCAAAAAGCAGGTCGAAGCCTTCTTAGGGATAGCTGGATATTATAGAAGGTTTGTACCA
This sequence comes from Bufo bufo, assembly GCF_905171765.1. Lineage (NCBI taxonomy): Eukaryota > Metazoa > Chordata > Amphibia > Anura > Bufonidae > Bufo > Bufo bufo. Next base: position 167,775,218 of record NC_053391.1, on the reverse strand, counting down.
AATTTTGCCACATTAGCAGCTCCTCTCACTGATCTTACCAAGGGGTCCAAATCCACCATGGTAAAATGGAGTGAGAAGGCAGAGCAAGTGTTTCAAAGGTTGAAACAGGTCTTGTGTAAAAGGCCAGTGTTGATCGATCCCAACTTCAGAAAATTATTTTTGGTTCAAGCAGATGCCTCAGATGTTGGGTTAGGAGCCGTCCATTCTCAGGTGGTTAATGGTGAGGAACATCCCATCATGTACCTTAGCATAAAGTTATCCCCTGCAGAAAAGAATTATGCAATAATAGAAAGGGAATGCTTAGCTCTTAAGTGGGCCATTGAGTCCCTTAGGTACTATCTGCTGGGGAGACAATTTAGGCTGATCACTGATCATTCTCCATTTAAATGGATGGCACAAAATAAAGGGAACAATGCGAGAGTGACTCGGTAGTTTTTGGCATTGCAAGACTTCAAATTTTTTTATTGAGCATCGCGCAGGCTCAGAACAAGGCAATGCAGATGCGTTGTGTCGGGTCCACTGTCTAGGGGCACATGGTGCTCTTCCCCACAGGTCTGAGCAGAGGGGGAGGGTAAGGGGGCAGCAGGTAAAGTGTTAAATGGCGTATATATTCTACCTAGGTTTCTCACCTATACATTATACATGGTGAGGGGCTCTGTTCCTAGCCCTGGAACATCTTTCTCTGCAGCCACTTGATTAATGCAGCTGGGCTGAGGCCTACATAAAAGAGCCAGGCTGCATTATGTAAGAGAGAGATAAACAGGTACAGGTTGCTGTTACTCTGTGTTATTTGGGACAGTCAGGCACGTTACTGTCTATTTAGTGCTCGGACGAGCAGGAGTTTCTTTATGTTAAGTTTTCTTTTTGAACCGTGCATCCTGTACATGTTCTGCCTGTTTACGCTGACAATAAATGCTGGAAAGGACCGCGCTTTGAAACCTTAAAGTTTGTCTGGGTCTCTATAGCATTGGACTTGCTCGGACCAGTGAGCTAACTAGAAAAGTCCACAGTAGGAATAACTGAGACATGGCTGGATGATAGCTATGATTGGGCAGTTAATGTGCAGGGTTAGAATCTGTTTTGAAAGGATCACCAAAACCGGAGAGGGGGAGGAGTCTGCCTTTATGTAAAGTCCTGTGAAAAGCCCACACTCCGAGAAGTGAGGGACATGAACATGTGGAGTCACCGTGGGTAGAAATACATGGAGGCAAAAACAATAATAAATTACTAATAGGAGTTTATTATAAACCACCTAATATACCAGAGTCCACAGAAAATCTACTACTAAACGAGATAGATGAGGCGGCAAATCATAATGAGGTGGTTATCATTGGGGACTTCAACTACCCAGATATAGACTGGGAAACTTGTATATCTCATGAAGGAAACAGGTTCTTGGCAATAACCAAAGACAATTACTATTCCCAAATGGTTCAGGACCCAACTAGAGGGATGGCCATACTGGACTTAGTATTAACCAATAGACCTGACAGAACAACAGATGTGCAGGTTGGGGGACACCTGGTAAATAGTAACCATAAAGTAATAACCTTCCAATTATCATTCAAAAGAGTGTTTCTTCAGGGAGGAACAAAAATACCAAACTTCAAAAAATCTAAATTAAGCCAACTAAGAGAGGCCATAGGCCTAACTAACTGGGACAAAGTCCTCAAAATGAAAAATACAGCCACAAAATGGGATATTTTTAAAAGCATCCTAAAATCTTAGTGTGAGAGGTACATACAGTCAGGTCCATAAAAATTGGGACAATTGTAAAATTTTTGCCTCTATACACCACCACACAAGAAGACAGTTGCTGTAGAGGCCTGGCAGAGCATCACCAGGGATAAAACCCAGCGTCTGGTGATGTCTATGCGTTCAAAACTACAGGCTGTAATTGACAGCAAAGGATTTGCAACCAAGTATTAAAAAGTGAAAGTTTGATTTATGATTATTATTCTGTCCCACTACTTTTGGTTCCTTAACCCCTTAAGGACACATGACGTACCGGTACGTCATGTGTTGTTCCGATCACTGCCGTCCGGCCGGCTGTGATCGGAACAAGGTGCCTGCTCAAATCATTGAGCAGGCACCTCGGCTAAATGCGCGGGGGGGTCAATTCAGACCTGCGGTTTGTTGCGCTTTCTGCAGTTTCTGATTCCTAAAATACATATGTTTCACCCCCCCTGCACCCCTGAATGATTTTTATCCCGGTGGGAGGTGCAGGGGGGGTGTTGCGGGCGGCGCCTCCCCTTGAATAATCGTTGGTATCCAGTGGGCATACCAGGGTGTCAGCACATTGCTGACACCCAGGTATAAACGGCTGACATCTGTGATGCAATGTCAGCCGTTTAACCCTTTCCATACCGCGGTCCGTACGGACCGCTGTATGGAAAAGGTTAACAGCTCAGGGAGCTCCCTCCCTCTCCCATCGGGGGGCTGCTGTGCCTTTGCAGCCCCCCGATGTAGAGGTAGAGAGCCCCCAGACAGCCCGCAGAGAGCCCTCCTCCTTTCCCTTCCCCGTCTGCGCAGTTCTGACCACTACTGAGCAGACGGGAAAGGTTCCCATGGCAACAGGACGCCATCTCTGGCATCCTGCTGTCCATGGTGCGGCATAGATCTGTTCAGACAAAGTGTAAGTAAAATACAGTACAGTACACTATATATTGTACTGTACTGTATTATACAGACATCAGACCCACTGGATCTTCAAGAACCAAGTGGGTCTGGGTCAAAAAAAAAAAAAAAAAAGTGAAAAAAAATTAAAAATTAAAAAACACATTTATCACTGATTAAAAATAAAATTCCCTACACATGTTTGGTATTGCCGCGTCCGTAACGACCTGATCTATAAAACGGTCATGTTACTTTACCCGAACGGTGAACGCCATAAAAATAAAAAATAAAAAACTATGATGAAATTGAAATTTTGCCCACCCTACTTCCCAAAAAAGGGAATAAATGTGATCAAAAAAGTCGCATGTATGCCAAAATTGTAACAATCAAACCGTCATCTCATCCCACAAAAATCATACCCTACCCAAGATAATCGCCCAAAAACTGAAAACACTATGGCTCTTAGACTATGGAAACACTAAAACATGATTTTTTTTGTTTCAAAAATGAAATCATTGTGTAAAACTTACATAAATAAATAAAAGGTATACATATTAGGTATCGCCGCATCCGTATCGACCGGCTCTATAAAAATATCATATGACCATACCCCTCAGATGACCACCGTATAAAAATAAAAATAAAAACGGTGTAAAAGAAGCTTTTTTTTGTCATCTTACGTCACAAAAAGTGTAATAGCAAGCGATCAAAAAATCATATGCACCCCAAAATAGTGCCAATCAAACCATCATCTCATCCCGCAAAAAATTAGACCCTACTTAAGATTATCGCCCAAAAAATGAAAAAACTATGGCTCTTAGATTATGGAGACTCTAAAACTTTTTTTTTGTTTTAAAAATGAAATCATTGTGTAAAACTTACATTAAAAAAAAAAAATGTATACATATAGGTATCGCCGTGTCCATGACAACCTGATCTATAAAAGTACCACATGATCTAACCTGTCAGATGAATGTTGTAAATAACAAAAAAAAAAACGGTGCCAAAAAAGCTATTTCTTGTTACCTTGCCGCACAAAAAGTGTAATATAGAGCAACCAAAAATCATATGTACCCTAAACTAGTACCAACAAAACTGCCACCCTATCCCGTAGTTTCTAAAATGGGGTCATTTTTTTGGAGTTTCTACTCTAGGGGTGCATCAGGGGGGCTTCAAATGGGACATGGTGTCAAAAAAACAGTCCAGCAAAACCTGCCTTTCAAAAACCGCATGGCATTCCTTTCCTTCTGCGCCCTGCTGTGTGCCCGTACAGCAGTTTACGACCACATATGGGGTGTTTCTGTAAACTACAGAATCAGGGCAATAAATAATGGGTTTTGTTTGGCTGTTAACCCTTGCTTTGTACCTGGAAAAAAAATATTAAAATGGAAAATCTGCCAAAAAAGTGACATTTTGAAATTGTATCTCTATATTCCATTAAATCTTGTGCAAAACCTAAAGGATTAACAAAGTTTGTAAAATCATTTTTTAATACCTTGAGGGGTGTAGTTTCTAGTATGGGGTCATTTTTGGGTGGTTTCTATTATGTAAGCCTCACAAAGTGACTTCAGACCTGAACTGGTCCCTAAAAATTAGGTTTTTGTAAATTTCTGAAAAATTTCAAGATTTGCTTCTAAACTTCTAAGCCTTGTAACATCCCCAAAAAATAAAATATAATTCCCAAAATAATTCAAACATGAAGTAGACATATGGGGAATGTAAAGTCATCACACTTTTTGGGGGTATTACTATGTATTACAGAAGTAGAGAAACTGAAACTTTGAAATTTGCTAATTTTTCCCAATTTTTGGTAAATTAGGTATTTTTTTGTGCAAGAAAAAAAAAATTTTTGGACTTCATTTTACCAGTGTTATGAAGTACAATATGTGACGAAAAAACAATCTCAGAATGGCCTGGATAAGTCAAAGCGTTTTAAAGTTATCACCACTTAAAGTGACACTGGTCAGATTTTAAAAAAATGGCCTGGTCCTTAAGGTGAAATAAGGCTGTGTCCTTAACCCCTTAAGGACCGGGCTCATTTTCACCTTAAGGACCAGCCATTTTTTGCAAATCTGACCAGTGTCACTTTAAGTGCTGATAACTTTAAAACGCTTTGACTTATCCAGGCCGTTCTGAGATTGTTTTTTCGTCACATATTGTACTTCATGACACTGGTAAAATGAAGTAAAAAAAATAATTTTTTTTGCACAAAAAAATACCTAATTTACCAAAAATTTGGAAAAATTTGCAAATTTCAAAGTTTCAGTTTCCTCTACTTCTGTAATACATAGTAATACCCCAAAAAATTGTGATGACTTTACATTCCCCATATGTCTACTTCATGTTTGAATTGTTTTGGGAATGATATTTTATTTTTTGGGGATGTTACAAGGCTTAGAAGTTTAGAAGCAAATCTTGAAATTTTTCAGAAATTTACAAAAACTCAATTTTTAGGGACCAGTTTAGGTCTGAAGTCACTTTGTGAGGCTTACATAATAGAAACCACCCAAAAATGACCCCATCTAAGAAACTACACCCCTCAAGGTATTCAAAACTGATTTTGCATACATTGTTAACCCTTTAGGTGTTGCACAAGAGTTATTGGCAAATGGGGAGGAAATTTGAGAATTTCATTTTTTTGTCAAATTTTTAATTTTAACCCATTTTTTCCACTAACAAAGCAAGGGTTAACAGCCAAACAAGATTGTATCTTTATTGCCCTGACTCTGCCGTTTACAGAAACACCCAATATGTGGCCGTAAACTACTGTACGGCCACACAGCGGGGCGTAGAGTGAAAGGTGCGCCGTATGGTTTTTGGAAGGCTGGTTTTTATGGACTGGTTTTTTGACACCATGTCCCATTTGAAGCCCCCTGATGCACCCCTAGAGGAGAAACTCCCTAAAAGTGACCCCATCTAAGAAACTACACCCCTCAAGGTATTCAAAACTGATTTTACATACGTCGTTAACCCTTTAGGTGTTGCACAAGGGTTATTGGCAAATGGGGATGAAATTTGAGAATTTCATTTTTTTGCCTAATTTTCAATTTTAACCCATTTTTTCCACTAACAGAGCAAGGGTTAACAGCCAAAAAAGACTGTATCTTTATTGCCCTGACTCTGCTGTTTACAGAAACACCCCATATGTGGCCGTAAACTACTGTATGGCCACACAGTAGGACGTAGAGTGAAAGGTGCGCCGTTTGGTTTTTGGAAGGCAGGTTTTGCTTTGACACCTTGTCCCATTTGAAGCCCCCCTGATGCACCCCTAGATTAGAAATTCCATAAAAGTGACCCCATCTAAGAAACTACACCCCTCAAGCTATTCAAAACTGATTTTACAAACTTTGTTAACCCATTAGGTGTTGCACAAGATTTAATGGAAAATAGAGACACAATTTCAAAATTTTACATTTTTGGCAGATTTTCCATTTTAATATTTTTTTTCCAGTTACAAAGCAAGGGTTAACAGCCAAACAAAACTCATTATTTATGGCCCTTATTCTGTAGTTTACAGAAACACCCCATATGTGGTCGTAAACCGCTGTACGGGCACACGGCAGGGTGCAGAAGGAAAGGAATGCCATACGGTTTTTGGAAGGCAGATTTTGCTGGACTGGTTTTTGTACACCATGTCCCATTTGAAGCCCCCCTGATGCACCCCTAGAGTAGAAACTCCAAAAAAGTGACTCCATTTTAGAAACTACGGGATAGGGTGGCAGTTTTGTTGGTACTAGTTTAGGGTACATATGATTTTTGGTTGCTCTATATTACACTTTTTGTGCAGCAAGGTAACAAGAAATAGCTTTTTTGGCACGTTTTTTTTTTTTTTGTTATTTACAACATTCATCTGACAGGTTTTATCATGTGGTAATTTTATAGAGCAGGTTGTCACGGACGCGGCGATACCTAATATGTATACTATTTTTTTTTATTTATGTAAGTTTTATACAATAACTTCATTTTTAAAACCAAAAAAATGTTTTAGTGTCTCCATAGTCTAAGAGCCATAGTTTTTTCAGTTTTTGGGCGATTATCTTGAGTAGGGTCTCATTTTTTGCGGGATGAGATGACGGTTTGATTGGCACTATTTTGGGGTGCATAAGACGTAAGATGGCAAAAAATGGCTTTTTTTACACCGTTTTTGTTTTTATTTTTTTACGGTGGTCACCTGAGGGGTTAGATCATGTGATATTTTTATAGAGCCGGTCGATACGGACGCGCCGATACCTAATATGTATACTTTTTTTTTATTTATGTAAGTTTTACACAATGATTTCATTTTTGAAACAAAAAAAAATCATGTTTTAGTGTTTCCATAGTCTAAGAGCCATAGTTTTTTCAGTTTTTGGGCGATTATCTTGGGTAGGGTCTCATTTTTTGCGGGATGAGATGAAGGTTTGATTTTGGCGTACATGCAACTTTTTTGATCACTTTTATTACCTTTTTTGGGAAGTAAGGTGGGCAAAATTTTAATTTTCTCATAGTTTTTATTTTTTTATTTTTATGGCGTTCACCGTGCGGGGAAAGTAACATGACCGTTTTATAGATCAGGTCGTTACGGACGCGGCGATACCTAATATGTGTAGTGTATCTTATTTTTTTAATTTTTATTCAGTGATAAATGTTTTATTTTTTATCTTAACTTTTTTCACTTTTTTTTTACATTTTTGTGACCCAGACCCACTTGGTTCTTGAAGATCCAGTGGGTCGGATGTCTGTATAATACAGTACAGTACAATATATATTGTTCTGTACTGTATTTTACTTACACTGAACAGATCTATGCTTTTAGCACAGATCTGTTCAGCACCATGGACAGCAGGACGCCTGAGCAGGCGTCCTGTTGCCATGGGAACCTTCCCCGTCTGCTCAGAACTTCGCAGACGGGGAAGGGTAAGCACGAGCTGAGGGGGGATCTCTGGGGGCTGTCGGGGGGCTCTCTCCCTCTCCATCGGGGGGCTGCAAAGGCACAGCAGCCCCCCGATGGAGAGGGAGGGAGCTCCCTGACCGATGACCGTTAACTTTTTCCATACAGCGGTCCGTACGGACCGCGGTATGGAAAGGGTTAAACGGCTGACATCTGCACAGATGTCAGCCGTTTATACCAGGGTGCCAGCAATGCGCTGGCACCCTGGTATAACCCACTAGAAGCCAACGATCGTTCATGGGGAGGCGGGCGGGGGATCGCGATTCCGCCTGCCGCACCGCCCGCCTCCCGCAACGCCCCCACCGCCTGCGACACCCAAAATATAGATTTTAGCCACTCTAAAGTTTCTGATCCCCGCGGTCAGGGCCCGCGGGGATCAGAAACTGCAAAAAGCGCAGCAAACCACAGGTCTGAATTGACCTGCGGTTTGCTGCGATCGCCGATACGGGGGGGTCAAATGACCCCCCCCTGCATTGTTACGGGATGCCGGCTGAATGATTTCAGCCGAAATCCCGTTCCGATTAACCCCTGGGGCGCCGAAATACAGATTTTAAGTCAGGACGTACCGGTACGTCCTTGGTCCTTAAGGACTCGGGAAATCGGGGCGTACCGGTACGTCCTATGTCCTTAAGGGGTTAAGGGGTTAACAAGTGGAAGGCACATATGCAAACTGTTGTAATTCCTACACCGTTCACCTGATTTGGATGTAAATACCCTCAAATTAAAGCTGTCAGTCTGCAGCGAAAGCACATCTTGTTCGTTTCATTTCAAATCCAGAGCCAGACCCTTATTTCTAATATCTAAGGACTCTATACTAACAGGGAGTGTTCCACAGGATTGGCGCATAGCAAATGTAGTGGCAATATTCAAAATGGGTCCAAAAATAGAGCACGGAAACTATAGGCCGGTAAGTTTAACATCTGTGGTGAGTAAACTGTTTGAAGTTTTTCTAAGAGATGCTATCTTGGAGTACCTAATTGAAAATATGCAAATAACGCCATATCAGCATGGCTTCATGAGGGATCGGTCATGTCAAACTAATTTAATCAGTTTCTATGAGAGGTAAGTTCTAGACTTGACAGCAGCGAATCAATGGATGTCGTATATCTGGACTTCTTCAAGATATTTTAAACTGTACCACATAAAAGGTGAGTATATAAAATGAGAATGCTTGGACTGGGAGAAAATGTCTGTATGTGGGTAAGTTACTGGCTCAGTGATAGAAAACAGAGAGTGGTTATTAACGGTACATACTCAGATTGGGTCACTGTCACTAGTGGAGTACCTCAGGGCTCAGTATTGGGCCCTATTCTCTTCAATATATTTATTAATGATCTTGTAGCAGGCTTGCACAGTAAAATATAAATTTTTGCAGATGACACTAAACTGTGTAAAGTAATTGACATGGAAGAGGACAGTATACTGCTACAGATGGATCTGGATAGATTGGAGGCTTGGCAGAGAAGTGGCAGATGAGGTTTAACACTGACAAATGTAAGGTTATGCACATGGGAAAGAATAATGCAAGTCACCCGTACATACTAAATGGGTAAAACACTGGGTAACACAGACATTGAAAAGAACCTAGGAATTTTAGTGAACAGCAAATTAAGCTGTAAAACCAGTGTCAGGCAGCTACTGCCAAGGCCAATAAGATAATGGGTTGCATCAAAAGATACTGTAGATGCCTGTGATGAGAACATGGTCCTACCACTTTACAATACACTAGTCAGACCACACATGGAGTGCTGTTTACACTTCTGGGCTCATGTGAACAAGGCAGACAAAGCAGAGCTGAAGAGGGTACAGAGGAGGGCAACTAAAGTAATAAATGGAATTGGGGGACTACAGTACCCTGAAAGATTATCAACATTAGGTTTATTCACTTTAGAAAAAAGATGACTGAGGGGAGATCTAATTACTATGTATAAATATATCAGGGGTCAGTACAGAGAACTCTCCCATCATCTATTTATCCCCAGGACTGTGACGACAGGACATCCTCTGCGTCTGGAGGAAAGAAGGTTTGTACACAAACATAGAAGGGGATTCTTTACGGTAAGAGCAGTGAGACTATGGATCTCTCTGCCTGAGGAGGTGGTGATGGTGAGTTCACCAAAAGAGTTCAAGTGGGGCCTGGATGTATCTCTGGAGTGTAATTATATTACAGGCTATAGCTACTACAGATGGGTCGTTGATCCAGGGAGTTATTCTGATTGCCTGATTGGAGTCGGGAAGGAATTTTTTTCCCCTTAAGTGGGGAAAAATTGCTTCTACCTCATATTTTTTATTTTTTTTTGCCTTCCTCTGGATCAACTTGCAGGTTAACAGGCCGAACTGGATGGACAAATGTCTTTTTTCGGCCTTATATACTATGTTACTATGTAGTACATAACTGAATTGTACACTCCACTCCTGGCCAAACTCCATTACATATCTGGCAGAGTAGATCATGTTGAGCATAAAATGGGAGAATTTGCAAGCTCCCGTAATCATCCTATTGACTCTCATATTGATCTGGCAGATGAAGTTGAGTCACTGCGGGCCATGGTCACAGACCAGAAGGACCGTACTCACAGGAACAATATAAAATTTAGGGGAAATGCTTAGGATGTTCCCTCATCAGAATTGCTCTCATATGTTTAATCTCTTTGGAAACAGATTCTGCCCAACTGTCATCCACGAGACATTGTGATTGATTGTGCACACAGAGTGCCTCGGCCTAAACACATTCCTGAATCAGTCCCTAGAGATGTTCTTGCACATATTCCTTTTTTTCATATTAAAGAGAATGCTATGGCGGCTGCCAGATCACAGAAAGTACTGCCAACTCTGTATCAATATGTTAAATTGTATGCAGACCTATCAGCCATGACAGTCAGACTACGCAGACAACTGCTGCCCATAACCTCCATCCTACGTGATAGCAACATCTCCTAACCGCTGGGGGTTCCCAGTGAAGCTGCTCATAAACTACAATGGAAAATACTATAATGCTTCCTCTGTAGCGGAAGGTTGCTTGATTGCTTCAAGGGTGGGTATATCTACCTCCAACATTCATCCTCCTCCTGGTCCCAAGAAACTGCTTTTCTTGGATTCTGAATGGCAAGTGGTGTGCGGTGCTCACCACCCTGTCAAATAAAAGGCCTCAACTGCCGCCCTAGAGGTGTCTTGCTGTTTAAAGGACTCTTGAAGATCCTTTATGTTGAGTTTTTTCCCCCTAATTACTGAGTAATCAGCTATTAATGCTGTCTGCTAGGTTACTACTGTGTTTGTCCCTAGAGTTTTTAGGGATTCACTGAAGTCTTTTTTGTGTTGTCTGTATTTTTGTTCTTTTGCTTAGTTTTAGGTACATCCGTTTTTTTCTTAACACGGTATAGCAGTTTCGCTCTTTATTCACCATGCTGTCTTCCCCTCAAGAAAAGGTACCTGCCATTTATTTTAGCACACCACACTTCCAATATGCCACTTAAACTTACATCCATGAACGTCAAAGGGCTTAATAGCCCATATAAGCGGTCATTGATATAGAAAGAGGCATTGTTACACCAGGCTGACATATTCTGTGTACCGGACACACATCTTCTCACCTTAGATGCTGTGGTAAATACAGGCTATGAGCTGTGCGCTGCGATTGGCCAGCGCTGCAGCAAGACACGCCTCATACAAGAAATCAGTCAGAGGGAGCGCAGACACCGGAGCCTATACCGGGCGAACAGAGCGGCGCCCAGACATACTAGTAAGTGCAGGGGGACCCCTGGGCGCCGCTCTGCCCACTGATCTAGTTAGTTTTTATTTTGTACAGTTGTGAAAGGTCCTCTTTAAGCCCTCCAGGAGGAGCAAGTAAGGTCAGGTTGGTACAGTTTACAAATAAACTATTAAAGGGGGCAGTAACTAAGTAAAACATCACTTTTAATCGATATAAGGGTAAAAAGGCCCCTAAAGACAGACAAACATGTAAGAAATGGTGATATAGAAACCCGTGTGGTCATGGATATAAAGACTATATAGGGCTTCATCAGGACTATCAGGTGGAAAAGGTACCCACACAGTGCGTAGTGCAAAGTGGAGCGCTCAGCTAGATACCTGGAAAAGGGGTACCAGGAAGAAGCTAAAAATGTCACTGTGGGCACTAGTAACGGACTAGCAAATGATGAGTGCCAAGTCAGGGAATAATGGAGGGTAATGGTATGGTGTATACACTGACCCTAATAGGTCCCTACTTGTCCTAGTCCACCCCACAAATGCATCCTTGGAGCGGGGTCCAAAAACCCAGCAAGGGGTGGCCCCGACTGGAACTCTGGTCCTACGCTGGATGCCCTGTTAAGGCCCTAAACAGCGATAAAAGAACCATATACCCATAAGGGGATACAGATTAGAGCTAAAAATGATGATTACACTTACCGGTAATCAGATTTTCCTGACCCTACGACAGCACCTTAGAGAGAGATGGCTCCGCCCCAGGACAGGAAACCTGCAGCATAAAAAGGTGGAGCCGCTTTCCCACCTCAGTGAGTTTCCAGAGCATGAGAGGGACTCCCCCTTACGTTAGTTTAGTTATTACATTTTTATTTTTTTGCAACACCCATGAACACACAGCCCTACACCAACAGGGAGGGAATAAAGAGGTGCTGTCGTGGGGTCAGGAAAATCTGATTACCGGTAAGTGTAATCATCATTTTTCCCCTCTCCCACGACAGCACCTTAGAGAGAGATTTCAGAGATCATCCTCAGGGTGGGAGACCGTGCTCAAGACCTTTGTACCAAAGAGAAGGTCAGAAATAGAGTCGAGCTGAAGCCTATAGTGCTTATAGAAAGTGGACGGAGAAGACCAGGTGGCAGCCCGACAGATCTGTTCCAGTGAGGATCTTTTAGAAATCTTAGAAATGGCTACATCCCGTTTCGGGGCCTTGTCCCAAGATATAGAAGCCTCTTCCTCAAAGGGGTACTTCCGTTTAAAGGTCTTAGAAATGAATGTTTTTTTATCTGGTTTTCTCCACTCTTTCTCTATCACCGCAGAAATAGATCTATGAACAGGGAAACATCTGTGCTTCCTTTCCCTAAGCCCCTCAAACATGACATCCTCTACAGATCTATCCTCTCTGGTATCCTCCAACTCTAGGGTAGATCGGATAACTTTTAACAATTTGTCCGTATCCTCTGCTGGAAATAGGAACTTCCCTTCTCTTGTGTTATCTTCAGAAGAGGAGGAATCATTAGAGTCCTCATTCCCGGAGAGAGATTCACTATCTTCCGATTCTACGTCAGACTCCTGCCTCACCGCTCTTCTCCTCTTCCTACCGGCTTTCAGGGTATTTTTAACTTCTGACATAATAGATTTTAGATCTTTCAGAAGACTCGGGGTCTCCTCAGCCACCGTCTTCTCAATGCACTGTTGACAGAACTTCTTAGTGTAAGAAGAAGACAGCGAACACTTGCAGATAGGGCATTCCTTGTTCTTTTTCTTGGCCACCACCTTCTTAGGCACCGTCTAAGAAAAAAGGAACATACCCAAATCTAAGGAACAGCCTACACCCTTTAAGGACCGAGATTAGGACTCACAATACCGGCGGCAGGATCTCAATATCCGCACTTTCAGACCTCCTCTCTTCATCCATAATGAAGGTAAACCTGCACTGATGAAACATTGTCAAAGTTACCTTCTGCCACCAAGTATTCCTCTCACCTGAGAGATACACAGCTTCCTGCAGAACCACCACTCCACAGATAGCACTGGAACAGAACCTGGTCCACTTTCTGGCACTCTGAATTCAGACACCGGTGTCCAAATAACCCAAGCACACTCATACCTGAATAGAATGTTTTAAAACTGCCGGGATGCCGAACTTCCGGTCGCCTGACCAGAAGCGCTCAGCCATGGAACGCATGGCACTTCCTGCCCGGACGCCACTAACCAGCGTCTACATCCGGTGGCGTCCTGGCTGATCTGCAGCAACTTGGGGCCTTCTGGCCACACTCAATCCGTTGGTGCGGTCCTCCTCTGCCTCGCAGAATCTCCGTCACCGGCATCCTGCCCCCCCGACGCCTGTGGGTGAGGAATGATCGGCAGGTACAACGCGCCGCCGCTAACTCTCCAGCATCTACCGGGACTTCCAGGTCAGGACGACAACTGCAGGCTCCCGTACCAGGACAAGAATCCTCACTGAGGTGGGAGAGCGGCTCCACCTTTTTATGCTGCAGGTTTCCTGTCCTGGGGCGGAGCCATCTCTCTCTAAGGTGCTGTCACGGTGGTTTATGGACTATATCGCTCTCTGGTCCTGCTACATTGATGACATCTTTTTGTTGTGGAGCTGGCCAGAGAGCGAATTTGATAGACTTGTTTCTGAGCTGAATGAAAACCATCTAAATCTCAGATTTACCTCAGTTATTGTTAAGGATTGTCTCTCTTTCTGGATGTTCTTATTTCTAGAGACGAGAAGGGTGGACTATGTACATCTATCTATCTATCTATCTATCTATCGGAAGCCTACATCCACCAGTTCCCTCCTTAGGTGGGACAGCTGTCACCCTGTCCCACTTAAGAGAGGGATACCCACCGGTTAATACCTTAGATTGAAATGGAATTGTTCAGAGGAAATTGATTTTAAGTGCCAGGCAAGGGACTAAAGAAACAGGTTTCAGGAAAGGGGGTATCCCAACAAGACCCTGGGATTAGCCTACCAAAGAACACATACATACAGGTACAGAATTGCTTCACCCTACGACTCGCACAGTGCATAAACCACAAGACACTGTTCGGGTCATAGGTACATATAATGCAGCTTATGTTAGGTTAAAAGGATCCTGGCACGCCACTGGAACACTCTATTGATGGACCCGGATCTGGCGGAGGTCCTCAGTCCCTCTGTTTCAGTTACCTTTAGGTGGGGCCACAATTTAAAGGACAGATTGGTACATAGCCACTTTACCCCCCCAGTAAGATCTCGTACATGGTTGGATGTGCCATTGACGGGTTGTTACAGATGCAGCCATTGTAGCTTCTGTGACTACCTATCACAGGGAAAAACTTTTAGGGGCGAACCTAATGACACTGTTTATCATATATACGAGATTTTATAAATTGCCGTACAACTGGCGTATTTTATTTAATGACATGCATCTGTGGACTACGCTATGTTGGCAAGACTTTCAGAGAACTGCGCAAGCGCATGTGTGAACACATCAGCGATATACAGAATAACAAGGATACTCCTATATACCCCTGGGCCTTTCTTCCTTGCCAGCTGACATTTAGATGGCTGGGGGGGGGGAGTGGAAACTTATTTTGCATGTACACTGATGAACATGCCAAGAGGTGAATCAAATGACAATCAGGGCTGGGGCTTTGAATCAGGGCCCTCCTGTGGAGTTCACTACCTCTGCTATCTGTCAGCAAATGCGGGTGTGAGGACATGTCTGACAGTAAATATTAATCCATATTCCTCACACCTCCCCCTTTTAGAGGGCGCCAGGGGGCAGCACATTCCTGTGTTCCCCCCGTGGGCCTATCCGCACCCTCTCTGATGGTGAATGGAAAAGTGTTACGACTGGAGTGCCAGGCTCCCGCGTACCCACCTCCCATTCGTTCCTGACCCATGGAGTCACCCAGACTGAGCCCTACCCTGAGGCCACAATGGCTGGCACCAGTCGGTACTATAAACCGCCGCATGCAGTCGGCTGCCTGTAGTACCGGGAAGCTAGAAAGGGCGTCCTTCAGCGCCTGGAATGTCGTCTTGCAGTCATTTGTCCAATCGACTGCGGAGGGCAGCTTCTTCCTTGTGCGGTCCGTCAGGGGCCTCCCAGGCTACTATAGTGGGATGCGAACTCCCTATAGTACCCGGCGGTGCCCAGGAAGGACATCATCTGGTGCTTGTCTCGGAGGGTGAGCCAGGATGAGCTGGCATCCACTCTCCCAGGTTCCGGTTCCTAAGCTTCCCTGCCTGCCAGGGGCCCCTTGCTTATGCCCAGCTGGCACTTTCCTGGAGTAAGGGTCAAGCCTGCCTGGCAGATCTGCCCGAGCATCTGCGCCAGATGCTTTCGGGGATCCTCCCCTGTAGGACCGAAGACAGCAATGGCCTCCAGGTATGCGGCCGCATACACTTCAAGTCCCTTAAGCTGCTTGACCCTCCGCTTAGAAGTGGCAGGGGCATACTCCATGCCCATACTCTCTCTGCAAAAATAGGTACCATTAAATGGTCTGACCACGCAGCTATCACCTTAACTCTTCGGGAGATGTTTACATCACATTTTAGCCCCCAATAGCGTAATAATGAATATCTTATGTTACATAGCACATATCAGGCAGAACTAAACACAGAGGTAAAATAATACTTCACTTTGAACACTGGCTCTGTCTCTAGCCCAGATGTATTGTGGAATGCCCATAAGGCTTCCATTACGCGTAATTTTATAGAATTAGGAAGTCGGTTAAAAAAAATTAATATCTGAAATCCGGCATATTGAGACCCTTAACAAAATATGTATATCCCCTGCTCTGATTGAGAAACTGTATCTACTATGCAAAATGCATGAGATCCCTTAATATACAATATTACTCCCAAGACAATAAATCCAGTAAGCTACTTTCTTATAGACTGAAAACTAGGTCAGCTAAGGCAAAAATTCCCTATCTCCTGAACACAATGATAACATTTCCTAAGGAAATGTTATCAGCTAGCATAGTAAATTGGATTATCGTATACCAATGATGATATCTGACTGGATTTTCGTGTAATTAATATAATAAAACTAATAAAAACTTATTGATTGGAAAAAAAATTAGACGGAAGGATTCCAAACATATTGCTATGGCAACGATGGAAGAAGAAATTGTCAAATCTAAAGAAAGGAGATAAAAAAAAAACCTTTTTTAGGTACAGTTGCAAAAAAAAGTATGTGAACCCTTTGGAATGATATGGATTTCTGCACAAATTCGTCATAAAATGTGATCTGATCTTCATCTACTGTAAGTGACAACAATAGACAATCACAGTCTGCTTAAACTAAAAACACACAAAGAATCAAATGTTACCATGTTTTTATTGAACACACCATGTAAACATTCACAGTGCAGGTGGAAAAAGTATGTGAACCCTTGGATTTAATAACTGGTTGAACCTCCTTTGGCAAAAATAACTTAAACCAAACATTTCCTGTAGTTGCAGATCAGACGTGCACAACGGTCAGGAGTAATTCTTGACCATTCCTCTTTACAGAACTGTTCAGTTCAGCAATATTCTTGGGATATCTGGTGTGAATCGCTTTCTTGAGGTCATGCCACAGCATCTGAATAGGGTTGAGGTCAGGACTCTGACTGGGCCACTCCAGAAGGCGTATTTTCTTCTGTTTAAGCCATTCTGTTGTTTATTTACTTCTATGCTTTGGGTCGTTGTCCTGTTGCAACACCCATCTTCTGTTGAGCTTCAGCTAATGGACAGATGGCCTTAAGTTCTCCTGCAAAATGTCTTGATAAACTTGTAAATTCATTTTCCCTTCGATGATAGCAATCCGTCCAGACCCTGATGCAGCGAAGCAGCCCCAAACCATGATACCCCACCACCATACTTCACAGTTGGGATGAGGTTTTGATATTGGTGTGCTGTGCCGCTTTTTTCCACACATAGTGTTGTGTGTTTCTTCCAAACAACTCAACTTTGGTTTCATCTGTCCACAGAATATTTTGCCAGTACTGCTGTGGAACATCTAGGTGCTCTTGTGCAAACTGTAAACGTGCAGCAATGTCTTTTTTAGACAGCCGTGGCTTCCTCTGTGGTATCCTCCCATGAAATCCATTCTTGTCTAGTGTTTTACGTATCGTAGATTCGCTAACAGGGATGTTAGCATTTTGTAAGACTTTTGTAAGTCTTTAGCTGACACTCTAGGATTCTTCTTCACCTCATTGAGCAGTCTGCGCTGTGCTCTTGCAGTCATCTTTACAGGATGGCCACTCCTAGGGAAAGTAGCTAAACTTTCT
This sequence comes from Bufo bufo, assembly GCF_905171765.1. Classification (NCBI taxonomy): domain Eukaryota; kingdom Metazoa; phylum Chordata; class Amphibia; order Anura; family Bufonidae; genus Bufo; species Bufo bufo. Next base: position 167,757,699 of record NC_053391.1, on the reverse strand, counting down.
TCATTTATAGACAATTTGTCTAACCCTGGACTGATGAACAGCAAGGCTTTTGGAGATACTTTTATAACCCTTTCCAGCTTTATGCAAGTCAACAATTCTTAATCGTAGGTCTTCTGAGAGCTCTTTTGTGCGAGGCATCATTCACATCAGGCAATGCTTCTTGTGAAAAGCAAACACACTGGTGTGTATTTTTTATAGGGCAGGGCAGCTGTAACCAACACTTCCAATCTCATCTCATTGATTAGACTCCAGTTGGCTGACACCTCACTCCAATTAGCTCTTGGAGATGTAATTAGTCTAGGGGTTCACATATTTTTACACCTGCACTGTGAATGTTTACATGGTGTGTTCAATAAAAACATGGTAACATTAAATTATTTGTGTTTTATAAGTTTAAGCAGACTGTGATTGTCTATTGTTGTGACTTAGATGAAGATCAGATCACATTTTATGACCAATTTGTGCAGAAATCCATATAATTCCAAAGGGTTCACATACTTTTTCTTGCAACTGTATATTAGTGGTAGAAAGAAGAACAACTGAGGGATTACAAAAATTTGAAATGGAGAAAATAACAATGTTGATGGTGCTAAGGCAGTCACTGACCATTTGAATAGTTACTTTTGTTCACTATTTTCAGTAGCCAGCTTTCATAATTGTGACTAGGGTTGAACAATGTTGAATGGATTAGGCAATGGCTGAGGGACAGACAACAGAGGGTTGTAGTCAATGGAGTATATTCAGACCATGGTCTTTTTACCAGTGGGGTACCTCAGGGATCTGTTCTGGGACCCATATTGTTTAATATCTTTATCAGCGAAATTGCAGAAGGCCTCGATGGAAAGTTGTGTCTTTTTGCTGATGACACAAAGATTTGTAACAGGGTTGAGGTTCCTGGAGGGATACACCAAATGGAAAAGGATTTAGGAAAACTAGAGGAATGGTCAAAAATCTGGCAACTAAAATTTAATGTTGATAAGTGCAAGATAATGCACCTGGGGCGTAAAAACCCAAGAACAGAATATTAAATCAGTGATACAGTCCTAACCTCAGTATCTGAGGAAAGGAATTTAGGGGTCATTATTTCAGAAGACTTAAAGGTAGGCAGACAATGTCATAGAGCAGCAGGAAATGCTAGCAGAATGCTTGGATGTATAGGGAAAGGCATTACCAGTAGAAAGAGGGAGGTGCTCATGCTGCTCTACAGAGCACTAGTGAGACCTCATTTGGAGTATTGTGCGCAGTACTGGAGACCATATCTCCAGAAGGATATTGATACTTTGGAGAGAGTTCAGAGAAGAGCTACTAAACTAGTACATGGATTGCAGGATAAAACTTACCAGGAAAGATTAAAGGACCTTAACATGTATAGCTTGGAAGAAAGACGAGACAGAGGGGATATGATAGAAACTTTTAAATACATAAAGGGAATCAATAAGGTAAAGGAGGAGAGAATATTTAAAAGAAGAAAAACTGCTACAAGAGGACATAATTTTAAATTAGAGGGGCAAAGGTTTAAAAGTAATATCAGGAAGTATTACTTTACTGAGAGAGTAGTGGATGCATGGAATAGCCTTCCTACAGAAGTGGTAGCTGCAAATACAGTGAAGGAGTTTAAGCATGCATGGGATAGGCATAAGGCCATCCTTCATATAAGATAGGGCCAGGGGCTATTCATAGTATTCAGTATATTGGGCAGACTAGATGGGCCAAATGGTTCTTATCTGCCGACACAATCTATGTTCCTATGTTTCTATAATACTTCAATAATTTTCTGGGTTTAAAAAACACCCATTTTTGGCAATACCCTATATCTGATGCCTATGCTGCTTTTTTAGTGTGAAATACAAGCTGGAAATACTTCAATAATTTTCTGGGTTTAAAAAAAACACTAATATTGGACAAAAAACTAAATTTGCAGCCTTTGCTGCATCTGTAAGTGTGAGATACTGGTGTACTATTCTGTTATTAAAAAACACCCATTTTGGGCAAAATACTTAATTTTGCAGGCTATGCTGCATCTGTCAGTGTGAGTTACAAGCTTGAAATACTGCAATAATAATCTGAGTTTAATAAAACACCCATTTTTGGCAATACCCTACATCAATGGCCTATGCTTCATCTGTCAGTGTGAGATACACGCATTAGATACTGGTGGTCTATTCTGTTATAAAAAAAACACCCATTTTGGGCAAAATAAAAAATCTGCGGCCTTTGGTGCATCTGTCAGTGTGAAATACACGCATTAGATGCTGGTGTTCTATTCTGTTATTAAAAAAAAAAAACATTTTGGGCAAAAGACAAAATTTGCAGCCTTTGCTGCATCTGTCAGTGTGAGATTCACGCATTAGATACTGGTGAATTATTCTGTTATTAAAAAAAAAAAAACATTTTGGGCAAAATAATAAATCTGTGGCCTTTGCTGCATCTGTCAGTGTGAGATACAAGCTAGAAATACTGCAATAATATTCTGTTGTTAAAAAAACACAGATTTTGGGCAAAATACTTAATTTTGCAGCCTTTGCTGCATCTGTCAGAGTGAGATACACGCATTAAATACTGGTGTTCTATTCTGTTATTAAAAAAATACCCATTTTGGGCAAAAGACTAAATTTGCAGCCTTTACTGCATCTGTCAGTGTGAGATACACGTTTTAGATACTGGTGAATTATTCTGTTATTAATAAAACACCCATTTTGGGCAAAATAATACATCTGCGGCCTTTGCTGCATCTGTCAGTGTGAGATGCAAGCTAGAAATACTGCAATAATATTCTGCTATTAAAAAAACACCAATTTTTGCCCAAAAACTATATTTGCGGCCTTTGCTGCATCTGTCAGTGTGAGATACATGCGTTAGATACTGCTGTTATATTCTGTTATTAAAAAAACACCCATTTTGGGCAAGATCCTAAATTTGAGAGGAGGAGAGCGTCAAATAAGGGACGTGGCCCCGGTCGTGGTGCTGCTGGTGGAGCTCCTATTGCAGGGAGAGGACGTGGGCCATCTGTGACAGCTACATGCACAAGTGAAACACCTTCCTCAGGTACGAGTAGGTGACAGAACCTTCAGCGTTATTTGGTTGGGCCTAATGCGGCTGTACGAATTAATATCCTTTCTCTTTATAAGTTAATTTCAAAGGCCTCATTGAGCCCATACGGATTAAGACTATTAATTTTAAAAATCCAATACCTCTCTCGACATCTAATGTATTGGGCGTCTGTTTGGAGATGTATTGGAATAAAGAGTAAAGAGAAAGGATATTAATGAATAACTTTTTTTTTTTTTATTAATAATTTTTTTTTAAATTAATTTCTTTATTTATTTGTAGTATTTTTATTAATTATGTTTTCTATTTATTTATTTTTTCTGTATATTTTTTTTTATATATGTATTTTTTTGTATACAGTTTTATATATATTTTATATGTGTATTTTTTATATATATATATATATATATATCTATACTCACTTTTTTATATATATATATATATATATATATATACATTTATCATAATTTTACCCTATATCGTTCAAACCACAGATATATACGAACTCAGCATCCCCCCCTCCTTTCCTTATAATTCTATATAATTCATTTTTATTATAACCCCAAATAATTCATTTGAATTGTACAAATACTTTATGATTTATAATACTGGCTGCTAAATACTTTCCCTCCCCCCCCTTTTTTAAATGTTTTCATATATTTTCATATATACTCTCAAATAAGCTTGACTTAAATGAATAGATCCCCAGTATGTATTAAAGTCCGTTTGGCAAAACAATGGGTCACATGACCGCACAAATGCGATCATGTGACATTCTAGCTGCCGGCTGGTGTGGGCATGCATCGCCTGAGAGATCTCAGTATCGCTACTTCCACCCTCTCTTCTTTCAGCTGGATGGGAGCGGCGTGGAGTAAACCAGCACTTCCGGACTCCCGAGTCATGTGACGCTTACACTAGCGATCACATGACCGGGAGCTACATGTGATATCTTATATATAAAAAACGATCAGTGGGGAATTTTAATAGATTAACAATGCGATTTTAGCTATAGAAGACATTGAATTGTCCATAGCCATTTCCACCTAATGTTATTTATATTATGAAAGTTTGTAACTGTGGATGACACCTGGTGATGGCTCCTCCCACAAGGGGCGTCACCCAGGTGCATCCTTGAAGCGAGGCATAAACGTTCTCAACCTGAGCACAACCTGCATGACCAGGCATCTAAGTGCAAAGCACGAGCTGCAGTGGAATGGACACCTGAAAAACCAAGAAAGGTCTCTGGCTCCTCCTGCTTCCTCTTCTGCTGCAGTCTTGGCCTCCTTATCCACCTCTGGAGTGACAGTGCCACCTGCCACCCCGCAAACAGAGGATCTGCCAGCAACACCACCACCTGGGTCACCAAGCATCTCCAGAATGTCCCATGGAAGCAATTAGCTCTCCATCTCCCAAACACTGGAGCGGAAGAGGAAGTTCCCCCCTACCCACCTGCAATCCCCGACCCTGAATGCCAGCATCTCAATAAATTATTGGCCTTTAAAATGCTTTCATTCCGTCTGGTGGAGACGGAGAGTTTTAAAAGCCCTATGGCGGGGGCTGTCCCACAGTACATCGTGCCCAGCCGCCACTACTTTTTCAGGCGTGCCATCCCTTCCCTGCACAACCAAGTGAGGGACAAAATCTGGTGTGCACTGCACAACGCCATCTGTGGCAACTTCCACCTAACTATGGATACGTGGACCAGTAAACACGGTCAGGGACGTTATAGCTCCCTAACAGCACACTGGGTAAATGCAGTGGCGGCTGGGCCTGAGGCGGATAGCAGTTTGGTGCATGTCCTTCCACCACTGAGGATTGCAGGGCGCTTCAGTTTGCCTCCTGTTGCTTCCTCATCCTACTCCGCTTCCTCATCCTCTACTGCCTCCTCATCCGGTCAGCGTAACACCTTCACCACCACTTCAGAACAGCCACGGGTAAACGACAGCAGGCAGTTTTAAAACTTATCTGTTTGGGGGACAAACCCCACACCGCGCAGGAGCTGTGGACGGGCCTTGAACAACAGACCGATGAGTGGTTGGTGCCAGTGAGCCTCAAGCCCTGCCAGGTGGTGTGCGATAATGGGCGAAATCTCGTAGCAGCTCTGGGATTAGCCGGTTTGATGCACATCCCTTGCCTGGCGCATGTGCTGAAGAATTTGCTGGTGCAGAGGTTTCTTAAAAATGACCCCGATATGTCAGAGCTGCTGCATAAAGTGCAGGCCGTCTGTGCGCGCTTTTGGCGTTCTCACCCTGCTGCTGCTCGCCTCTCAGTGCTGCAGCGTAACTTCGGCCTTCCAGCTCACCGCCTCATATGCGACGTGCCCACAAGGTGGAACTCCACCTCCACCTTGCTGTGCGAGCAGCAGAAGGCGATAGTGGAGTTTCAGCTGCAGCACGCACAGGTGAGTTACTCTACGGAACAGCACCACTTCACCACCAATGACTGGGCCTCCATGCGAGACCTGTGTTCCTTGTTGCACTGTTTCGAGTACTCCAACGCCGTTCTCAGCGTTACTATCCCACTTCTATGCCTCCTTGAAAAAACGCTTCTGGCGATGATGGAAGAGGATGTGGCACAGAAGGAGGAGGAAGAGGGAACATTTCATAGGGTTTCTGGCCAGTCAATCACAAGTGGCTCCGAGGGTGGGTTCCTGCACCCACAAATGCCAGGTACACTATAGTCCAGCCAGGGCACAGTTCTGGAGGATGATGAGGTGGAGGATGAGGAGATGGAGGACGAGGAACAGTGTTAACAGTAGGGTGGCACCCAAACCAGCTCATGGCCATCACTGGTGCGTGGCTGGGCGGATACAGAGGACACAGACGATACACCTCCCACAGAGGACAGCTTTTCTTTGCCTCTGGGCAGCCTGGCACACATGAACGATTACATGCTTCAGTGTCTCTGCAACGACCGCCGAGTTGCCCACATTCTAACTTGTGCTGATTACTGGGTGGCCACGCTGCTGGATCCCCGTTACAAGGACAACGAACCATCCTTAATTCCATCACTGGAGCGTGATCGTAAGATGCGCGAGTACAAGAGCACGCTGGCAGCGGGGGCACAGTGGAAGCACAAGGCGAAGGCAGAGGAGGAGAAAGAGGTCACCAACGCAGCTGGGGTATCACCAGCACCTCAGAAGGCAGGGTTAGCATGGCCAAAATGTGGAAATGCTTTGTCAGCACGCGACAACAATCAGCACCACCAGCTGATATGGAATGTCTTAGCAGAAGGCAGAATTTAAGCAACATGGTGGAGCAGTATGTGTGCACACGCCTACTCGTACTGAATGACGGGTCTGCCCCCTTTAACTTTTGGGTCTCCAAATTGGGCACATGGCCTGAGCTTGCCCTTTACGCCTTGGAGGTGCTGGCCTGCCCTGCAGCCAGTGTATTATCTGAACGTGTGTTTAGCACGGCAGGGGGCGTTATTACAGACAAGCGCAGCCGCCTGTCCACAGCCAATATGGACAAGCTCACGTTCATTAAAATTAACCAGGCATGGATCCCACATTTGTTTGCAGAGCACTTGCCATGCGCTTAACCACATTTTGCTGGCATTTACAGCCCTCTAGCCCTTTCCATGACATTTTTAGAGCTATTTTAGTGCTCAAAAGTTCGGGGCCCCATTGACTTCAATAGGGTTCAGGGTCAAGTTCTGATCCCGAACTCAAACTTTTTTGTGAAGTTCAGCCGAACCCGTCGAACCCGAACATCCAGGTGTCAGCTCAACTCTAATTGTGACTTGCATAGGCATAGCAGTCCAAGTAGTTGTAAGGTTCCAGTGTTTTGGGGGGCTGATATTATAAGTAGGTGAATTGTCATGCTTAAATTCAAACAAGGTCATGGATCCATATGGCTTCCACCCCAGAGGTCTTAAAGGATTCCATTCTATCATTGCTTCTCCTCTAATAGATTTGTTTAACCTGTCCCTCTTAACAGATAATGTTTCTGAAGATTGGAGAATGGCCAGTGTTTTACTCCACAAGAAAAGTAGCAGATAGGAAGTTGGAAACTACAGACCAGTAAGCCTCACATCTGTAGTTGTAAATAAAAATGGAAACCCTCTTAACCTCTTCCTGACCAGCACCGTAATAGTATGGCACAGCGGGACGTTACTTACCACCCAGCGCCGTACTATTACGGCCCATTGATCGGGTGGGTGCAGAAGCTGCGCTAGCCCAATCAACTGCAGGGGACTGGCTGTTCCCGTTAGCTGGACCCCTGCTGTATGCGCCGGCATCGGCTGACCGCAACATAGAAGAGGTTTGCTGCGGGTGTGGGCAGGGCCGTCTTTAATATTGATTGGACCCTGGGCAAAAATTTACTTGGGCCCCCTGGATCCCACCTTCCCACACCTTAGCAGGCAATCACGCCCTCCACCACAACACACACACAAAAAATGCACATATCTGGTAGAGTACAGTGAATGACTGTAAATACTTCCAGTTCTGAAGACTCCAGCGGCTCAGGATCAGTGCTCTGGGCAGCTGTGCTCAGGCTGGAAGTGGGCACAGCTCTGCAGGAGGGAGACCAGGGCTCGGCTCACCCTAGTGTTACAGTGCACCCCAGCACCCCACAGTATGCAGTATAGCACCCTATAGTATACAGCAACCCACAGTATGCAGTATAGCATCCTATAGTATACAGCACCACACAGTATGCAGTATAGCACCCCACACTATACAGTACCCCACAGTATATAGTAGAGCAGTATAGCAGCCCACAGTATACAACACCTCACAGTATACAGTAGAGAAGTATAGCACCTCACCGTATACAGCACCCCAAACTATACACGATACAGCACCCCACACTATACAGCCCCCCCACACTATACAGTACAGCAGTATAGCACTCCACAATATACAGCACCCACAGTATACAGTATACAGCCCCCCACACTATACAGTACAGCAGTATAGCACTCCACAATATACAGCACCCACAGTATACAGTATACAGCCCCCCACACTATACAGCCCCCCCACAGTATACAGGCCCCCACAGTATACAGGCCCCCACATTTTACAGCCCCCACAGTATACAGCACCCCACTATACAGTAGTTTACAGTATATTAGCATAACACCCCCAGTCACTTTTTTCTGATATAATCTTCACAAAAAAAGCTCCACAGTTAAGGCAAACTTCTACAGCAACACTCCTGGTATGACCTTGATGACCTCATAGCCATGTGACCAGTAATATTGCTAGGTTACTGGTCACATGGTGATGATGTCATCTAAGGTCCTAGAGAATCACAGCTCTCACAGTACCCTGCCTGGAGTGCCGGCAGGCATGGCAGCATCCCTGTGTAGCTGACAGCCTGACACCCGGGGCAGTGGCTGGCAGGGCTCAAGAGGCAGCTGCCTTGGGCCCCCCAGGAGCAACTGGGCCCGGGGAAGCTGCCCCTTTTGCCCCTTGTTAAAGACGGCCATGGGTGTGGGAGCCCATCAGGTCACTGCGCTGCTGTGGCGGGGATCCGATGGGTAAGAAGGCAGCCCGATGCCATGCAAAGGCTGCCCAATGCCTTGCACAGCATCGAGACCTGCCTTCTATGGGTGACCAGGAGATCCAGCCTGAGGCTGGGTCTCCTAGGCAACCTGTTAGTGTATTACTCTGTATAATACGCTACCAGGCAATACATTACAATAGAGATCTATTGTAATGCATTGCAGAGGGGATCCGACCCCCAAAAATTTAAGTCAGAAATAAAGTTAATAAAAAAGTAAAAAACTGTGTTTTTAATAAAAAAACAGTTTCAAGTAAAAAAAGAAAAAACATAAATTTTCCCCTGATTTTATAATAAAAAATTGAAAAAAAAAGCAAACAAAAAACACGCATATTAGGTTATGCTGCGTCCGAAACTACCAGCTCTATAAATATATCACATGATCCACTCCGTCCGATAAACACTATAAAAATAATAAAATAAAAACTATGTAAAAATAAGCTATTTTTTGTCACCTTACATCACAAAAAGTGCAACATCAAACAATAAAAAAGGTGTATGTCCCACAAAATTATACAAATAAAACCATCATCTCATCTTGCAAAAAATGAGCCCCTACATAAGAAAATCGCTCAAAAAATAAAAGAACTATAGCTCTAAGAACATGAGACACTAAAACATCATTTTTTTGTTTCAAATGTGCTAGTATTGTGTCAAAGTGAAATAAACAAAAAAAGTTGACATATTAGGTATTGCTGCATCCGTAACAACCTTCTCTATAACAATACCACATGATCAAACCCATTAGGTGAACACCAAAAAAAAAGAAATAAAAACAGTGCCAAAAAAGCCATTTTTTGTCACCTTACATCACAAAAATTTAAACACCAAGTGATCAAAAAGGTTTATGCCCCCCAATATAGTACCAATCAAACCGTCACCTCATCCTGCAAAAAAAGAGACCCTAAATAAGCCAATCGGTCAAAAAATAAGAAAGCTATGGCTCTCAGACTATGGAGACGCTAAAACATCATTTTTTTGTTTAAAAAATGCTATTATTGTGTAAAACTTAAATAAATAAGAAAAAGTATATATTAGGTATTGCCACGTCTGTAATGATTTGCTCTATTAAAATGACTTAACCCCTCAAGTGAGCGCTGGAAAAATAAATAAATAAAAACTGTCAAAATTACCAATTTTTTGGTCACCTTGCCCCATAAAGTGTATTAATAAATGATCAAAAAATCATATGTACCAAAAAATGGTACTAATAAAAACGTAAACTTTTCCTTCAAAAAACAAGCCCCTGCACAAGACAATCGGCAGTAAAAAAATAAATAAAAATAAGGCGTTTTGAAAATGAAGACACAAAAACATTTTTTTTTTTTTCAAAAATGCTTTATTATGTAAAACTGAAACAAAGAAAGTAGACATATTTGATATTATTGTATCCGTAACAACCTGCTATATAAAAATAGCTAATTATCTACCCTGTCAGATGAATGTTGTAAAAAATAAAAACTGTGCCAAAACAGGCATTTTTTGGTTACCTTGCCTCACAAAAAGCGTAATATAGAGCAATTTAAAATCATATGTACCCCAAAATAGTACCAATAAAACTGGCACCTTATCCCCTAGTTTCCAAAATGGGGTCACTTTTTGGGAGTTTCTACTGTAAGGGTGCATCAGTGGGGCTTAAAATGGGACATGGCATCTAAAAAGCAGTCCAGCAAAATCTGCCTTCCAAAAACCATATGGCATTTCTTTCCTTCTGCGCCCTGCCGTGTGCCCTTACATCAGTTTACTACCACATGTGGGGTGTTTCTGTAAACCACAGAATCAGGGTAATAAATATAGAGTTTTGTTTGGCTTTTAACCCTCGAAGTGTTAAAGAAAAAAATTGATTAAAATGGAAAATCTGCCATAAAAGTCAAATTTTTTAATTTCGTCTCCATTTTCCTTTAATTCTTGTGGAACACCTAAAGGGTTAAAAAAGTTTGTAAAATCAGTTTTGAGTAGCTTGAGGGGTGTAATTGGATAAATAAAAGTGTTCCAAAGTTATTACCATGGATGAGATGCCAAATTTATTTATTTTTTTAATCACCTTACATCACAAAAAGTGTAATACCAAGCAATCAAAAAGTCATATGTGCCCCATAATGTTGCTAATTAAACCGACATCTCATCCCTTTAAAAAATAAGACCCTACCTAAGACGATCGCCCTAAAAATAAAAAATATGGCTTTCAGAAAATAGAAACCGAAAAAAAAATGTTTTTTTTTGGTTCAAAAATGCTTTTATTGTGTAAAGTAAAATAAAAAAATGCACATATTAGGCATCGCTGTGTCTGTAACAACCTGCTCTATAAAAATAGTATGTGATCCAACTCGTCTGGTGAACACCTAAAAAAATAAAAAAAGAATGTGCCAAAAAGCCATTTTTTATCACCTTACATCACAAAAAGTGTAATACCAAGCGATCAAGACCAGCATTCAGCAGTCTCAGCCACAGCCACTAGTCAGTGCCAGCAGTCTCAGCCACCTGCCGCAGTCAGCACTCAGTACCAGCAGTCTCGGCCATAAGCCACAGCCAGCAATCTCAGCCACAGCCACCGGTCTTGGCCACCAGCCACAACCACCAGTCAGTGCCAGCAGTCTCATCCACAGCCACCAGTCAGTACCAGTAGTTTCAGCCACAGCCGCCAGTCTTGGCCACCAGTCAGTTTTTGTTGGTAGTCTCAAGTTGTTCAATCAGTGCTTTTTCATAATAAGATTTTTACTCATTGCTGAGACATACAAGCTAGTCATACATGTACTATGCATACTAGACACTGTAATGAGAACAAGTATCCCAGACAACGCATATATATTGCTGAGAAACCCAGAATAATATACTAGACCAGGGATGCTCAACCTGTGGACCTCCAGCTGTTGTAAAACTACAACTCCCACCATGCACTTCTGTAGACTAATAGCTGTAGGCTCTCCAGGAATAATGGGAGTTGTAGCAGGTTCATTATTATCCGTAGTTTTTGTGAAATTTGGCATAAATCAGGTTTGTGCAGAATCAAATAGCTCATCCTTATTTTGTTCCCCTTCCAACTTTAAAGATACAGATGTAGCAGTGTTAACACACACAAACTTGGTGAGTTATCACATTTAGTTAATCTATAATTATAAAATCCCTGTGTGAGTGCGCTGTGTCTGTGTGTGTGTCACCAGTTTTGTGAGAGCATGCGGTGGCAGTGTCTCGCCCTTCTGGGTGATTGCCGGGACATGGTTGCCACGCATGCTGTTTCCGGTGGTAACATGTGGATTTGTATGCTTGTGTGTGCACTTCCCTTTTAAGTGGCTTCCTTCCCTTGTCTGGTGTTGGAAGGGTTAACTTTCTTCCTAGTGTTTTGTTAAGGCCTCATGCACACGACCGTTGTGTGCATCCGTGTCCGTTGTTCCGTTTTCCGTGATTTTCTGCGGACCCATTGACTTTCAATGGGTCTGTTGAAAACTCGGAAAATGCACCGCTGTTCATCCGCGGCCGTGATCCGTGTTTCCTGTCCGTCCAAAAAATATGACCTGTCCTATTTTTTTGACGGACAACGGTTCACGGACTCATTCAAGTCAATGGGTCCGTGAAAAAACACGGATGCACACAAGATTGGCATCCGCGTCCGTGATCCGTGGCCGTTGGCTACTTTCACACAGATGGATCGCAGATCCGTCTGCATAAAAGCTTTTTCAGAGCTGAGTTTTCACTTTGTGAAAACTCAAATCCGACAGTATATTCTAACACAGAGGCGTTCCCATGGTGATGGGGATGCTTCAAGTTAGAATATACTAAGAACTGTGTACATGACTGCCCCCTGCTGCCTGGCAGCACCGATCTCTTACAGGGGGCTGTGATCTGCACAATTAACCCCTCAGGTGTCGGACTTTAACCCCATAAATGCCGTGGTCCTTAGGGAATGCTGTATGGCGGGGCTAACCATCGGGTCGCTGCTCTGCTGTGGCTGCAGCCGATGCTTGAATGGTAAACTGAGGGAGGGAGATCCTTCCCCCACCGGGCCGCTGCACTGTGGCAGCCCTCTGATGGTTACCATGGCAACCGGACGCCTTCATAGGCATCCGGCTAGCTGTGTTATATCTAAGCCTGATCAGGCTCCTGCTAAAGGCAGGAGGCTGATCAGGCTTAGTGTGAGTTCAATACACTGCAGTTCATTATACAGTGTACTGCAGTGCATTGCAAGCCATCAGACTCACTGGATCTTCAAGAACCAAGTGGATCTGGGTCCAAAAAAAGTGAAAAAAAAAAGTGAAAAAAGTAAAAATAAAAGTGAAAATTTTATTTCGATATCCACACATAACTGGCTAAAAATGTAAAAAATAAAAAAAAAACTCTAAACATGTTTGGTATTGCCGCGTCCATAAGGACCTGATCTATAAAAGGATCATTTTACTTTTACCGCATGGTGAACACTATGAAAAAAAAAAAGAAAAACTATGATGGAATTGCAATTTTGCCCACCGCACTTCCCAAAAAATGGTATAAAAAGTGATAAAAAAGTCATATGTATCCAAAATTAGCACCAATTAAACCGTGACCTCACCCCACAAAAAAATGAGCCCCTACATAAGCCAATCATTTAAAAATATAAAAAATATGGCTTTCAGAAAATGGAGACACAAAAACGTTTTGTTTTTCAAACATGCTTTTATTGAATAAATAAAGTTAAAAAAAATGCACATATTAGGTATCGTCATGTCGGTAATTACCTGCTCTATAAAAATAGCATGTGATCCAACCCATCTGGTGAACACCATAAAAAAAAAAAAACTGCCTAAATTTTTTTTTTTTTAATCACCTTACATCACAAAAAGTGTAATACCAAGCAATCAAAAAGTCATATGTACCCCATAATGTTACCAATTAAACCGTCATCTCATCCCTCAAAAAATGAGACCCTACCTAAGACAATCGCCCTAAAAATAAAAAATATGGCTTTCAGAAAATGGAAACACAAAAACATGTTTTTTTTTTTTATTCAAAAATGCTTTTATTGTGTAAAGAAAAATAAAAGACACATCGCTGTGTCTGTAACAACCTGCTCTATAAAAATAGTATGTGATCCAACTCGTCTGGTTAACGCCTAAAAAAAAAAATTAGGTACCAAAAAGCCATTTTTTATCACCTTACATCACAAAAAGTGTAATACCAAGCGATCAAGGCCAGCATTCAGCAGTCTCAGCCACAGCCACCAGTCTGTGCCAGCAGTCTCAGCCATAAGCCACAGCCAGCAATCTCAGCCATAGCCATCGGTCTTGGCCACCAGCCACAGACACCAGTCAGTGCCATCAGTCTCAGCCACAGCCACCAGTCAGTACCAGTAGTTTTAGCCACAGCCGCCAGTCTTGGCCACCAGTCAGTGTGATCAAGTTCCCTTGCTATTTAATATAGACTATTCCGCTTGGTTACAAAACAGCTCAATCTTTACCTCCACTTGCCTCTCCACTAATGAAAGCAATTATCTCCGCTTGGAAAGGGCTCAATGACACTCAACACCTAATACCATTTCCCTCTCAAACACTTCAAGTCAGGGATGTAATAAATGTCGCCCCCCAAGGCCCTGATAGAAAGTGTGAAGGGGTGCCTCAAAAACTCCACAATTCCACTTAGAGACATCGCTAGCGACTCCCACTTAATTCCTATAGCGGATTTGAGGACCAAACTAAACTATCAGCATTCTAATCCCACCCCCTTACACTACTTACATTCATACATTCAACAAAACATCAAACCACAAGACTTTTCTCATCCACAAGTATGGCTGGAAAGTCTATTTGACTGTGCCCAGACCCCAACCAAAATAATCTCCCAGCTTTATAATAGATTACGGCTTCCTGGCGCTTTCTTTATCCCAGCGTTCATTAGACTTTGGGAGAAAGACCTGAACCGGTCGTTTTCCACACAGGAAATAGACAAAATCTTGATCTCCCCTCACATGACATCAAGATGCGTCAGAATACAGGAGAACAGTTATAAAGTGGTGGCTAGATGGTATATGACCTAAGATAAAACCTGCCTATATTCCGCGTCTGCTTCCGACACATGCTGGAGGTGCTCAAAATCTAGAGGCTCCTTCCTACATATTTGGTGGGCATGCCCTCCTTTACTGGACTGGTGGAAACAGATTTTTGACCTATGTAACCAAATCTGCGGGGCCTCTCTGCCACCTCAACCAGAGATTGCTCTCTTGAACCTATACCCTACATCTTGCAGGATTCCAAACCTTGGCCTCTTCAGACAGCTGGTTAACGCGGCTAGATTTCTAATCCCTCACCACTGGCTTGCGCCAGATACCCTCTCTATTGAGAAATGGTTCGCCAGAGTCAATCCGATATATAGAATGGAGGAAATTTCCCACTGGAAAATGAGATCTATTCATAAGTTCAACTCCATATGGCTCGCTTGGAAGATCCACAGAGGTTTTGGGAGATGATGTAAATCTCTAGAGCTTTCATCCTACACCCTTTCTATTCATACAACTTCCTTTTAAATAAATCAACATATTGGTCCTTGTTTGGCCCTCTGAAGTGTGGACGGGAAGCTGGCTTTCTCTCGAAAGTATCCAGAACTTTTCGCAATAAGAAGCAATGACTTATTTGTAACTCGTGACCTATCATAAATCATACCATTGTTAACTTGCCAGTTAATATAATATTTTGCTGGAGGATTGTTCATACCCTCCTCTAACCTCATTTCATTCTGTACACCTGCTTTTACAAAATAAA
The DNA here is from genome assembly GCF_905171765.1 of Bufo bufo. Lineage (NCBI taxonomy): Eukaryota > Metazoa > Chordata > Amphibia > Anura > Bufonidae > Bufo > Bufo bufo. The sequence continues at coordinate 167,742,413 of NC_053391.1, read as the reverse complement.
GCTTTTGAAACAAAAAAAATAATTATAAAATATATAGACTATTCCTACTAATGTTTATGCACTACTGTTCTAGCCCCTGGTATTGTAAAGGGTTTAATGTCTAGTGTATTATAACTGTGACTTAAGTCTGCTGCATTTCCCCCTTTTTATGCAAGTCTATGCAAATGCAACAAGGTTACACACACACTTGGTGAGCTATCACAAATAGTTAACAAGTTATGACTGTGACTGTTAACTCTGCTACATCTGTATGGCGGTTATAGTGATGGCAGGAAGTAATGTTTTGCCATGTGGATCTTATTTGAAACATGATCATGTTTTCATGTAATACCATTGAAAATAAATCACCAATAGTCCACATATTATTATTATTCCACCGTCAATGCAATATTTAAATAAAAATACTATTATTTTACCTCTATCATCATTTATGTGGATACTATTAAGGATTTGCAGTCTACTTTTAATGTTAACCCCTTAGTGACCACACCGATTTTTTTTTAAATCGCAAAATACAATCAATGTAAAATCCGCTATATATATATAAAGACACTACAGATTTGAAGTAAAAAGGTTTTTATGTCTCAAGCATTCAATGTTCTACTTGTATAAAAATTGATGCCTTTGCAATCTTCCTGCTGGTTTCCAAATAATGGGTTGCCTAATAACTGCAACCACCAGTGTAGTGTTATGTTTTTTGCAATCGATCTCTAGTTGTTTAAGATACACTTTCTTATGTGTACTCAGGAAAACCTTGACAGATATCCTTTGCCCCCTGTAGTTTTCTAAAACAATCCAATGATATCTGCATTGTATAGTTCAACACAGTTTCTCTAATGTTTGAATCTTCTGTATTTAATGAGATAAAATCCTACCATGCAGTGCATAGTGTGCTTACAGTAAGAATATAAATATATCTATATTTCATGCTTGATAAAGACTGCATTGAGCGGTTGAAAAGTAGCAGAGGCGTCAATAAAGGGTCCACACTTTTTCACTATATCTATTGGAGTGCTGCCTCATCTTTTGGATATTCAGTACAGACCAAAAGTTTGGACACACCTTCTCATTCAAAGAGTTTTCTTTATTTTCATGACTATGAAGGCATCAAAACTATGAATTAACACATGTGGAATTATATACATAACAAACAAGTGTGAAACAACTGAAAATATGTCATATTCTAGTTTCTTCAATGTAGCCACCTTTTGCTTTGATTACTGCTTTGCACACTCTTGGCATTCTCTTGATGAGCTTCAAGAGGTAGTCCCCTGAGATGGTCTTCCAACAGTCTTGAAGGAGTTCCCAGAGATGCTTAGCACTTGTTGGCCCTTTTGCCTTCACTCTGCGGTCCAGCTCACCCCAAACCATCTCAATTGGGTTCAGGTCCGGTGACTGTGGAGGCCAGGTCATCTGGCGCAGCACCCCATCACTCTCCTTCATGGTCAAATAGCCCTTACTTTCAAAGTTTTCCCAATTTTTCGGCTGACTGACTGACCTTCATTTCTTAAAGTAATGATGGCCACTTGTTTTTCTTTACTTAGCTGCTTTTTTCTTGCCATAATACAAATTCTATGCTGTGTATCCACCTGACTTCTCCTCAACAGCACAGATGATCCCAACCCCATTTATAAGGCAAGAAATCCCACTTATTAAACCTGACAGGGCACACCTGTGAAGTGAAAACCATTTCAGGGGACTACCTCTTGAAGCTCATCAAGAGAATGCCAAGAGTGTGCAAAGCAGTAATGAAAGCAAAAGGTGGCTACTTTGAAGAACCTAGAATATAACATATTTTGAGTTGTTTCACACTTGTTTGTTATGTATTTAATTCCACATGTGTTAATTCATAGTTTTGATGCCTTCAGTGTGAATCTACAATTTTCATAGTCATGAAAATAAAGAAAACTCTTTGAATGAGAAGGTGTGTCATCTTCATTGACCGCTGAGCCTGCGGTTTGGAGGATCCTGCACCCGTGGTCTACTGGACTAGTTCTGCTGCTTGAATCTTTGTTTATATATATATATATATATATATATATATATACACACACAGTGGATATAAAAAGTCTACACACCACTGTTAAAATGTCAGGTTTCTGTGATGTAACAAAATGAGACAAAGATAAATCATTTCAGAACTTTTTCCACCTTTATTGTGACCTATAAACTGTACAACTCAATTGAAAAACAAACTCAAATCTTTTAGGTAGAGGGAAGAAAAAATATAAAAATAAAATAATATGGTTGCATAAGTGTGCACACCCTTAAACTAATACTTTGTTGAAGCACCTTTTGATTTTATTACAGCACTCAGTCTTTTTGGGTATGAGTCTATCAGCATGGCACATTTTGACTTGGCAAGATTTGCGCACTCTTCTTTGCAAAAACACTCCAAATCTGTCAGATTGTGAGGGCATCTCCTGTGCACAGCCCTCTTCAGATCACCCCACAGATTTTCAATCGGATTCAGGTCTGGGCTCTGGCTGGGCCATTTCTAAACTTTAATCATCTTCTGGTGAAGCCATTCCTTTATTGATTTTGATGTATGCTTTGGGTCGTTGTCATGCTGAAAGATGAAGTTTCTTTTCATGTTAAGCTTTCTAGCAGAAGCCTGAAGGTTTTGTGCCAATATTGACTGGTACTTGGAACTGTTCATAATTCCCTCCTAGCTTAACTAAGGCCCCAGTTCCAGCTGAAGAAAAACAGCCCCAAAGCATGATGCTGCCACCACCATGCTTCACTGTGGGTATGGTGTTCTTTTGGTGATGTGCAGTGTTGTTTTTGGGCCAAAGATATCTTTTGAAATTATGGCCACAAAGTTCAACCTTGGTTTCATCAGACCATAACACCTTTTCCCACATGCTTTTGGGAGACTTCAGATGTGTTTTTGCAAAATGTAGCCTGGATGTTTTTCTTCGTAAGAAAAGTCTTTCGTCTTGCCACTCTACCCCATAGCCCAGACATATGAAGAAGGGAGATTGTTGTCACATGTACCACACAGCCAGTACTTGCCAGATATTCCTGCAGCTCCTTTAATGTTGCTGTAGGCCTCTTGGTAGCCTCCCAGACCAGTTTTCACCTCGTCTTTTCATCAATTTTGGAGTGACGTCCAGTTCTTGCTAATGTAACATAGTAACATAGTAGTAACATAGTACATAAGGCCGAAAAAAGACATTTGTTCATCCAGTTCGGCCTGTTATCCTGCAAGTTGATCCAGAGGAAGGCAAAAAAAAACACCCTGTGAGGTAGAAGCTAATTTTCCCCACTTTAGGGGAATAAAAAATTCCTTCCCGACTCCAATCAGGCATTTAGAATAACTCCCTGGATCAACGACCCCTCTCTAGTAGCTATAGCCTGTAATATTATTACGCTCCAGAAATACATCCAGGCCCCTCTTGAATTCCTTTATTGTACTCACCATCACCACCTCCTCAGGCAGAGAGTTCCATAGTCTCACTACTTTTACCGTAAAGAATCCTTTTCTATGTTTGTGTACAAACCTTCTTTCCTCCAGACGCTCCTCTGGACCTTCTCGAGCTCTGCTATGTCTGCCTTGTTTACAGGAGCCCAGAACTGTACACAGTACTCCATGTGTGGTCTGACTAGCGATTTGTAAAGTGGTAGGACTATGTTTTTATCACGGGCATCTATGCCCCTTCTGATGCAACCCATTATCTGATATATCCCTCTGTAGTAGTATACTGTCCTCTTCAGTGTAAATTACTTTACACAGTTTAGTGTCATCTGCGAAAATTTATACTTTACTATGCAAGCCTTCTACAAGATCATTAATAAATATATTGAAGAGAATAGGCCCCAATACTGACCCCTGAGGTACCCCACTAGTGACAGTGACCCAATCTGAGTGTGTACCGTTAATAACCACCCTCTGTTTTCTATCATTGAGCCAGTTACTTACCCACATACAGACGTTTTCTCCCAGTCCGAGCATTCTCATTTTATATACTAACCTTTTATGTGGTACAGTGTCAAATGCTTTGAAGAAGTCCAGATATACGACATCCATTGATTCGCCGCTGTCAAGTCTAGAACTTACCTCCTCATAGAAACTGATTAAATTAGTTTGACATGACCGATCCCTCACGAAGCCATGCTGATATGGCGTTATTTGCTTATTTCCGTTGAGATGCTCTAAGATAGCATCTCTCAGAAAACCTTCAAACAGTTTACCCACAACAGATGTTAAACTTACCGGCCTATAGTTTCCAGGCTCTGTTTTTGGACCCTTTTTGAATATTGGCACCACATTTGCCATGCGCCAATCCTGTGGGACATTTCCTGTCAGTATAGAGTCCGCAAATATCAGAAATAAGGGTCTGGCTATGACATTACTTAATTACCTTAGGATACGGGGGTGTATGCCATCCGGTCCTGGCGATTTGTCTATTTTAATCTTTTTAAGTCGCTGATGTACTTCTTCCTGGGTCAGACAGGACACTTTTAATGGGGAATTTATTTTTACATTCTGCATGTCATCTGACAGTTTATTTTCCTCAGTGAATACATTGGAGAAAAAAATATTTAACAGCTTTGCTTTCTCCTCGTCACTCTCTGCGACTCCCCCCTCATTACTCTTTAAAAGGCCGACACCTTCAGATTTATACTTTTTAACATTTATATAATTGAAGAACATTTTAGGGTTAGTTTTACTCTCTTTGGCAATTAATCTCTCGGTCTCTAGTTTGGCTGCTTTTATTTGTTTTTTACATGTTCTATTTTTTTCCTTCTTTCACACGGGCGTTGCGGGAAAATGTGCGGGTGCGTTCCGGGAACACCCGTGATTTTTCCGCGCGAGTGCAAAACATTGTAATGCGTTTTGCACGCGCGTGAGAAAAATCGCGCATGTTTGGTACCCAAACCCGAACTTCTTCACCGAAGTTCGGGCTTGGGATCAATGTTCTGTAGATTGTATTATTTTCCTTTATAACATGGTTATAAGGGAAAATAATAGCATTCTGAATACAGAATGCAAAGTAAAACAGCGATGGAGGGGTTAAAAAAAAATTAAAAATTTTTAACTCACCTTAATCCACTTGCTGGCGCTGCCAGCATCTCGTCTGTCTCCTTCTGTGCTGAACAGGACCTGTGGTGAGCATTCATTCCAGGACCTTTGATGACGTCACTACGGTCATCACATGATCCATCACCATGGTAAAAGATCATGTGACGTACCATGTGATGACCAGAGTGACTTCATCAAAGGTCCTGTAACTGTACTTAATGCTTACCACAGGTCCTATTCAACAAATGAGACAGAAAGAGATGCCGGGCTACGCGATCAAGTGGACTAAGGTGAGTTAAATTATTTTTTATTTTTTTTTAACCCCTCCAGTGCTGTTTTACTATGCATTCTGTATTCAGAATGCTATTATTTTCCCTTATAACCATGTTATAAGGGAAAATAATAATGATCGGGTCTCCATCCCGATCGTCTCCTAGCAACCGTGCGTGAAAATCGCACCGCATCCGCACTTTTTTGCGGATGCTTGCGATTTTCACGCAACCCCATTCACTTCTATGGGGCCTGCATTGCGTGAAAAAACGCAGAATATAGAGCATGCTGCGATTTTCACGCAACGCATAAGTGATGTGTGAAAATCACTGCTCATCTGAACAGCCCCATAGAAATGAATGGGTCGGAATTCAGTGCGGGTGCAATGCGTTCACCTCACGCATCACATCCGCGCGGAATACTCGCACGTGTGAAAGGGGCCTTACAGTTCTATTTATCCACATTGGTTTCTTTTTGTTCCTTAACCTTTTATTCCCATACGGTATGTACCTCTCACAATGAGATTTTAAGATGTTTTTAAAGATATCCCATTTTATGGCTGTATTTTTATTTTTGAGGACTTTGTCCCAGTTAGTTAGGCCTATGGCCTCTCTTAGTTGGCTAAATTTAGCTTTTTTAAGTTTGGTAATTTTTTTTCCTATAATTGGAAGGTTATTACTTTATGGTCACTATTTCCCAGGTGTCCATTAACCTGCACGTCTGTTGTTCTGTCAGGCCTATTGGTTAATACTAAGTCCAGTATGGCCGTCCCTCTAGTCGGGTCCTGAACCAGTTGGGAGAGGTAATTGTCTTTGGTTATTGCCAAGAACCTGTTTCCCTTATGAGATATACAAGTTTCAGTTTCCCAGTCTATATCTGGGTAGTTGAAGTCCCCCATAATAACCACCTCATTATGATTTGCCGCCTGGTCTATCTCGTTTAGTAGTAGATTTTCTGTGGACTCTGGTATGTCACTTGCTAATGTCACTGTTGACTGTTGTATTTTCTCCACTTTTGTACCCTTCTCCTGACTGATACCTTTTAACATAAAGATCCCTCTGATGCTTTGGAAGCTCTCTGCGGACCATGGCTTTTGCTGTGGGATGCGACTAAGAGTAGATGAACTTTATTTGGGGTTAATAAGAGGCACTTTAAATGATGGCAGGTGTATGCTGACTGTTATTTAACATGATTTTGAATGTGACTGCTTAATTCTGAACACAGCTACATCCTCAGTTATAAGAAGGTGTACACACTTATGCAACCGCATTATTTTAGTTTTTTTGTTTTCTTCCCTCCACCTAAAAGATTTCAGTGTGTTTTTCAATTGAGTGGTACAGTTTATAGGTCACATTAAAGGTGGAAAAAGTTCTGAAATGATTTATCTTTGTCTCATTTTTTAACAGGCGTGTGTAGACTTTTTATATCCACTGTATACATATATAGCAAAATTTGTTTCTTGTCCGATTTGTCAAATTTATTTCAAAATGTAAATTGTACCTGAATCAATTCTACACAAAGTCACTCCAAAAAACATTATATAACACCCTCTAGTCTCCTAGGACTCAGATTTTTTTGTTAATTTTTTAAACAAATTTTTGCTCTTTCTGTCCCCACTACACCTTCCCTAAGCTCTTGAACACAATAACAGAAATAGCAAATAATGTCAGAGTGACATTGACATACAATATATAGCTATGAATACATTCATAATTAACAAAGTTAACAAACAGCTTGTTTAAAAACACATTACACCGTTGCATGTGATATGATTTTTCATGTTAGAACGCTTCCAAAAATTGTCCCTTATAGGGACAGATAGTGTTTAAACACACACAGTGATATTTGAAAAAGACAGGGGTTTGTTGGGACCAAGTGTCCAAAAACTATTGCTCAGCAAGGGGCGCAACACTGTTAGCACACATGCATGGTAATGTCAAAAGAAAGAGTGGCGTGTTCTGCACAAGTACAGGAAAAAAAAAAAAAAAAAAAGAAAGAAATACACCACCCACCACAAGTTTTACTTGTAAAGTCCAGATGTGCGCCCCTGGAGCTATATCCAACTTCTCCCTTGAAAATCCACAGAAAATAATGTAGGCAGCATCCCAGGTAGTGAAAGAAATAGTGTGTTTTATCCATAAGTTGCAATACAGTAACAAACAACCCAGATACATGCAACCTTACGGCTACTCCATAGCCTTCTCCTCTAGCCTTGTTCTGCACAAGCGTTCAAAAGTTATACCTGAATGGGGCAAAATGCCTGCCCGCATTTTTGCATGCAGAAGTATTAATTGTCACAAGAAAGAGTGGCTTGTTCTGCTCAAGTGTTAAGCATTATACATTAATGGGGGAAAATGCCTTCCCATATTTATATATGCACTTACATTTCACAAGAAAAAGTGTATCTTTCTGCACATGTCCAAAAATTATGCATTAATTGGGGCAGAATGCCTGTCCATATTTATTCAAGCAAAAATATGAATTATTATTGGAAAGGGTGTGTTATTCTGGATGAGCTTAAAAAAATATCCCTTCTAATTGGCAACAGCAACAGTAAAGCATGGATGTGGGAAGGGTAGGGTAATAGTGTCATGTGTCTGCAATAAGAGCAGCAGCAGTAGCAGCATAGCATTGAACAGACAAGGCAGTAGATATGTGTGTAGCTGTTTAGGGGTGATGGTAGCAGGTGTAGTATCATTGGCAACTGTGTAGTGGCAATAGGGGTAATGGAAGTGGCAGTAGAGGATTGGCAGCAAGGAATAGCAGCTGTGGTTAGGGTGACAATGGCAGCAGCCATACAGTACAGAACATGATGGTGTCCAGGCAATCAGTGACAGTGGCACGATGGCAGCAGCAGCAACAGCCTTACGGTACAGAACATTATGGTAGGCAGGCAGACAGTGGCAGGATGGGGTACCAGCAGCAAGGACAGATCTATTCATCAGTCTCAGCTGGAGAAGTGTGAAAATCCTCATGGATCCCTGCCTCGTTCATTTTGACAAAAGTGATGTTTTGTACACTGACAAGGTCAACTTTGTTCGTCTTAACCACTTAAGGACCACAGGTTTATACCCCCTTAGTGACCAGGCCCTTTTTTACAAATCGGCACTCCACAACTTTAGCGGTTTATTGCTCGGTCATGCAACTTACCACCCAAATGAATTTTACCTCCTTTTCTTCTCACTAATAGAGCTTTCATTTGGTGGTATTTCATTGCTGCTGACATTTTACTTTTTTTGTTATTAATCAAAATTTAACGATTTTTTTTGCAAAAAAATGACATTTTTCACTTTCAGTTGTAAAATTTTGCAAAAAAAAACGACATCCATATAAAAAATTTTCTCTAAATTTATTGTTCTACATGTCTTTGATAAAAAAAAATGTTTGGGTTAAAAAAAAATGGTTTGGGTAAAAGTTATAGCGTTTACAAACTATGGTACAAAAATGTGAATTTCCGCTTTTTGAAGCAGCTCTGACTTTCTGAGCACCTGTCATGTTTCCTGAGGTTCTACAATGCCCAGACAGTACAAACGCCCCACAAATGACCCCATTTCGGAAAGTAGACACCCTAAGGTATTCGCTGATGGGCATAGTGAGTTCATAGAACTTTTTATTTTTTGTCACAAGTTAGCGGAAAATGATGATTTTTTATATATTTTTTTTTCTTACCAAGTCTCATATTCCACTAACTTGTGACAAAAAATAAAAACTTCCATGAACTCACTATGCCCATCACGAAATACCTGGGGGTGTCTTCCAAAATGGGGTCACTTGTGGGATAGTTATACTGCCCTGGCATTTTAGGGGCCCGAATGCGTGAGAAGTAGTTTGAAATCAAAATCTGTAAAAAATGGCCGGTGAAATCCGAAAGGTGCTTTTTGGAATGTGGGCCCCTTTGCCCACCTAGGCTGCAAAAAAGTGTCACACATGTGGTATCGCCGTACTCAGGAGAAGTTGGGCAATGTGTTTTGGGGTGTCATTTTACATATACCCATGCTGACAACTTTTCCCATTTTTTTATACAAAGTTGGCAATTGACCGAGATATTTCTCTCACCCAGCATGGGTATATGTAAAATGACACCCCAAAACACATTCCCCAACTTCTCCTGAGTACGGCGATACCAGATGTGTGACACTTTTTTGCAGCCTAGATGCGCAAAGGGGCCCACATTCCTTTTAGGAGGGCATTTTTTGACATTTGGATCCCAGACTTCTTCTCACGCTTTAGGGCCCCTAAAATGCCAGGGCAGTATAAATACCCCACATGTGACCCCATTTTGGAAAGAAGACACCCCAAGGTATTCAATGAGGGGCATGGCGAGTTCATAGAAATTATTTTTTTTTGCCACAAGTTAGCGGAAATTGATTTTTTTGTTTTTTTCTCACAAAGTCTACGTTTCCGCTAACTTGGGGCAAAAATTTCAATCTTTCATGGACTCTTTATGCCCCTCAGCGAATACCTTGGGGTGTCTACATTCCGAAATGGGGTCACATGTGGGGTATTTATACTGCCCTGGCATTTTAGGGGCCCTAAAGCGTGAGAAGAAGTCTGGAATATAAATGTCTAGAAAATTTTACGCATTTGGATTCCGTGAGGGTATGGTGAGTTCATGTGAGATTTTATTTTTTGACACAAGTTAGTGGAATATGAGACTTTGTAAGAAGATAAATAAATAAAAAATTTCCGCTAACTTGGGCCAAAAAAATGTCTGAATGGAGCCTTACAGGGGGGTGATCAATGACAGGGGGTGATCAATGACAGGGGGGTGATCAGGGAGTCTATATGGGGTGATCACCCCCCTGTCATTGATCACCCCCCCTGTAAGGCTCCTTTCAGACGTCCGTATGTTTTTTACGGATCCACGGATACATGGATCGGATCCGCAAAACACATACGGACATCTGAATGGAGCCTTACAGGGGGGTGATCAATGACAGGGGGGTGATCAATGACAGGGGGGTGATCAATGACAGGGGGGTGATCTATGACAGGGGGGTGATCAATGACAGGGGGGTGATCAGGGAGTCTATATGGGGTGATCACCCCCCTGTCATTGATCACCCCCCTGTAAGGCTCCATTCAGATGTCCGTATGTGTTTTGCGGATCCGATCCATGTATCAGTGGATCCGTAAAAATCATACGGACGTCTGAATGGAGCCTTACAGGGGGGTGATCAATGACAGGGGGGTGATCAATGACAGGGAGGGGATCAGGGAGTCTATATGGGGTGATCACCCCCGTCATTGATCGCCCCCCTGTAAGGCTCCATTCAGACATCCGTATGTGTTTTGCAGATCCGATCCATGTATCAGTGGATCCGTAAAAATCATACGGACGTCTGAATGGAGCCTTACAGGGGGGTGATCAATGACAGGGGGTGATCAGGGAGTCTATATGGGGTGATCACCCCCCTGTAAGGCTTTATTCAGACTTCCTTATGTGTTTTGCGGATCCGATCCATGTATCAGTGGATCCGTAAAAATCATACGGACGTCTGAATGGAGCCTTACAGGGGGGTGATCAATGACAGGGGGGTGATCAGGGAGTCTATATAAGGTGATCACCCCCCTGTAATGCTCCATTCAGACTTCCGTATGTGTTTTGCGGATCCGATCCATGTATCAGTGGATCCGTAAAAATCATACGGACGTCTGAATGGAGCCTTACAAGGGGTGATCAATGACAGGGGGGTGATCAATGACAGGGGGGTGATCAGGGAGTATATATGGGGTGATCAGGGGTGATCAGGGGTGAATAAGGGGTTAATAAGTGACGGGGGGGGGGGGTGTAGTGTAGTGGTGCTTGGTGCTACTAATTACTGAGCTGCCTGTGTCCTCTGGTGGTCGATCCAAGCAAAGGGGACCACCAGAGGACCAGGTAGCAGGTATATTAGACGCTGTTATCAAAACAGCATCTAATATACCTGTTAGGGGTTAAAAAAAATCGCATCTCCAGCCTGCCAGCGAACGATCGCCGCTGGCAGGCTGGAGATTCACTCGCTTACCTTCCGATCCTGTGAGCGCGCGCGCCTGTGTGCGCTCGTCCACAGGAAATCTCGGCTCACGCGAGATGACGCCAATCGGCGTTAGTGTGACCTAGGAGCGCCGCAGCAATGACGCCTTTCGGCGTTAGCGTGGCGGGAAGTGGTTAACGATCCCTGCTGAGCTGGAAACTCCCTCTGACATGACTCGTATTACAACTAGAAAACTGAACTGGCTTCTGCAGAGGCAGCTGCAAAGTGGTGACAAAAGTTTGGGTGTAAGGGCTCTTTCACACTTGCGTTATTGTCTTCCGGCATAGAGTTCCGTCGTCGGGACTCTATGCCGGAAGAATACTGATCAGGATTATCCTAATGCATTCTGAATGGAGAGTAATCCGTTCAGGATGCATCAGGATGTCTTCAGTTCCGGTACGGAACGTTTTTTGGCCGGAGAAAATACCGCAGCATGCTGCGCTTTTTGCTCCGGCCAAAAATCCTGAAGACTTGCCGCAAGGCCGGATCCGGGATCAATGCCCATTGAAAGGCATTGATCCGGATCCGGCCTTAAGCTAAACGTCGTTTCGGCGCATTGCCGGACCCGACGTTTAGCTTTTTCTGAATAGCTTCCATGGCTACCGGGACGCTAAAGTCCTGACAGCCATGGTAAGTGTAGCGGGGAGCGGGGGAGCAGTATACTTACCGTCCGTGCGGCTCCCCGGGCGCTCCAGAGTGACGTCAGGGCGCCCCAAGCGCATGGATCACGTGATCACATGGATCACGTCATCCATGCGCATGGGGCGCTCTGACGTCATTCTGGAGCGCCCGGGGAGCCGCACGGACTGTAAGTATACCGCTCCCCCGCTCCCCGCTCCTACTATGGCAACCAGGACTTTAATAGCGTCCTGGGTGCCATAGTAACACTGAAAGCATTTGGAAGACGGTTCCGTCTTCAAATGCTTTCAGTACACTTGCGTTGTTACGGATCCGGCAGGCACCTCCGGCAACGGAAGTGCATGCCGGATCCCAACAACGCAAGTGTGAAAGAGGCCTAAGCATGCAAATGCAACACATTTGAAAAAACGTTGATAAAATAAATACAGTCGTGGCCAAAAGTTTTGAGAATTACATAAATATTGGAAATTGGAAAAGTTGCTGCTTAAGTTTTTATAATAGCAATTTGCATATACTCCAGAATGTTATGAAGAGTGATCAGATGAATTGCATAGTCCTTCTTTGCCATAAAATTAACGTAATCCCAAAAAAAACTTTCCACTGCATTTCATTGCTGTCATTAAAGGACCTGCTGAGATCATTTCAGTAATCGTCTTGTTAACTCAGGTGAGAATGTTGACGAGCACAAGGCTGGAGATCATTATGTCAGGCTGATTGGGTTAAAATGGCAGACTTGACATGTTAAAAGGAGAGTGATGCTTGAAATCATTGTTCTTCCATTGTTAACCATGGTGACCTGCAAAGAAACGCGTGCAGCCATCATTGCGTTGCATAAAAATAGCTTCACAGGCAAGGATATTGTGGCTACTAAGATTGCACCTCAATCAACAATTTATAGGATCATCAAGAACTTCAAGGAAAGAGGTTCAATTCTTGTTAAGAAGGCTTCAGGGCGTCCAAGAAAGTCCAGCAAGCGCCAGAATCGTCTCCTAAAGAGGATTCAGCTGCGGGATCGGAGTGCCACCAGTGCAGAGCTTGCTCCGGAATGGCAGTAGGCAGGTGTGAGCGCATCTGCACGCACAGTGAGGCGAAGACTTTTGGAAGATGGCCTGGTGACAAGAAGGGCAGCAAAGAAACCACTTCTCAAAAAAAAAAAACATCAGGGACAGATTGATCTTCTGCAGAAAGTATGGTGAATGGACTGCTGAGGACAGGGCCAAAGTGATATTCTCCAATGAAGCCTCTTTCCGATTGTTTGGGGCATCTGGAAAAATGCTTGTCCAGAGAAGAAAAGGTGAGCGCTACCATCAGTCCTGTGTCATGCCAACAGTAAAGCATCCTGAGACCATTCATGTGTGGGGTTGCTTCTCATCCAAGGGAGTGGGCTCACTCACAATTTTGCCCAAAAACACAGCCATGAATAAAGAATGGTACCAAAACACCCTCCAACAGCAACTTCTTCCAACAATCCAACAACAGTTTGGTGAAGAACAATGCATTTTCCAGCACGATGGAGCACCGTGCCATAAGGCAAAAGTGATAACTAAGTGGCTCGGGGACCAAAACGTTGACATTTTGGGTCCATGGCCTGGAAACTCCCCAGATCTTAATCCCATTGAGAACTTGTGGTCAATCCTCAAGAGGCGGGTGGACAAACAAAAACCCACTAATTCTGACAAACTCCAAGAAGTGATTATGAAAGAATGGGTTGCTATCAGTCAGGAATTGGCCCAGAAGTTGATTGAGAGCATGCCCAGTCGAATTGCAGAGGTCCTGAAAAAGAAGGGCCAACACTGCAAATACTCACTCTTTGCATAAATGTCATGTAATTGTTGATAAAAGCCTTTGAAACGTATGAAGTGCGTGTAATAATATTTTACTACATCACAGAAACAACTGAAACAAAGATCTAAAAGCAGTTTAGCAGCAAACTTTGTGAAAACTAATATTTGTGTCATTCTCAAAACTTTTGGCCACGACTGTAGTTTTTCTTATCTGATTAGAAGTTCAATACACAGTACAGGCCCGAAAAATGAACAAGTTGGACAGAAGCAACTGCACTGCTTAAACTTGGCCAGATGAGAGTTCAACTACAAGCTAATTACTGGTCAGGAATAGTTTTCTCATGGCCACACATTCCGCTATGGATATCTCATGATGGATTGGAGGACAAGGAGGAGGAAGCGTCTGTGCATTAGAAGAAGCAGCTGATGATGATGACAAAAACATATATTGTTTGGGGATGCAGACTGGCTGCCTCAGAGAAGACCAGGAGAAGGAGGACAGACTTATTCTGATTGTGAATGAATGGTGGCCAGTTTGATTTTCCCACAGGATCTGGTGATGCCACCTCATGTACTACAATAGAGCCCTGGCACCCATGTTTGTAGTTGAATGCCCAAGGCTTACTTTTACCTTTTAGTGACCACCAATTGTCACGGATGGTGTTTCAGAAAGCTGTAACTTATAAATAAACATCCGACTGGCTTGATCCCAAACTAAGGAGCATATGGGTGATCCCTATAAAACCCCTAGAGCTCTCTCTGACTGCTATGCCCATGCAAATATCTTTATGGTAGAGGATTGCATGTCCAGGTACCTTATACTATCTGACACCCGAAAACCCTATAATAGTGAGGGGACACGACCACCGTCTCCCTGCACTTAATACGGACAGAGTCAGGGTCACCTACAATCAAGCCAGCAAGTAAACACAAATAAAGGATCTGAGGAATCAGGAGAAGGAGCATCCAGCAGTGAACAACTCACCCAGGAAGAAGTATAAACCGCAAAGTGAGGCAGTATGGGAGGGAATATAAAGGGAGACAATCAGTGCAAATAGATGACAGCTGGGAGAAGGAAAGGAGATGACAAAGTGAAACCAAAACAAAGAACTTCATGCAAGAGGTAGAGAAGAACGTCTAACAGACCTTCTCACAGAGCTGGCGGTGACAGTACCCCTCCCTCTACGGGTGGACTCCGGACACTCAGAGCCCACCTTCTCAGGATGAGACCTATGGAAAGCCCTGATGAGACGAGTGGCCTTAATGTCCGCCACTGGGACCCACATCCTCTCCTCAGGACCATAACCCTCCCAATGAACGAGGTACTGGAGAGAACCGCGGATAATGCGAGAATCCACGATCCTAGAGACCTGAAATTCAAGATTACCATCAACAAAAATCGGAGGAGGAGGCAAAGAGGAGGGTACCGTGGGTTGGTCATAAGGTTTTAATAGGGACCTGTGAAAAACATTATGGATCTTCCAAGTCTGAGGAAGATCAAGACGGAAGGCAACGGGATTGATGACGGACAAGATCTTGTAAGGCCCAATAAACCTAGGACCCAACTTCCAGGAGGGAACCTTCAGTTTGATATTCTTTGTAGACAACCACACCAGATCCCCCACATTCAGGTCCGGACCAGGCACACGTTTCTTATCCGCCACACGCTTATATCTCTCACTCATCCTTTTCAGATTACCCTGAATCTTTTGCCAAATAAATGACAAAGACGAGGAAAATCTCTCCTCATCAGGTAAACCAGAAGACCCCTCTACAGAGAATGTCCCAAACTGCGGATGAAACCCATATGCAACAAAAAATGGTGACTTGTCAGAGGACTCCTGGCGACAGTTATTTAAAGCAAACTCAGCAAGGGACAAAAAAGAACACCAATCCTGCTGATTCTCCGCCACAAAACAGCGCAGATATGTCTCCAGATTCTGATTGACGCGTTCGGTCTGACCATTCTACTGCGGGTGAAAAGCAGAAGAGAACGACAACCGAACCCCCAAGCGAGAACAGAAGGCCTTACAGAATCTGGAAACAAATTGCGTGCCCCTATCAGAAACGATGTCTGAAGGAATGCCATGCAATTTAACAATGTGATCAACAAACGCTTGCGCCAGCGTCTTACCATTGGGTAACCCAGGAAAGGGAATGAAATGCGCCATTTTGCTAAAACGGTCCACTACTACCAGAATCACAGTCTTCCCCGAGGAACGAGGCAGGTCCATAATGAAGTCCATGGACAGATGCGTCCAAGGACAGGAAGGAATGGGTAACGGGAGGAGAGAACCCGATGGCCCTGAATGAGGGACCTTGGCACGAGCGCAGGTCTCGCAGGCTGCCACAAAACCCACAACCATCTTACGAAGAGCCGGCCACCAGAATCTCTGAGCACTGTGGCTCTGCTCCCCGGGTGCCCAGGAAGGACAGTATCGTGGTGCTCCTTAAAAACCTTGTGTCGTAAAGCGAGAGGCACAAACAACCTCCCAGGGGGACAAAGATCAGGAGCCTCTGCCTGGGCTGCCTGAGCCTCTGCCTCCAAATCAGGATAAGGAGCAGAGAAGACCACCCCTTCAGCCAAAATGGGACCCGGGTCTTCAAAGTTCCCCCCTCCCGAAAAACAACGTGACAGGGCATCCGCCTTCACATTTTTAACCCCAGGGCGGAACGTAACAACAAAATTAAATCTAGAAAAGAACAAAGACCATCTGGCCTGTCTCGGGTTCAGTCGCATGGCCGATTCCAAGTAGACCAGATTCTTATGGTCTGTAAACACGGTAATAGGGTGTCTGGCTCCCTCTAACCAATGGCGCCATTCCTCAAAAGCTAATTTGATGGCCAACAACTCCCTATCTCTCACATCATAATTTCTCTCTGCAGAGGAGAGTTTCCTTGAGAAAAAGGCACACGGTCGCCATTTGGCAGGAGAGGGACCCTGAGATAAGACTGCACCCACACCCACCTCAGAAGCGTCCACCTCAACAATAAATGGTAGAGAGACATCAGGTTGTACCAAAATGGGAGCGGAAAAAAAACTCTCTATGATACTAGAAAAGGCTTTAAGCGCATCTACCGACCATGAAGAAAAATCGACCCCCTTTTTAGTCATATCAGTGAGTGGCTTAACAACAGAGAAATAATTCAAAATGAACTTTCTGTAATAATTGGCAAAACCCAAAAACCGCATCAGCGCCTTCTGATTCTCAGGAAGCTCCCAATCAAGCACAGTGCTGACCTTCTCAGGGTCCATGCGAAAACCAGAAGGGGGGAGAAGAAAACCAAGAAATTGAATCTCCGGAGCTGCAAACACACATTTTTCCAGTTTAACGTACAATTTATTATCCCGCAGAATCAGCAAGACCTGACATAGGTGGTCTCGATGAGTCTTAAAATCAGGAGAAAAAAATCTAAATGTCATCTAGATACACCAGTACATATTTCCCCATTAAATGATGAAAAATGCTGTTCACAAAATGTTGGAAAACGGCTGGAGCATTCATCAAACCAAAGGGCATAACCAAATTCTCGAAATGACCCTCAGGGGTATTGAAGGCCGTCTTCCATTCGTCCCCTTCCCTGACCCTGACTAGGTTGTATGCTCTTAAATCCAACTTCGAAAAAACCTTAGCCCCAACAATCTAGTTAAACAGGTCCGGGATCAGAGAAAGCGGATATGGGTCACGAATCGTGATACGGTTCAGCTCCCTGAAATCCAGACAAGGTCTTAAAGAAGCATCTTTTTTCTTAACGAAAAAAACCCCAGCGGCAACAGGTGACTTCGAGGGTCGGATGTGTCCCTTTCTCAGGCTCTCAGAGATATAAGTACGCATAGCGACTCTTTCAGGTTGGGAGAGATTGTATAAACGTGATTTTGGCAGTTTGGCGCCTGGGAAGAGATTATAAGGGCAGTCGTACTCCCGGTGCGGGGGCAACTCCTGGACACCACTCTCGGAAAACACATCCGAAAATTCACTCCAACCATTCATTTGCCTTGCTTGCCAATCAATAATGGGGTTATGTTTAGTGAGCCAGGGTAGCCCCAACACTAGAGGAGTAGGTAATCCGCTTAAAGAGGACCTTTCACTGATTATTACACTATGAACTAACTATACAGACATGTAGAGCGGCGCCCGGGAATCTCACTGCACTTACTATTATCCCCGGGCGCCGCTCCGTTCTCCTGCTATGTCCTCCGGTATCTCCGTTCACTAAGTTATGGTAGGGGGAGTCTGCCCTTTTTCTTCTGTAGCGCTGGCCAATCGCATTGCAGAGCTCACAGCCTGGGAGAAAATAACCTCCCAGGCTGTGAGCTCTGCGCTGCGATTAGCCAGCGCTAGAGCAGAACAAGGGCAGACTCCGCCTACCATAACTTAGTGACTGGAATCTCCGCCTACTATAACTTAGTGAGCGGAGATACCGGAGGGCATAACAGGAGAACGGAGCGGCGCCCGGGGATAATAGTAAGTGCAGTGAGATCCCCAGGTGCCGCTCTACATGTCTGTATAGTTAGTTCATAGTGTAATAATCGGTGAAAGGTCCAATTTAAGATGAAACATGACATATCCTCAACATGAGCGTCACCCACAGTCAAACGGATATTGTGAACTATCCCCTTTAACGATCTTTGAGAAAGTGGAGCGGAATCGATAGCAAAAACAGGTATATCCTTTTCCAAAGTGCATACCTGGAAACCATGCGTTATTGCTAATTGATTATCAATTAAATTGACAGCTGCTCCACTATCTACAAAAATCTCACAAACAATGTTCTTGCTGTCTAGCGCCACCCTGGCAGGTAGGAGAAAACGGGAACTACAAGTAAATGGCAAACCTTCAATTTCCGCATCAACCTTGCCAATAGTAGCCAATGGAAAGTTTTTAGAGGTTTTTTTTCTTTTTGTTTTTGTTTTATTACCCTCAGAAAAACTCCATGAATCTCCTAGAGGGGCAAACATTAGCCAAATGATTTATACCCCCACAACAGAAACAAACCCTCTTCTAAGAGCTGAATCCTCTACTATCAGAGGCAAGCAAACCCAGCTGCATGGCCTCCTCCTCAAAGGGGATTGAGAGAGACTGAGACCCCTGCGCACTGAATGAGACAGCCCCACTGCCCTTGGACTGAGTATGACAGGAAGGAGTAGTTAATACGAACAGCTAGAGACATAGCAGATTTTAACGAGGCTGGTCTCTCATGAAAAGCAAATGCATCTTTCAATCTTTCCGAAAGACCATGGCAAAATTGACTTCGGAGTGCAGGCATCATTCCAACCAGTATCAGCTGCCCATCTCCGAATTCTGAACAATATATCTCTGCGGACTGTTTACCCTGCATAAAAGACGCAGTTTAGATTAAGCCAGAGAAATACGATCCGGGTCATCATATATCTGCCCCCAGTGCTACAAAAATTCATCCACGATCGGAGGGGCCGTGCCCCGACTGCAGCGAAAAGGCCAAGATGAGCGTTATCCCTGAGCCAGCGAGATGATGATCCCACCCTTTGCTCCTCATCACCAGAGGAATGGGTAAGTAGGCGAAAATGGAGTATGCGAGCCTCTCTAAAGCAAACAAAATTCTCACTACCCAGAGAAGTATCGGAAGCGAGATCTTAGGCTCGGAACAAACTCCATGAACGCAAGCAGAAACGGTCACCTGAAAATGAGACACAGTTTTACGGAGATCTGCTACCCTCAGTGAAAGACCTTGCATGCGGTCAATCAAGGCTGAAACGGATCCATGCTAAAGACGGTTATGGAGGTTTTAATGTCACGGATGGTGTTGCAGAAGCTCTGTCACTTATAAATAAACAACCGACTCGGCATTGATCCCAAACTAAGGAGCATATGGGTGAGCCCTATAAAACCCCTAGAGCTCTCTCTGACTGCTATGCCCATGCAAAGATCTTTATGGTAGAGAATTGCATGTCCACGTACCTTATACTATCTGACACCTGAAAACCCTATAATAGTAGGGGGACACGACCACCGGCTCCCTGCACTTAATACGGATGGAGTCAGGGTCACCTACAATCAAGCCAGGAAGTAAACACAAATAAAGGAAACAGACTTATCTGAGGAATCAGGAGAAGGAGCATCCAGCAGTGAACAACTCATCCAGGAAGAAGTATAAACCGCAAAGTGAGGCAGTATGGGAGGGAATATAAAGGGAGACAATCAGTGCAAATAGATGACAGCTGGGAGAAGGAAAGGAGATGACAAAGTGAAACCAAAACAAAGAACTTCATGCAAGAGGTAGAGAAGAACGTCTAACAGACCTTCTCACAGAGCTGGCGGTGACACGGTCCCCTGTGCAGCAGAGAGCGGGGGCTTGGCTCTGACATGAGAGCTGCTCTAACAGCCTGGACCAGCAGGAGTGTGATCGGGCTGTTCAACCCCTTACATGCTGTGGCAATGGCGCCCCTGCCGCATGTAAGTAGTGACAGTGGGAGCAGACTTCCTCTGTCTTCCATCGGCACCCGCAAATGCGTTTGTGGGTATCGATGTGTGTATAGGCAGGCCTGGACATGGTATAGGGGCCAAGCCTGCTTAAGTTTTTTCCATCAGGCTGCACCTCTCTAGCGTTAGCCTGCTGGTCGATGTCAAAGAGGTACCAATGTGTTTCCCTATGTTACTCCACACAGTAATCATACCATACCAACAAATGATAAATGCTGCCTACTCAGATAACAAAATCAGATGGGCAACAAAATAACAATGATATATCAGCATTATGCCTGCATTGGTACAGGGCTCCCTAGAATTAAATGTGAGGAAGATATAGACAATACTTTCGTAACTGTAATACAATGGTGCTGTCTCACTATCTGTTCGAATGATTCTAATAATCCAGTGTAGTGTGGGAATGCGCCAATAAAGTGTTCTTATCATCTTCTCATTATCTGTATATATTGACTACTGTCATGTCATACTACTGTATATATTTGATTTGTAGGACTTTAACCTGTTTTTGTTAGATGGTGGATATCTGTTTGCTGGTGTGCATCTGCTTGGTAGGGCACATGAAAAATCCCCGACTTCAGATTGTTACAGACCAGCCAATATTCTCCCTCCTGATTGGCTGTCTGGCTGACTACAATGCATTGTGGGCAAGCCTATCGGCTGGGGCACCTCCTGGAGTCATATGGTCCTCTATCTCTACCTCCCCTGCCCTGTTTCCTACACTAATGCACTGAATTTTAAATGTATAATGGTGGGTATTGTTTTACACAATTTGTCTGGTGAAAATCATCAAAACTTTGACAAATGTTTGTAAAATTTGTGACAAATAATTTACAATTGATTTGTTCATCTCTCGTCTCTTGACATTGTCTTAAAAGTTATTATTATTAATTAATCAAATTATTTATTTTTTGCAATAGTCAATAAAAAAGAGCTTATCATTAGCAATGCATCTGCAAATGGAAACATTCATAACATATAAAATAAATTCATAATGAATAAAATCCAAAAATAAATGTACTAAAATCAAAAAAAGCGACTGCACAAGAAAAATGTGAAGGGTTGATGAACTCATGTCTATTCACTATGTAGAGACAGATCAGATAATAGAATATTTTCCTCTGATCCCAGATACTTTGATTTATATATTATTCAATCCAAGAATTCTATTAAACATTCCATCAACATAATTCATTTATCCGTATCATCAATGAGTCCTAGAAAGAGAGTGATGTTGCTTCAGATGGCTGAGATGCAGAATTTGCTGTCGTCGATATATGAGTAATTAGTTTGGCTCTCTTCTAGAGATATGCTCCAGAGGTTTAGCTAGCAATAGGGATGTAGGATTAAGATCAAGCTTAATGTCAATCACCTGTTCAATTATACTGACAACTGCCGGTAAGAAACAATAGTAAGGAGGAAAAAATAATATGAAATGGGATCCTCTGTTGGTTGCAATTCCTTCATTGTTGAAGGGGAACTGATCCAGAAGCATCTATTCTGTGACAGTGCAAATTGAGGTCTTAGCCTCTTTCTCCCATAAATCAAACCATTCATCATTGGAGCCAATCTCCTGCTCATTGGTTTAGAGGGAGAGTGAAATTCTCCTTCAAAGCTATATAACATAGACATTAAAATTGACAGTGTCAATTTGAATTTATTGATGTATGTAAATAGGGTAGGCTATAGCAGGCAGGAATCTCATCTAAATTCATTTTGCTAGTATTTGCTGAACTATACAGATTTTGTAATGAATTAAATTGCAGTAAACAATCTTCTGAATACATAGAATTTGCAATGAATGGAATATTTCTGAAACATAATAGGATTTCACTTACTTATCATCTATATATGCCATACTATAAATACCCGGGATCAACAACCTCCGGCACTCCAGCTTTTCTGAAACTACAACTCCCAGAATCTTCCTTTCACTTCTATGGTAGTTAAAAATACAGCCAAGCAAGTGTGCATGCTGGGAGTCATAGTTTCACAGCAGCCGGAGTGCGAAGGTTGCTGACCACTGATATATACCATTTTCTATTAAATAAAGGCTAAAGTGAATGTCCACCTTTAAAGAAGAGGAGTCAGCTCTCCGGACAAGTCTATTCTAGTAAATATCTGTATTCTCCTTACTGTAATAATTCTGGAGCATATTTTCTGATATATCTCTGCTGTACGGTTCCATTATTCCTAGTGGAATTTTTGTTTTACTAAATTGACAACTGGACATTATCAGTTAGGGGAGTGTTCTCCTCAGGGCTGGATCATGGTTGGTGGGGGCCCCCGAAAATTATATATATTATATTATTTTTTACAGAAACTGTAGCACCAAGGGGGAAGAGGATGGAAGGGGGGCAGTGTCCCTCAGCTACATGCCTGTCTGCTGCTGCAACCCTCCTCCAACACCCTCTTCCATGACTGTTGCACTATTTTGTCAGTGATCTATTGGTACAGTATATACCGTGATCTTAAGGGGCAGTACATAATATATACAGTAATCTATTGGTGCAGTGCCCAGTATATACAGTGATCTATAGGTGTCGTACACAGTATAAACATTGATCTATTGGTGCTGTACACAGCATATATAGTCATCTTCAGGGGCAGTGCACAGTGTGGACAGTAATTTTTTGGTGACGGTTCAGTACACAGTATAGGCAGTGAACTATTGGTGCAGTACACAGTATATACAGTGATCTACAGGAACAGTTTACAGTATATATAGTTACCTGTTGGGGCCGTAGAGTGTACATACAGTAATCTCTAGCTGCAATACACAGTATAAACATTGATCTATTGGTGCCGTATGCAGCATATATAGTTATCTTCAGGGGCAGTGCACAGTATATGCAGTGATCTATTGCTGCAGTACACAGTATATATAGTGATCTATCGGTGCAGTACACAGTATATACAGTAATCTATTGCTGCAGTACACAGTATATTCAGTGATCTATTGCTGCAGAACACAGTATATATAGTGATATATAGGTGCAGTACACTGTATATAACATGATCTATAGGTGCAGTACACAGTATATACAGTGATTTATAGGTGCAGTGCACAGTATATATCTGTGATCTATTGGTGTAATACACAATAAATACAGTGATCTATTGATGCAGTACACAGTACAGTGATCTATGGGTGTAGAACACAGTATATTCACTCATCTATAGTTACAATACACAGTATATACAGTAATCTCTAGGTGCAGAACACAGTATATACAGTAATCTATTGCTGCAGTACACAGTATATATAGTAATCTATTGCTGCATTACACAGTATATACAGTAATCTCTAGGTGCAATACACAGTGTATACAGTAATCTATTGCTGCAGTACACAATATATACAGTGATCTATTACTGCAGTACACAGTATATACAGTAATCTATTGCTGCAGTACACAATATATACAGTGATCTATTGCTGCAGTACACAATATATACAGTGATCTATTGCTGCAGTACACAGTATATACAGTAATCTATTGCTGCAGTACACAATATATACAGTGATCTATTGCTGCAGTACACAGTATATACAGTGATCTATTGCTGCAGTACACAGTATATACAGTGATCTATTGCTGCAGTACACAGTATATACACTCACCTAAAGAATTATTAGGAACACCTGTTCTATTTCTCATTAATGCAATTATCTAGTCAACCAATCACATGGCAGTTGCTTCAATGCATTTAGGGGTGTGGTTCTGGTCAAGACAATCTCCTGAACTCCAAACTGAATGTCAGAATGGGAAAGAAAGGTGATTTAAGCAATTTTGAGCGTGGCATGGTTGTTGCTGCCAGACGGGCCGGTCTGAGTATTTCACAATCTGCTCAGTTACTGGGATTTTCACACACAACCATTTCTAGGGTTTACAAAGAATGGTGTGAAAAGGGAAAAACATCCAGTATGCGGCAGTCCTGTGGGCAAAAATACCTTGTGAATGCTAGAGGTCAGAGGAGAATGGGCCGACTGATTCAAGCTGATAGAAGAGCAACGTTGACTGAAATAACCACTCGTTACAACCGAGGTATGCAGCAAAGCATTTGTGAAGCCACAACACGCACAACCTTGAGGCGGATGGGCTACAACAGCAGAAGACCCCACCGGGTACCACTCATCTCCACTACAAATAGGAAAAAGAGGCTACAATTTGCATGAGCTCACCAAATTTGGACTGTTGAAGACTGGAAAAATGTTGCCTGGTCTGATGAGTCTCGATTTCTGTTGAGACATTCAAATGGTAGAGTCCGAATTTGGCGTAAACAGAATGAGAACATGTATCCATCCTCTGATGGCTACTTCCAGCAGGAAAATGCACCATGTCAAAAAGCTTGAATCATTTCAAATTGGTTTCTTGAACATGACAATGTGTTCACTGTACTAAAATGGCCCCCACAGTCAACAGATCTCAACCCAATAGAGCATCTTTGGGATGTGGTGGAACGGGAGCTTCGTGCCCTGGATGTGCATCCCTCAATCTCCATCAACTGCAAGATGCTATCCTATCAATATGGGCCAACATTTCTAAAGAATGCTATCAGCACCTTGTTGAATCAATGCCACGTAGAATTAAGGCAGTTCTGAAGGCAAAAGGGGGTCCAACACCGTATTAGTATGGTGTTCCAAATAATTCTTTAGGTGAGTGTACAGTGATCTACAGATGCAGTACACAGTATATGCAGTGATCTACAGATGCAGTACACAGTATATACAGTGATTTATTGGTGCAGTACACAGTATATACAGTAATCTCTAGGTGCAATACACAGTGTATACAGTCGTGGCCAAAAGTTTTGAGAATGACATAAATATTAGTTTTCACAAAGTTTGCTGCTAAACTGCTTTTAGATCTTTGTTTCAGTTGTTTCTGTGATGTAGTGAAATATAATTACACGCACTTCATACGTTTCAAAGGCTTTTATCGACAATTACATGACATTTATGCAAAGAGTCAGTATTTGCAGTGTTGGCCCGTCTTTTCAGGACCTCCCGCAATTCGACTAGCATGCTCTCAATCAACTTCTGGGCCAATTCCCTGACTGATAGCAACCCATCTTTCATAATCACTTCTTGGAGTTTGTCAGAATTAGTGGGTTTTTGTTTGTTCACCCGCCTCTTGAGGATTGACCACAAGTTCTCAATGGGATTAAGATCTGGGGAGTTTCCAGGCATGGACCCCAAAATGTCAACGTTTTGGTCACGAACCATTTAGTTATCACTTTTGCCTTGAGGCACGGTGCTCCATCGTGCTGAAAATGCATTGTTCTTCACCAAACTGTTGTTGGATTGTTGGAAGAAGTTGCTGTTGGAGGTGTTTTGGTACCATTCTTTATTCATGCATGTTGTGTTTTTGGGCAAAATTGGGAGTGAGCCCACTCCTTGGATGAGAAGCAACCCCACACATGAATGGTCTCAGGATGCTTTACTGTTGGCATGACACAGGGGACTGATGGTAGCGCTCACCTTTTCTTCTCCGGACAAGCCTTTTTCCAGATGCCCCAAACAATCAGAAGAGGCTTCATCGGAGAATATGACTTTGCCCCAGTCCTCAGCAGTCCATTCACCATACTTTCTGCAGAAGATCAATCTGTCCCTGATGTTTTTTTTTTAGAGAAGTGGCTTCTTTGCTCCCCCTCTTGACACCAGGCCATCTTCCAAAAGTCTTCGCCTCACTGTGTGTGCAGATGCGCTCACACCTGCCTGCTGCCATTCCTGAGCAAGCTCTGCACTGGTGGCACTCCGATCCCGCAGCTGAATCCTCTTTAGAAGACGATCCTGGTGCTTGCTGGACTTTCTTGGACGCCCTTAAGACTTCTTAACAAGAATTGAACCTCTTTCCTTGAAGTTCTTCAAGATCCTATAAATTGTTGATTGAGGTGCAATTTAGTAGCCACAATATCCTTGCCTGTGAAGCCATTTTTATGCAACACAATGATGGCTACACGCGTTTCCCTTTGCAGGTCACCATGGTTAACAATGGAAGAACAATGATTTAAAGCATCACCCTCCTTTTAACATGTCAAGTCTGCCATTTTAACCCAATCAGCCTGACATAATGATCTCCAGCCTTGTGCTCGTCAACATTCTCACCTGAGTTAACAAGACGATTACTAAAATGATCTCAGCTGGTCCTTTAATGACAGCAATGAAATGCAGTGGAAAGGTTTTTTTGGGATTAAGTTAATTTTCATGGCAAAGAAGGACTATGCAATTCATCTGATCACTCTTCATAACATTCTGGAGTATATGCAAATTGCTATTATAAAAACTTAAGCAGCAACTTTTCCAATTTCCAGTATTTATGTAATTCTCAAAACTTTTGGCCACGACTGTACAGTAATCTATTGCTGCAGTACACAGTATATTCAGTGATCTATTGGTGCAGTACACAGTATATACAGTGATCTATTGCTGCAGTACACAGTATATACAGTGATCTAATGCTGCAGTGCACAGTATATACAGTGATCTATTGGTGCAGTACACAGTATGCACAGTGATCTACAGATGCAGTACCCAGTATATATAGTGATCTATTGGTGCAGTACACAGTATATACAGTGATGCACTGGTGTAGACCACATTATATACAGTGATTTTTAAGTGCAGTACACAGTATACATCTGTGATCTATTGGTGCAGTACAGTGTACATACAGTGAACTATTGGTGTAATACACAGTAAATACAGTGATCTATTGATGCAGTACACAGTACAGTGATCTATGGGTATAGAACACAGTATATTCACTCATCTATCGTTACAATACACAGTATATACAGTAATCTCTAGGTGCAGTACACAATATATACAGTGATCTATTGGTGCAGTACACAGTATATACAGTAATCTCTAGCTGCAATACACAGTATATACAGTGATCTATTGATGCAGTACACAGTATAAACATTGATCTATGGTGCCGTATGCAGCATATATAGTTATCTTCAGGGGCAGTGCAGAGTATATGCAGTGATCTATTGCTGCAGTACACAGTATATATAGTGATCTATTGGTGCAGTACACAGTATATACAGTAATCTCTAGGTGCAGTACACAGTATATATAGTGATCTATTGGTGCAGTACACAGTGTATACAGTAATCTCTAGGTGCAGTACACAGTATATACAGTAATCTCTAGGTGCAGTACACGGTATATACAGTGATCTATTGCTGCAGAACACAGTATATATAGTTTTCTATAGGTGCAGTGCACTGTATATAACGTGATCTATAGATGTAGTACACCGCATATAAAGTGATCTATAGGTGCAGTACACCGTATATACAGTGATTTATAGGTGCAGTGCACAGTATATATCTGTGATCTATTGGTGCAGTACAGTGTACATACAGTGATCTATTGGTGTAATACACAGTAAATACAGTGATCTATTGGTGCAGTACACAGTACAGTATGTACAGTGATCTATGGGTGTAGAACACCGTATATTCACTCATCTATAGTTACAATACACAGTATATACAGTAATCTCTAGGTGCAGAACACAGTATATACAGTAATCTCTAGGTGCAGTACACAATATTTACAGTGATCTATTGGTGCAGTACACAGTATATACAGTAATCTCTAGGTGCAGTACACAGTGTTTACAGTAATCTATTGCTGCAGTACACAGTATATATAGTGATCTATTGCTGCAGTACACAGTATATACAGTGATCTACAGATGCAGTACACAGTATATACAGTGATTTATTGGTGCAATACACAGTGTATACAGTAATCTATTGCTGCAGTACACAGTATATACAGTGATCTATTGGTGCAGTAAACAGTGTATACAGTGATCTACAGATGCAGTACACAGTATATACAGTGATCTATTGCTGCAGTACACAGCATATACAGTAATCTAATGCTGCAGTACACAGCATATACAGTAATCTAATGCTGCAGTGCACAGTATATTCAGGGATCTATTGGTGCAGTAAACAGTGTATACAGTGATCTACAGATGCAGTACCCAGTATATATAGTGATCTATTGGTGCAGTACACAGTATATACACTGATGCACTGGTGTAGACCACATTATATACAGTGATTTATAAGTGCAGTACACAGTATACATCTGTGATCTATTGGTGCAGTACAGTGTACATACAGTGATCTATTGGTGTAATACACAGTAAATACAGTGATCTATTGATGCAGTACACAGTACAGTGATCTATGGGTGTAGAACACAGTATATTCACTCATCTATAGTTACAATACACAGTATATACAGTAATCTCTAGGTGCAGTACACAATATATACAGTGATCTATTGCTGCAGTTCACAGTATATATAGTGATCTATTGCTGCATTACACAGTATATACAGTAATCTCTAGGTGCAGTACACAGTGTATACAGTAATCTACGGATGCAGTACACAGTATATACAGTGATTTATTGGTGCAGTACACAGTATATACAGTAATCTCTAGGTGCAGTACACAGTGTATACAGTAATCTATTGCTGCAGTACACATTATATACAGTGATCTATTGCTGCAGTACACAGTATATACAGTGATCTACAGATGCAGTACACAGTATATACAGTGATCTAATGCTGCAGTGCACAGTATATACAGTGATCTATTAGTGCAGTACACAGTATGCACAGTGATCTACAGATGCAGTACACAGTATATACAGTGATCTAATGCTGCAGTGCACAGTATATACAGTGATCTAATGCTGCAGTGCACAGTATATACAGTGATCTATTGGTGCAGTACACAGTATACATCTGTGATTTATTGGTGCAGTACAGTGTACATACAGTGATCTATTGATGTAGTACACAGTATATACAGTAATCTCTAGGTGCAGTACACAGTGTATACAGTAATCTATTGCTGCAGTACACAGTATATACAGTGATCTACAGATGCAGTACACAGTACATACAGTGATCTACAGATGCAGTACACAGTATATCCAGTGATCTACAGATGCAGTACACATAATATCCAGTGATCTACAGATGCAGTACACAGTGTATACAGTGATTTATTGGTGCAGTACACAGTATATACAGTAATCTCTAGGTGCAATACACAGTGTATACAGTAATCTATTGCTGCAGTACACATTATATACAGTGATCTATTGCTGCAGTACACAGCATATACAGTGATCTATTGCTGCAGTACACAGTATATACAGTGATCTATTGCTGCAGTACACAGTATATACAGTGATCTACAGATGCAGTACACAGTATATGCAGTGATCTACAGATGCAGTACACAGTATATACAGTGATTTAATGGTGCAGTACACAGTATGTACAGTGTTCTATTAATGCAGTACACAGTATATACAGTAATCTCTAGGTGCAGTACACAGTATATACAGTGATCTGAAGGTTTTGGAGGGCAGTTGCACCAGAGACCCTGAGGTACACCTACAGCAAAAACTCTCAAAAAGTGATCAAATTTTAGAAACTACATCACCCAAGGAACTCTTAAGGGGTTTAGTGAGCACGTAGACCCATCAGGCATTTCATAGAATTCATAACACTTGGCTGTGAAAATGAAAAATTACATTTGATTTTACAATAGAATGGTACTTTAGACCTAAACTTTCTTTTTCAAAAGGGATAACAAGAAAACATCACCCCACAATTTGCTATGTATTTTCTCCTGAATACAATAACACCCTATTTGTGGTCATAAACTGCTGTTTGGAGATACGCCAGGGCTCAGAAGGGAAGGAGCGGCATCTGGATTTTCTAACTTGGGATTTGCTGAAATGGTTTTTAAGAACCATAACTTTTTTATTTTTTGGTTGACTTTACTGTGTGAGGGCTTATTTTTTGAAGGACAAGTTTTAGTTTTTATTGGCACCATTTTGGCATACACTTGGCTTTCAGATTTTTTTTTATCTCATTTTTTAGGAGGTGAGGTGGGCAAAAACTGAAATTCTGTCAGTGTTTTATATTTTAATTTTTTATGAGGTTCACTATGTGGTATATATTATTTGATAACTTTATTCTGCAGATTGATAAGATTGTGACAATACCAATTTGTATATTTTTTTTCTATATTTTACTACTTTTGCGTAATAAAATCCCTTTTTATTAAAAATCTGTTATATTTTGCATCGCCATATACTAACATCCATAACATTTTTTTATTTTTCTGCCAACGTAGAGGCCTTAAGGGGTTGTTTTTTACTAGGACAGACTGTACTTTTTATCGATACCATTTTCAGGTACATAAGACACTTTTGATTACATGTTTTTTGGGAGGTGACAAAAAAAAACTGTTTTGGCGTATTATTATTTTTTTCGGCGTTCAACTGATGGGGTAGATCATGTGACATTTTTATAGAACTGGTTATTACGGATGTGAAGATACTAAATATGTCTATTTTTTAAGGTTTTACACAATAAGAGCATTTTTGCAAAATAATCATGTTTTTGTGTTGCCATTTTCTTAGAGTCATATTTTAATTTTTTTTCTGGCTATAGCCTTGTGGGGGGGCTCTTTTTTATAGAATAAGGTGACATTTCCATTGATACCATTTTGGGGTACATAAAACCTTTTGATCACTTAATATGTTTTTTTGGGATGTGAGATGGCAAAAAAAAAATAGCTGTTTTGTCATTTTTTTTTTTTATTGATACTGTTTACCTGTTGGGATAGATCATGTGATATTTTTATAAAGCCAGTCGTTACAGATGTGTCCATACAAAATATGTACTTTTTTTAATTTCTACTTAATTGTGGAAAAGGCAATTTCTTTACATGTGTTTTTTTTATAAAATGCTTTTTTATTTTTACTTTTATTTTACACTTTACACAATTTACCATTATACAGTTGCAAGAAAAAGTATGTGAACCCTTTGGAATGATAACAGTCGTGGCCAAAAGTTTTGAGAATTACATAAATATTGGAAATTGGAAAAGTTGCTGCTTAAGTTTTTATAATAGCAATTTGCATATACTCCAGAATGTTATGAAGAGTGATCAGATGAATTGCATAGTCCTTCTTTGCCATGAAAATTAACTTAATCCCAAAAAAAAACTTTCCTTTGCATTTCATTGCTGTCATTAAAGGACCTGCTGAGATCATTTCAGTAATCGTCTTGTTAACTCAGGTGAGAATGTTGACGAGCACAAGGCTGGGGATCATTATGTCAGGCTGATTGGGTTAAAATGGCAGACTTGACATGTTAAAAGGAGGGTGATGCTTTAAATCATTGTTCTTCCATTGTTAACCATGGTGACCTGCAAAGAAACACGTGCAGCCATCATTGCGTTGACTAAAAAATGGCTTCACAGGCAAGGATATTGTGGCTACTAAGATTGCACCTCAATCAACAATTTATAGGATCATCAAGAACTTCAAGGAAAGAGGTTCAATTCTTGTTAAGAAGGCTTCAGGGCGTCCAAGAAAGTCCAGCAAGCGCCAGGATCGTCTCCTAAAGAGGATTCAGCTGCGGGATCGGAGTGCCACCAGTGCAGAGCTTGCTCAGGAATGGCAGCAGGCAGATGTGAGCGCATCTGCACGCACAGTGAGGCGAAGACTTTTGGAAGATGGCCTGGTGTCAAGAAGGGCAGCAAAGAAGCCACTTCTCTCCAAAAAAGACATCAGGGACAGATTGATCTTCTGCAGAAAGTATGGTGAATGGACTGCTGAGGACTGGGGCAAAGTCATATTCTCCGATGAAGCCTCTTTCCGATTGTTTGGGGCATCTGGAAAAAGGCTTGTCCGGAGAAGAAAAGGTGAGAGCTACCATCAGTCCTGTGTCATGCCAACAGTAAAGCAACCTGAGACAATGTGTGGGGCTGCTTCTCATCCAAGGGAGTGGGCTCACTCCCAATTTTGCCCAAAATCGCAGCCATGAATAAAGAATGGTACCAAAACACCCTCCAACAGCAACTTCTTCCAACAATCCAACAACAGTTTGGTGAAGAACAATGCATTTTCCAGCACGATGGAGCACCGTGCCATAAGGCAAAAGTGATAACTAAGTGGCTCGGGGACCAAAATGTTGTCATTTTGGGTCCATGGCCTGGAAACTCCCCAGATCTTTATCCCATTGAGAACTTGTGGTCAATCCTCAAAAGGCAGGTGGACAAACAAAAACCCACTAATTCTGACAAACTCCAAGAAGTGATTATGAAAGAATGGGTGACTATCAGTCAGGAATTGGCCCAGAAGTTGATTGAAAGCATGCCCAGTCGAATTGCAGAGGTCCTGAAAAAGAAGGGCCAACACTGCAAATACTGACTCTTTGCATAAATGTCATGTAATTGTCGATAAAAGCCTTTGAAACGCATGAAGTGCGTGTAATTATATTTCACTACATCACAGAAACAACTGAAACAAAGATCTAAAAGCAGTTTAGCAGCAAACTTTGTGAAAACTAATATTTGTGTCATTCTCAAAACTTTTGGCCACGACTGTAGATTTCTGCACAAATTGGTCATAAAATGTGATCTGATCTTCATCTAAGTCACAACAATAGACAATCACAGTCTGCTTAAACTAATAACACACAAAGAATTAAATGTTACCATGTTTTTATTGAACACACCATGTAAGCATTCACGGTGCAGATGGAAAAAGTATGTGAACCCTTGTATTTAATAACTGGTTGAACCTCCTTTGGCAGCAATAACTTCAACCAAACGTTTCCTGTAGTTGCAGATCACACGTGCACAACAGTTAGGAGTAATTCTTGACTATTCCTCTTTACAGAAGTGTTTCAGTTCAGCAATATTCTTGGGATGCTTGGTGTGAATCGCTTTCTTGAGGTCATTCCACAGCATCACAATCGGGCTGAGGTCAGAACTCTGACTGGGCCACTCTAGAAGGCGTATTTTCTTCTGTTTAAAGGGTTTCTGTCACCCATTAAACCGTTTTTTTTTTTTTCTTTAATAATAATCCCTATAGTGCGATCTCATGATACATAATCATGTGTATGCGATGACGTCATCGACGCAGGCGCATTGAGGATGGAGCGGTCGAGCAGAGCGGCCGCCTCTCAGTGCGCCTGCGCCGATTGAAGCCAGGTACGGCGCAGGCGCGATATTTCATATTCTAACAGCGCCAGCAGAGAAGGATTACCTTCCCTGGCCCTGTCAATCAGCATGCCGAGGGGGCGTCATTACCATCGGAGGATGCGGCTGCTACCAGCAAGTAGCCGCCCTACTTGCTGGTAGCAAGGTAATTAGCATATTTTAAAAATCGTTTTTTAGCAAAATCTACTGAACCAAAATTATTAATTTGATTATGTATCATGAGATCGCAATATAGGGATTATTATTAAAGGAAAAAAAAAAAAAACGGTTTAATGGGGTGACAGAAACCCTTTAAGCCATTCTGTTGTTGATTTACTTCTATGCTTTGGGTCGTTGTCCTGTTGCAACACCCATCATCTGTTGAGCTTCAGCTGGTGGACAGATGACCTTAAGTTCTCCTGCAAAATGTCTTGATAAACTTGGGAATTCATTTTTCCTTCGATGATAGCAATCCGTCCAGACCCTGACTCAGCAAAGCATCCCCAAACCATGATGCCCCTACCACCATACTTCACAGTTGGGATGAGGTTTTGATGTTGGTGTGCTATGCCTCTTTTTCAACACACATAGGGCCAGATTTATCATTACTCTGACAGCTCACTCCACTTTCACATATGGCTAAAGTCTGTTTTAGCCAAGTCAGATTTATGATCGGCCCATTAAGACTGTGATAAATGTGGTTTGACGGTAGCAGTTTATCCGTCAGTAAGCAGCTTTACAAAAGTCGCACATCTTTATGAAAAAGTCGCACGTTTTTACGAAAAAGTTGCATGTTCTATTAAAAAGTCTCATAAGATAAGCATGGTCCTCACTGGAGTGAAATTGCTCATTTTTTTGCGACTTTTTTGCGACTTTTTAAATAGTCCCAATAGTAAATCTGTCTAGAGATTCATTTACATAAGAAAACACGCCCACTTTCAGAAAACTGGCGAGCATAGTGCAGAGCAGAAAAAAGTCGCAAATTTGTGCACAGTTTTAGAGTTTGCGCATTTTTTTGCGATTTTTTCACTCCATTATTCTGACTTGAGCTAATGATAAATCTGGCCCATAGTGTTGTGTTTTTCTTCCAAACAACTTAACTTTGGTTTCATCTGTCCACAGAATATTTTGCCAGTACTGCTGAGGAACATCCAGGTGCTTTTGTGCAAACTGTAAATGTGCAGCAATGTTTTTTTTTGACAGCATTGGCTTACTCTGTGGTATCCTCCCATGAAATCCATTCTTGTTTAGTTTTTTACGTATCGTAGATTCGTTAGCATATGCCAGAGACTTTTGTAAGTCTTTAGCTGACACTCTAGGATTCTTCTTCACCTCATTGAGCAGTCTGCGCTGTGCTCTTGCAGTCATCTTTACAGAACGGCCACTCCTAGGGAGAGTAGCAGCAGTGCTGCACTTTCTCCATTTATAGACAATTTGTCTTACCGTGGACTGATGAGCAGCAAGGCTTTTGGAGATACTTTTATAACCCTTTCAAGCTTTATGCAAGTCAACAATTCCTAATCGTAGGTCTTCTGAGAGCTCTTTTGTGCGAGGCATCATTCACATCAGGCAATGTTTCTTGTGAAAAGGAAACCCAGAACTGGTGTGTGTTTTTTTTTATAGGGCAGCTGTAACCAACACCTCCAATCTCATCTCATTCATTGCACTCCAGTTGGCTGACACCTCACTCCAATTAACTCTTGGAGATGTCATTAGTCTAGGTAGGGGTTCACATACTTTTTCCACCTGCACTGTGAATGTTTACATGGTGTGTTCAATAAAAACATGGTAACATTTCATTCTTTGTGTGTTATTAGTTTAAGCAGACTGTGGTTGTCTATTGTTGTGACTTAGATGAAGATCAGATCACATTTTATGACCAATTTGTGCAGAAATCCATATCATTTTAAAGGGTTCACATAATTTTTCTTGCAACTGTATATATATATATATATATATATATATATATAAATATAAATATCTATATATATATAATATCTTTTTTTTTTTACTGTGGACTTCTTCTGTAACTGGGGCTGGCATAATAACCCCAGTTACAGGGGAATACACTCCCCAGAGAGGCTATACTGCTCTATGCAATGTTATACAGCCTCACCAGCCTCACTGCAGAGCTGATTGAGGTCTAAAGAAGCCCCATCAGCTCCTGCAGTCTCTTAGCCCCTGAAGTCACATGACCACCTGGGCTGGTGCAGGAGGCAGCATAGCTCTTCCTTGCTATATACACTGTTGTCACTGACAGTGGGCCCTAGCACTAGCTGTATGATTAGCCAGAACATCCATTCAGAGTTTAAACCAAACCACCTAGACATTTATCTTTTTAATATATACTGTAGCTCCTCTCCAATTTTGAAATTCAAATTATCCAGCTGAGTATGGTATAATTAGGTGTTTTATTTTTTTAGAAAGTTTTTGCGATTCACTTTGGACAAATCATGTCCATTTTACAGTCAAAACTGACTGGAAAAAAACATGAAGGAGGAGAAAGATGAATGAATATATGACACTGGGGGGAATTGGGGGGATGGCTTGCCCTGACTGGCTCATAAGCGGGCGGCACTGAGAATGGTACGTCCAAATGCCACTCCCTCAGAGCGCCTAGAGTCTAGGCAGTAATATTTTATAAAGGTGATGTGGGAGCTCCAAGAGGCTGCAGCAGAGATTTGTTCTAGCGGAACCAAACTTTTCTCTGCGTACGAAGTAAGTATCTACTTTGTACGCAGAGAAAAGTTTGGTTCCGCTAGAACAAATCTCTGCTGCAGCCTCTTGGAGCTCCCACATCACCTTTATAAAATATTACTGCCTAGACTCTAGGCGCTCTGAGGGAGTGGCATTTGGACGTACCATTCTCAGTGCCGCCCTCGCATAAGAAAAGAGAACGGGGAACCCTCCCAATTTGTCTGTTGCTCTTTGCTAGGTAGAGTGGGCAGTGACAAAGGATGGAGGAGCCAACCCCTGAGTTAGAAAAGCTTTATGGATTGTCTCTTTTACCCATCTACTCAAAAAGGGTTTAGAGGCCTTTAGACCTTTGTTTTTCCCCGACAAGGACAGCAGGAGGTGTTTGGATCTTCTGAAGTCCGCAGTTCTGTTCAGGTAGATTCTGAGATTTCCTGAAATATCCAAGGAATGGAGGGCTTCTTCCTCCAGAGATGAGGGAGAGGGACATAAAACCGGTAAGGTGATGGTCTGATTAGTATTCCTAAATGATGGTACCTTGGGGACAAAGGTCGGTAGAAACCTCAACAGAACTGTCCTGGAGGAAGAGGGTATAAGGCTCAGCGGCCGCCAAGGCCTGAAGTTCTCCAATCCTCTTGGCCGAAGTTATGGCCAGTAGCAATGTGACCTTCAAAGATAAAAATCTAAGGTCCACATTTTCCAAGGGTTCAAAGGGGGGAGAGGATAGCCCCTTCAGAACCACAGATAAATCCCATTCAGGGATAGGTCTCAGGATTATAAGTTTTAATCTTTCGGCTCCTTTGAGGAACCTCCTGAGTAGGGGGGTCTTGAGATAAAGGTCTGCCTAAAAAGGTAGAAAGCGCACTGGTATGAACTCTGAGCATTGACGGGCTTAGACCCTTGTCCAGGCCGTCCTGCAGAAACTGTAGAATAGCTGAAAGAGGAGGATCTGAGGGTACAACCTCTTTATCAGCACACCACTGAAGGAATATCTTGTATATTCTTGAGTAAGCTTTGTTTGTAGACTCCGCTCTGGAGTGTGAAATGGTTCTCAAGACCTCCGCAGAAAGCCCTCTAGCTTCTAGTAGGGGCCTGTCAATCTCCAGGCTGTCAGACTGATTCTCCTCAGATCTAGGCAGGGACCTGTGTCCTGATACACAAGGTCCTGCGTTAGGGGAAGTCTCCAATATGTGCCCTGACTCATCTTCATGAGCTGGGTGAACCAAGACCTCTTCGTCCAGAATGGTATTATCGCAATGACCTGCGTCTGGTCTTGCTTGATTTTCGTCAATACCCTTGGTATCATGGAAATTGGAGGGAATATGTAAGCCAGCCTGAACCTCCATGTTATGGACAGAGCGTCTATTGCCAGAGGATTGTCCTCCTTGTAGAAGGAGCATAATCTGTCCACCTTGGCGTTCAAGCGGGTCGCCATCAAGTCGATCTCTGGAACAACCCACCGGAGTGTGATCTGGGTGAAAACGTCTCTGTTCAATGACCATTCGCGTGGAACTGGCAGACCCTGACTCAGCCGATCTGTAACTCTGTTGAGATTCCCTCTGATGTGAACAGCCAAAAGGTGAGATAGACTGGTTTCTGCCCAAGAAAGAATTAAACCAACTTCCTGGAGGAGAGGTTGAGATCTTGTGCCTCCCTGTTGATGTAAGCGACTACCGTCGTATTGTCCGTGCGGACTCTTACTGCCTTCCCGCGGATAAGAGGAGCAAAGTGGTAGAGAGCAAGACGAACTGCTCTCAATTCTCTCAGATTGGATGAGAGTAGCCTCTCCTGCGGACTCCAGGTACCTTTTACTGGATTCTCCTCCAGATGGGCTCTCCAACCTAGAAGGGAGGCATCTGTGGTCAACGTGATCCAACGAGGTTGAATCAAGGACCTCCCATCTGATAGGTTCCTCCACCACCTGAGGGAGGAACGGACTTTGGTAGACAGGGAGTGATTCTTGTCCAACCCCTTGAGGTTGCGATTCCAGACTGCTAACATTTCTTCCTGAAGTGGACCTAGGTGCCATAGGGCCCAAGGAACTGCTTCCGCAGATGCTGACATGACGCCTAACATCTTCATGAGTGTTGTGATGGACACCTACCGAAGTGCCATGAGGAACTGCGCGGCTCTTATCACTCGATCCTTCCTCTCTGGAGAGAGGGAAAGAGTCATCCGTTCAGAGGCTACAAGAAAATCCAGGAACATCCTGGAAGTAGATGGAACGATCTCTGATTTTTCCCAATTTATAAGCCAGCCCAAGCGCTGGAGAGACTGAAGAGCCAGCTGAAGATGAAATAAAAGAACATCTAGAGTGGTGGCTTTTATAAGCCAGTCGTCTAGGTATGGCACGATTTCTAGCCCTTGAAGCCTGAGTTGGGAGACAACCGGAGCCACAACTTTTGTGAAAGTGTGGGAAGCGGAAGAAATGCCAAAAGGCAGCACAGCAAACTGGTAATGTTTTACCACCCCTCTTATGGAGACCAAAATTCTTAAAAATCTCCTGTGTGCTGGATGAATGGGGATATGCAGGTAAGCATCCTTCAGATCTAAGGTGATCATTAGATCGCCGGGGTTTAGGATGCTGATAAGGGATCTAATGGTCTCGATTCTGAAGCTCTTTGGTCTTATGAACCGATTTAGGTAACGAAGATCTATGATCATGCGCCAATCGCCCGACGGCTTCGGGACTTGAAAAACGGGGGAGTATACACCCAGCCCTTTTTTGCGAGGAGGAACTTCCTCTAGGGCTCTTTTTTGAACATAAAGGAGGACAGAATCCTCTAAGATAGACTGTTTGGTCTGGTTTAGGGTTCTGGTTAAAACAAACTTCTCTTGGGGAGGGGACAGAAAATCTATTTTGTACCCCAACATAATTATTTCTAGGACCCACTGGTCAGAAATATTTTGCAGCCAGGCCTGCTGAAATAAACTTAGACGACCTGCAACCGGAGGGGAACTGAAATTCTGAGCATCACCCAGACGATTTGGAGGGGATGGGGGAAGGTAAGAGGGAGAGTCATAGATCCACTTCCTTTCTACAGTCCTTTCCACGACCGTGACCCCGTCCGCTTCTGGATGACTCCTGACATCTCTGAGACCTGGAGGGCCCCTGGGTTCTAGAACTTCTGGGTCTACTCCGGCCCCGAAAGGATTGTTGAGGGAGGGACTTCCCCATTTTATCCGCCAGGCTCTCCATTAACTTATCTAATTCTGAACCAAAGAGTCTTCCTGGTTCATATGGTAACCCACACAGATTGAATTTGGAGGCGTTATCGGCAACCCAGAGACGCAACCATAGGGGCCGCCGACTGGCGGAAGAGGAAGCCGTGCCTTTGGCGGCTAATTTCAGGTGATGTGTGGAAGTGTCACACAAAAAGTCAGTTCCGAGGAGCAAGGTCTTGAACTGGTCTAGCACGTCAGTTCTGGAGACTCCAGATTCCAGGTCCGACTGGATTCTTAGAACACGGAACCCTAACAAACTCTGCGACTTCTGAGGAAGCAGCTGCAACTGAAGCAGAGGCTGCAGCTGCGGAATAGCTGCGCCTCAGAGTGCACTCAGCCCTCCAATCTAATGGATCCTGAAAGTGGCTTCCATCATCGGAAGAAACTAAGGTCCTCTTAGACAACTTGGAGATCGCCATATCGACCTTCGGAGGCGGTACCCATGGTTCTGATTCCGACTCCTGGAGAGGAAACATCAATTTAAATCTCTTCGTGAGAACTGGACCTTTTTCAAGATGCTTCCATTCAGTTAACATAAGCTTTTTTAAATCTTTATCCACTTTAAAGGCCCTTGGACCCCTAGAGGTGGACAGTGGAGCTTCCCCTTGCTCAACATCATGATCCCTTGATCGGTTGGAGCGTAGAAGTCTTTGCGTCTTCTCAGCAGGAAAAAGATAAGTGGCATCATCTTCATCAGAGGAGGAGGAACGGTCTTCAATCGAAATGACGTCTTCAGCCATAGGTACAGGACCTGGCGATGAAACTCTGACCCTCTTAGAAGAAAGGGCGCTCTTGATCTCCATAATGGAATTACCCATGAATTCCTTCATTCAGCCGAACATGTCACCCATCGTGGGTTGCGTCGGAGGAGGATGGCATAAGGGACACCTATTGTATTCATAGGAGTCCAGCATCGTCATTTCAGCGTTTGCAGAAGTTAGGTGCTTCTGTTTATGGGAGGATTTCCCATGCTGGTCACCATTGGGAGACGCCATCTGCAAAACAACTTAAAAAGTAGTGTAGAATGGACTCACTGCAGTCAGAGAGGGAGAGTCTGGCATCTGCTGAGCTTTTATAGCTAACAGACCCTCCCCCTTGCGCAGCTCCGCCCCCCCTTCCCGCCGGAAGTGACCCACTGTCACTACATTATCCCCCCCCCCCCCCCGATTATAGGAATAAATCTGGGGCAAAAACATTGATTTCACAGGGGAGAACTCCCCCTCACTTGTGCTGATGGTTAGGATGTAAGGGAACACTATAGGCAGATTTATATAGATAGAATAAAAATATATCATTGGCTGTTTTAGGGAATTTGATCAGGGACATCATATAGAGAGAGTGAGGGATTGATGTAGTGGTCAACCAGCGTTGTGTTTAATACAGCTACTGGCAACTATTTTTTTTTTGTATATGAACAGACAGTGTAATAGAAATAGAGTCCAGCATCAGCTTGTAGGAAAAATCTGTATATTACGTCATGGATTAGTGGCATGCCCAAAAACCAACACAAGTTGTAGAAAGAGGATCCAGTGTGATTGGTAAAAATATAACTTTATTCCAGTAGTCACATTAAAAAACACATATCTTTAGAACAGTGTTTTGCGTTTTGACTAAATCGCAGTCTTAATCATAGAGTCTATGATTAAGACAGTGATTCGGTCAAAACATGTTTATACTGCTCTGAAGATGTGCATTTTTAATGTGACTACGGGGATAAAGTTGTATTTTTATCAAGCATGCTGGATCCTCTTTCTACAAATATGAACAGACAGACAATTTCTTAAACCTCTACTTTCTACAGTTTATAGGCTTATTGCCAGCACCCCAACAGCATACATTTTGCTCCAATCTCTGAGCAATTATGCATTTATCTCTTCTGAAAACCAGTTAAAATTTACTGTTTGCAATTGAGCATATCAGTGTATTACACCTGTGCTACTTAATGCATGGTATATTGCTACTAATGATGGATAGTTACAGTAAAGCAGTACTGCAATAACCCAACTTTTATACCCGTGTTATTTAAGTGAACCTGTCACTATGAAAGTGCAAATTAATCTGCAGGGAGCATGTTATACAACAAGAGGAGCAAAGCAGATTGATATATACTTTAGTTTTATAGGAAAGGATTTGGTAGAAACTTGTGTTTTATTCATTTAAGTTCCTGCTCATTTTGAGCTTTAAAATCAATGAGGCGGTCTAATCAGTGTATACAGTCATAGAAGGAAGGCTGTCAAATCACTGATAGGACACCCTCCTTGACTTCAAACCCCAAAATGAGCAGGAATGTAAATTAATAAAATACAAGCTTTGCTGATTCCCCCCCATAAAACTATACTTTATATCAATCCACTCAGATTCTCCTGCTCTAGACACCATGTTCAAAGTGACCGGTTCCCTTCAAACATGTTGCATATTACTGTGTGATAAAATGTAGCTACCACTTTGTGCTTAATCTGTATCTACTGTATATAAAGGTATTTTTTGTTTGCTTAGATTTTTTATACACAGTATAGAAGCAACATTTTATGCACAATGTAGCTAAGCCACTATATTATATTCAAGCTTTCTGTTTGTGAAGGTCATCTAAGTGTGGTTTGTCTTTGCTATTCATTTGCAAACATGAACTGAACAACATCCTTTTACTGCTGTTATAGTGCTGCTGATGGACTCATTCCTCCTAATGCTTGTCTAGTATGGAGTCAATGAGGTATAGCTGTACTATTTATAATCACCTAACTGTGTGCCTATTTATGTTATAATATAATTGCTCAATACTAACCGTACAGAGAAAGGATATAAATTGTGAGCACTGGTACAAAATAAATTAATCCACAGGTTAGTGATTTCAATATCCTTCAGCTATGTAAAATAAATATTCTGTTTTGCTCACTTTAACTGAGAGAAGCTACAACAAGACATTACAAATGCAAGCTAATATTTACCCTTTGTTATTACCATAGACTCAAGCATGCAGAATATGACATGATGTTTTCCTGCACAGCATTAAATATTAAAGGATATTTCAATGTTAGTGAGAAAATGCAGATTAATAAATAGTAAGCCACTGAGTATCTATCTATATATTATCTATCTATATATCTATCTATAAAAACAAAAATAGTGTGAGCAGCACAGCGTTCAAGTGGTTGCGGTGTGCCAGCGGCTGTAGAAGCGAACCACCATCCAAAAGATAAACAATAAAAAAAATTACACAGCACTCCCAGAAAGTGTTCTTTAATCACTAGACAGCGAAGTTTCAGTCCTCTTACTGGGACTTTTCTCAAGCAGTGACAATATACAATAGTGCCATGTGCAAATATATATCCACAGAGTAAGGCCTCATGCACACGACCGTTGTGTACACCCGTGGCCGTTGTGCCATTTTCCGTTTTTTTTCAATGGGTCCGTGGAAAAATCGGAAAATGCACCGTTTTGCAGCCGCATCCGTGATCCGTGTTTCCTGGCCGTGAAAAAAATATGACCTGTCCTATTTTTTTCACGGCCAACGGTTCACGGACCCATTCAAGTCAATGGGTCCGTGAAAGAACACGGATGCACACAAGATTGGCATCCGTGTCCGTGATCCGTGGCCGTAGGTTAGTTTTTATACAGACGGATCCGAAGATCCGTCTGCATAAAAGCTTTTTCAAAGCTGAGTTTTCACTTCGTGAAAACTCAGAACCGACAGTATATTCTAACACAGAGGCTTTCCCATGGTGATGGGGATGCTTCAGGTTAGAATATACTAACAGATCTGTGTACATGACTGCCCCCTGCTGCCTGGAAGGTACTGCCAGGCAGCAGGGGGCAGCCCCCCCCTGTAGTTAACACATTGGTGGCCAGTGTGGCCGGCCCCCCCTCCCTCCCCTGTAGTTAACTCATTGGTGGCCAGTGCGGCCGCCCCCCCCCCTCCCCTGTAGATAACTCATTGGTGGCCAGTGGGCCCCCCCCTCCCCTGTAGTTAACTCATTGGTGGCCAGTGGGCTCCCCCCTCCCCTGTAGTTAACTCGTTGGTGGCCAGTGGGCCTTCTCCCCTCCCTCCCCCTCCTAATTAAAATCTCCCCCCTATCATTGGTGGCAGCGGAGTGTACCGATCGGAGTCCCAGTTTAATCGCTGGGGCGCCGATCGGTAACCATGGCAACCAGGACGCTACTGCAGTCCCGGTTGCCATGGTTACTTAGCAATTTGTAGAACCATTATACTTACCTGCGAGCTGCGATGGTCTGCGTCCGGTTGGGAGCTCCTCCTACTGGTGAGTGACAGGTCATGTCACTTACCAGTAGGAGGAGCTCCCGGCCGGACCTGTCACTTACCAGTAGGAGGAGCTCCCGACCGGACGCAGACCATCGCAGCTCGCAGGTAAGTATAATGGTTCTACAAATTGCTAAGTAACCATGGCAACCGAGACTGCAATGTGTTAACTACAGGGGGGGGCTGCCCCCTGCTGCCTGGCAGCACCTGCCAGGCAGCAGGGGGCAG
Organism: Bufo bufo; assembly: GCF_905171765.1. Lineage (NCBI taxonomy): Eukaryota > Metazoa > Chordata > Amphibia > Anura > Bufonidae > Bufo > Bufo bufo. Next base: position 167,698,756 of record NC_053391.1, on the reverse strand, counting down.
TCATGTACACAGTTCTTTTAGTATATTCTAACCTGAAGCGTCCCCATCACCATGGGAACGCCTCTGTGTTAGAATATACTGTCGGATTTGAGTTTCACGATGTAACTCAAATCCGACGGTATATTCTAACATAGAGGCGTTCCCATGGTGATGGGGACGCTTCAAGTTAAAATATACCATCGGATTGGAGAAAACTCCGATCCGATGGTATATTAACTCCTGACTTTACATTGAAAGTCAATGGGGGACGGATCCGTTTGAAATTGCACCATATTGTGTCAACGTCAAACGGATCCGTCCCTATTGACTTGCATTGTAATTCAGGACGGATCCGTTTGGCTCCGCACGGCCAGGCGGACACCAAAACGACTTTTTTTTCATGTCTGTGGATCCTTCAAAAATCAAGGAAGACCCACGGATGAAAAAACGATCACGGATCACGGAAAAACGGAACCCCGTTTTGCGGACCGCAAAAAAATACGGTCGTGTGCATGAGGCCTAATTGATCATTAAACATAATTGGAAAATAAAACATGATTTGTGCACAAATGATCATAATCACAAACGATTCATCATTTAATCACATTTCAGCGCATTTCATCATATATCTAAAGTGAAACATACATATTTTCCCTTGTGTTGTACATAATTGACAATAATTAAAATAACCCACAGATATGTTGACACAGGTGTACGTTAAAAACATAAAAATAGAAAGGAGAAACACTAACCAGCATGGACCCCCGTCCCCCACCACATGTATTCGGCGTCATATGGCATGTAATACGCATGAGTCAGGGCTATTAGCTGTTTACCAAAGGAGCGCATCGATCTGCAATCCGATGAAACGTGCGCGTGACTGAGCGTCACCTGGTCACATGATCGTACATAGAACGCACCGTGAGCCGCAAGCATAGCCATAGTAATGCAGTCACCTGATCGCAACTGTATAAATCAGAGGCTATGTAGGTCCCACTATTAGTAAGATATATAAAACATATAAATAGATAAGTATCAGGGGAGGAAGTGAGATGCTAGATAATAAAAATATGAGCAAAATGGAGATCCCTCTACGTGCCTTCACATCTTCCACTGCACACGGGACATATCGGAGGGCCGATGCAGCTGATCCGTATCTGCTTAAAGGGTTTCTACCATTTCGTTTGACATATTTAGCTGTCAGACACTAGCGATCCGCTAGTGTCTGCTCTAACAAACCATCCTAATATAATAGGTTTTGGGGCAGCCGTTTCGCCAAAAAAAGAACTTATGTCTATATGCTAATGAGCCTCTAGGTGCTATGGGGGCGTCATTAGCACCTAGAGGCTCGGTCTACCTTCACAAACTGCCGCCGCCCAGCGCGTCCCTCCAGCCCGCCCATCTCCTGCTGAATGCGATCCTCCCCGTGCGCGTCTCTATTCGGCGCATGCGCAGTGAATGTCTGACCGCTTCCCTGCACAGACATCTCCACTGCGCCTGCGCTGCTGACATCATAGTGCCCAGAGGAACAGGCGCAGTGGAGATGTCTGTGCAGGGAAGCGGTCAGACATTCACTGCGCATGCGCCGAATAGAGACGCGCATGGGGAGGAACGCATTCAGCAGGAGATGGGCGGGCTGGAGGGACGCGCTGGGCGGCGGCAGTTTGTGAAGGTAGACCGAGCTCATTAGCATATAGATATAAGTTCTTTTTTTAGCGAAACGGCTGCCCCAAAACCTATTATAATAGCATTGTTTGTTAGAGCAGACACTAGCGGATCGCTAGTGTCTGACAGCTAAATATGTGAAACGAAGTGGTAGAAATCCTTTAACAGACACCGAACTCAGTCGCCGCAAACCACAACCTCTTATCACTAATGTATGAAGGCAACTGTTGCCACTGTTAAGAATGGGAAAACCAGTGATTCCGATTCATAATGCAGTTATGCTACATGAATCAGGGTGACTTAAGGGTTCCATGAAGGAAAACTGGCATAAGATAGAAACATAGAAACATAGAATGTGTCGGCAGATAAGAACCATTTGGCCCATCTAGTCTGCCCAATATACTGAGTACTATGGATAGCCCCTGGCCCTATCTTATATGAAGGATGGCCTTATGCCTATCCCATGCATGATTAAACTCCTTCACTGTATTTGCAGCTACCACTTCTGCAGGAAGGCTATTCCATGCATCCACTACTCTCTCAGTAAAGTAATACTTCCTGATATTACTTTTAAACCTTTGCCCCTCTAATTTAAAACTATGTCCTCTTGTAGCAGTTGTTCTTCTTTTAAAGAGAACCTTTCACTACAATAAAAATTCTAAAGTAAGCATACAGACATGGAGAGCGGCGCCCAGGGATCTCCCTGCACTTACTATTATCCCTGGGCGCCGCTCCGTTCTCCCGGTATAAGCTCCGGTAGCTTCAGATTTTCGGCTCAACTGGGAGGAGCCTTCCGGCGTCTCCTTCTCCCAGGCTGCAGTGCTGGCTAATCGCAGCGTTCAGCTCATAGCCTGAGAGTTATTTTTTTCTCTCAGGCTATGAGCTGAGCGCTGCGATTGGCTAGCACTCCAGCCTGGGAGAAGGAGACGCCGGCAGGCTCCACCGACTTGAGCTGAACATATGAAAATCTCGGAGCCTATACCGGGAGAACGGAGCGGCGCCCAGGGATAATAGTAAGTGCAGGGAGATCCCTGGGCGCCGCTCTCCATGTCTGTATGCTTACTTTAGAATTTTTATTGTAGTGAAAGGTCCTCTTTAAATACATAAAGGGAATCAACAAGGTAAAAGAGGAGAGAATATTTAAACGTTTCTATCATATCCCCTCTGTCTCGTCTTTCTTCCAAGCTATACATGTTAAGGTCCTTTAATCTTTCCTGGTAAGTTTCATCCTGCAATCCATGTACTAGTTTAGTAGCTCTTCTCTGAACTTTCTCCAAAGTATCAATATCCTTCTGGAGATATGGTCTCCAGTACTGCGCACAATACTCCAAATGAGGTCTCACTAGTGCTCTGTAGAGCGGCATGAGCACCTCCCTCTTTCTACTGGTAATGCCTCTCCCTATACACCCAAGCATTCTGCTAGATCAACACATGTTGCACTATTATCCGAACTACCAGAGAATAAGGACATTATTTTTAATAATAAATGAAAATCTAGCATCCCATGCACTAATCTCACACTAGGAAAACATTTTTTTTTTCCAGAATACACTTATGATTGCAATAGGAAGACATCGACACCCTGAATGGTACTTCTCTATCTATTTTTTGGACACGAAAATCGCAAAAAATGAATGTATTTGCAGATGTTTATGTTAAACCTATGGACAAAAACACTGTCCTTCGATACGATAGTGCCCATCCTAGGGCAATGGTCAAATCTCTTCCATTGAGCCAGTTCTTACATGCCAAGTGCATTGTGAATGATGATAAATAATTGGACTTGACGTTAAAAAAATTACCAAAGTCTTTAAAGATAGAGGTTTCCCCAAGGCAGGGCTAAACACACATTTAACAGCAACCCAAGATTTTAATAGACTGGAGTTACTTAAAACAAGAAACAACAAAAAGCATTTAAAAAGAATCCCTTTAGTGACAACATATACTGAGAATCGATCATAAAAAGTGGACATGGTGAAATTCAGGAATGCAAATCCCTGCCCCTTATGTCTTATAGGAGGTCCAAGAATTTAAGGGATAAATTTGTCCATGCTGATATAGGCCCCCAGAGAACAGTGGGTCAAAGTTTTTTACAGAGCCAGAAAATTGGTTGATTTCCATCCTTGAACTGTATTAATTGTCGTCATATGCAAAAGGTAATCCTATTTATTCACCCCAGTACGACAAGAAAATAAAGAATTAACCATTATCTAACTTCTGACTCTACATTTGTAGTGTACAGTCTATGGTGTCCTTGTAAGCTGTAGTAATAGGAAAATGAGTGAGCACTCATACACTTGGCAACCAAATTGACATGTGCAGAAAATATTTATTAAATCCCCATAAAATACAAGTAATAAAATTTATAAGAACAATGTAGCAATAATATACAACATTACAGTCGCATATATTGTGGTAGATATGATCGATACTATATTCGATAAAAATATATTCAATAGAAATATTCGATAAATTGAATGGTAGAAAATTAAATGTTGAAATATTCAATAGAATATTCGATACCACTCAATAGTGTCGATAAATTCAATAATATATATCACACCAAAAAACTTCAAGTATATGCTGTTATTTGGGAAAGAGGGGGTATTATCTTCTAGCGCTCTATCCCAATTTGGGAAACTGAATGTCACTGAAAATGTTGTAGGTGTATTCACTGGGAGCACAATATGTTCATAAAGTGTCCACAGGAATCCTGATAACAACCTACCACTATTCCTTGTAAGCTATTTAGTGATGAGCGGGAGGTGCCATATTCGATTTCTCAAATGCTCAATTGAATTTTCGGCTTATATTCGTCGAAATCGAATATTCATCATTATTCTATTTATCGCGATTAATATGCGATTCAATTATTCGCGTACTGCGATTTTAACTGTATAAGGCAACTTTCCTATTGGTTGGCTAATGGCTATATGTGTATTTTACGAATATTCGCTATATTGCTATAACTTTGTTTTTTAGAATATGACGAATATTCTAAAAAACAAAGTTATAGCGAATATATTCGTCTTTTTTTTCAATCTGTACTGTTATTCCACTTTGACATACTCCTCCCTGACAAGCATCCTTGTCACCATGGGAATGCTTGTGGGTTAGAATATACCATATGATCCGAGTTTTCACGATCTCAGGGAAAACTCAGATCCGATGGTATTTTCTAACCCACCGGCATTCCCATGGTGACAGGGAACGCTTGTCGGGGAGGAGTATGCCGCAGTTGATTAACAGTACACATTGAAAAAAAAAAAAAAAAAAATGTATATATATTCTAAATAACGAATATATTCGCTATATTGCTATATATTCATTTTTTGAATATTCGTGGATATTCCAATGAAATGAATATATGGCAATATTCAGCCGATCTCTAATAGTTTGATAAACCAAAATTTGGCTAGACGGGCTTAGACGATTACCTCGGTCAGGCAGGCCAAGAAGGAAGAAGCACCAGTATGGCAACCACCGGGTGCAATAATCGAAATCGTGATTTTGATATTTTTTTTCAAATAATATTCGATTTATTATATTCGCTATCGCTCTCCCTAATTAAAAAAAAAGCCGGTAACGTAAATGTGTGTGAAAAAGCGTCTGACATAATTTACAGCATTCGAACCGCCCAGTGACTGTGACCAGTGTGAACTACCCTTCATCAAGCATTCATCACTAGTTGATTGAACTTTACAAGTGAATGAATACAATGACTACTGGAAGTACGTGAAAGTTTAGACACATATTTGAGAGTGCTAAGGACAACATCGTATTAACTGTAAGTAATATTCTCTTAAAGCATATGTATGTTTGTTTTTGTACATATTGTATGCAGCACAATGATTGTTCTGTAGATCACGAATTCTGAAATATTTGTAGATGCGATTATTATCTATATTGATACAATTTTTTATTTTTTTTTGTCTGAAAGTCAATTTAACACATTTTAACTGGTTACAGTATATATTGCGAATTGGTGAAATTAGCATTCTTGTTACGTCGGCGCACAATGTTAGTGGCATGTATGTATGGTCCATGGAAAAACTGCACATAGCACATCAATTTTCCTGCCACTAAATATATACCACACACTATATAACACACATACAATATATATAGAGATTCTATTTTATGACCAAGAGCTTTCTTAGTCTGAATGTAAGGTTTTGCCAGTTAATTTTGCATTACACAGGGTGCACGCCGGCAAGGCGAACCAGCTATACAACACATACGGTACCGTGCCTTAACAAGACAGGAACATCTCAGCTTACTTGGGCAATATCGGATTTGTCAGAGCCCACACACATAGAATCTCAATAGAATCAGGATTCTTAACAGTAAGATGAAAATTAAAATTTAACTTTCATAATGTTTATTTTTTTTCCGGATATATGTTTAATATATGGTATACTAAAAATGTTTTGAATATATGCTTTCATCTTTATCAATCAGCAATTTCTTCTTCGGGGATATGACCGGACCACGAAAAGAAAGGACAAAATGGAGATAGTACTGTCTCTTCAATCTGAATTATATGCAAAATATGGAGTGTGACATGAAATACCAGCCATCCCCAAAAAATGGTGTGACATCAAGAGGCTAAACTATGATCGAGTAGTAGAGTACAGTTCAAGATTTTGCCCAGGTACAATGCTTGCATTAATTTGGTCCCTCTCTCTACGACACTCTGTAATGTATATATACAGTAATGCTGCTAATCCATACAGATGTAATAGAGTTAACACTACCTCTTAAATCAAAATTATTAACTCATCACGTTTTCTTGAAACAAAATCCATTTAAAAAAAAAATCTTGACGCATAACATTTCATTTAGTTTACATAACATGTCTCATAAAGCATGTGTGTTAACTTTACCACATCCGTATTTTATTCTTGTTACGGATATCTTACACTCCAGCTGAGTAAATCTGTACAGCATCTCCCAAAAATCAAGTAAATCCAAAGGTGTTGTGAATATATAGTTCCCAATCCCCCACAAACAGGATCCAGGACTTCCAGAAGGGGGTAAATACGATCAACTTTATTGATGGCCACAGCTCAGCCTTTTATCAAGTCCTCCGGCAAGGGTTACTCACACGGGGCCCTTGTGGGGAACAGGCACACAAAATACAGTGACCAATCAATATACAGTAAGATATAACACTCCCACATGAACAGTAATATCTCTCCTCTCTATCCTGGAGATAATTGGATAAAGGGGCCAGACATAGTTCAATGCGGTCGATGACTAAGACCATTGTGTTTGCTAAATGTATCACAGGCGATATCCATTGTGTTTGTGGATTGTGTCATGGGCAATATCCATTGTGTTCGCTAATGTCCATTGTGTTCGCTAACTGCGTCACAGGCAGATAAGGTGGTTTTTGTACATTTAAAGGGCGAAATAGGGTTAACTACATGAACAGCAAACGAAATACAAAAGTCTGGGCATTCATAAAACAGAGGTTTTGTCAGATTAATTTTTACAAATGATTACTTAATGCCTGGTGTGACATGTAGAAAATCATCCGGTTATGTCATACATCTCTCCCTCGCTGTGATTGTGTACATATATAGAGTTATACACACAGTGCGGGGGGACCCATGTATGATGTCACCGGATGATTTCATACATTTCACACGCATAAATATATATACGTCTCGTTGTTTATATATACATCAACAGCGAACATCTTTCAGTATTCTGGTGAAAGGACCTGTCCATTACATACATCCCCCTCGTAATTTGCATGGGATTACAGAGTGTATATATGTATATATATATATATATATATATATATATATATTGTGGGGATCCGCTCTGGTAGGCAGTAGTAGCGAGTGCAGTATAGAGGCAACACAGACCGGTCTTGGTGTAAAACACGATGCTTTGTTTATTCACACGGTTCATACAAGTGAAAGATGGTGCAGTTCATAGGGGGGGTGGTCACACACAACAGCAAAATAATAGTTCAAACACAGCAAGTCCCTGCTGCAAGCTACTTGAGGCCTGTTTCTATCACATAAAGCAAAGTCTATTTAAAGCCAGGAGTAATGTCACCTTTTTCTCCTTGGTAAAGTAAGTCCCTGGGTCCGGCTTCTAGCCACGGAACACGGATCCCTCCTGGCTTCAGCTGCGGGTTCCCGCACACTCCTTTACAGACCTCAGCACAAAGCCCAGCTCACCTCCACTTCTCACTCTCACAGCCAGAGAGCAAAGAAGCTCCACATTGCGCACCACACCCTTGTAGGGCCAGGACCCCCGGTGGCACGTACCTCCCGTCTACCACCATCCCAGGTACTCTCCTACAATATATATATATATATATATATATATATATACACACACACCAGTAAATTCACCTCATAAACCAATAATTCAATGCTATATGAGAGGTTAAGATTGTAATAGGGGGAAGGTATGGGAGATCAGACATTAGTGATGTAAACTGTTGATTTTACATGGAAGACTAACATTAACCGCTGAATAGACCTGCGATAAACTGTGGATAAATAGAATTTAACAATCAAGTCCGCTCACCAGTCACCACCTATTGGCAAGCGAGTTTAACCCCCCTTCTAATAAGTGACTGTGACAACTAAGTCAACAGGGAGGGAGGGCGGGCAGGCTGCAGATCATGAATATGTGGCTTGGCAGACAGTATAATGCTGGCAGCCACCAAAAGTAACTTACCCAACATAACAACATCCAATAACCCCGTATTTAATTGCAGAACTGTTGTTTAGTTCCCCAAACCGTCAATAACCGAGCCACAATACCCTATAGCACATCATCCTAACAAATTCCCGTGTTAGCTCATCGTACCTTGTAACTTCGACTAGTTCTACCCATCTATAACACTGGTTTCGGCATATTATAAAACCACAAATTGAAGAAAATACACCATGTGGATAATCATAATTCCAAGCAGATCAATACATCTCAGGATTTCTTGATCTATTACTTTATGAATTCTGAGTTTTTGGTCTAAATTCTTAACATTGTGTGATTATTTACAGGGCTTCCCGTTCCATCGACAAAACGATAAAGACCAAAAAGGCCTGTTCTGAACAGGGTGCAGGTGTCGATGGACGAAGAGTTGGAGTTGCAGTCAGAGGGAGAGCAGGCCGGACCCTTTGCAAATGTCTTAACCACTTCCCCCCCTGATGTCTGCAGTACCCCCCCCCCCCCCCCCGATGTCTGCAGTTCCCCCTCTGATGTCTGCAGTTCCCCCTCTGATGTCTGCAGTTCCCCCCCTGATGAGTTGGAGGAGCAGTCGAAGGGAGAGCAGGTTGGACCCTCTGCAAATGTCTTGGCCACTTCCCCCCCGATGTCTGCAGTTCCCCCCCTGATGTCTGCAGTTCCCCCCTGATGTCTTCAGTTCCCTCCCTGATGTCTGCACTCCCCCCCCCCCTGATGTCTGCACTTCATTCCCTGATGTCTGCACTTCCCCCCCTGATGTATGCGCAATGGTGGAAGTCGAGGCGGAGGAGGTCGGACCTTCTCATCCACCAGAATCTAACCACCCAGATCAAGAAGAAGAGGAGGTGGTCTACACCCCCCACCAGGATGGTAAATATGTGCACACATCAAAATAATTCTGTATACATAAGATGTTCACATGATCCCCCCACCCCCCTTTCAACTCTGGAGCAAAAATGCACATGTGTAGGAAATCTAAACTATAGCCGACCTTAGTTAACATGGCTGCCTGTTTACCTGAGCAGCCTTTGCACCCCGGTTAGCAAGCGACTACGCCTGGGGCCCGGGGGTTTGTTGTTACATAATAGTATGTCCCTATGCGCCCAGTCACTTCCCGCTGCGGCTTACTAGTAAATTGGCTGCTTGGTAATTGTTTATAAGTAGGGTTTTGGTTCGTACCAAACTTTAGGATTTTTGGACCCCGGACCCGAGCATTTCAGTAAAAGTTTGGGTTCGGTGTTCAGCGCTTTCTTGGCGCTTTTTGAAAGGCTGCAGAGCAGCCAATCAACAAGCTGTTAACTGTCTGACCTTAGAAGCCTACTAATGGCATGGCTGTGATTGGCCAGTGTAGCATGTGACCCAGCCTCTATATAAGCTGGAGTCACATAGCGCTGTACGTCACTCTGCTGTGCTTAGTGTAGGGAGAGGATGCTGCTGGTGATTTCAGGGAGAGAATAGGACTGAATCTTTGCTCAAAATCTGAATCTAACTCAGCGATCTACATACATTGTGTTTTGTGGGCTCAGGTCACAATTTTTTTTTATCCTGCCCTGAGCCCAGTGACCGAAACAACATCTGGTGCATTTGCAGGCTTAGTCAGTGTGCAATTTAAGCTAGAAATACAGCCATCATTGTCTGGTATTTTCCTGATCTGCAAGTGTTAAATTCAAGTTTAATATATACAGCTTTCATATTCTGTTACCAAAAAAACCCTTTTTTGGCACTCTACAACATCTGGATTAGTCAGTGTGCAATTTTAGCTAGAAAAAACACCCATCATTTTCTGGGGCTTTAAAAACACACTTTTTTTGTCAAAAAACTGTATTTTACTGATCTGCAAATGTTAAATTCAAGTTTAATATATACAGCTTTAATATTCTGTTACCAAAAAAACACTTTTTTGGCAATCTACAACATCTGGATTAGTCAGTGTGCAATTTAAGCTAGAAATACACCCATCATTTTCTGGGGTTTTAAAAACACTTTTTTTGTCAAAAAAACTGAATTTTCCTGATCTGTAAGTGTTAAATTCAAGTTAAATATATACAGCTTTCATATTCTGTTACGAAAAAAAAAACTTTTTGGGCAATCTACAACATCTGGATTAGTCAGTGTGCAATTTTAGCTAGAAATACACTTAGCATTTTCTGGGGCTTTAAAAACACACTTTTTTTTGTCAAAAAAACGGTATTTTCCTGATCTGCAAGTGTTAAATTCAAGTTTAATATACCGTATTTTTCGCCCTATAAGACGCACTTTTTCCAACCCAAAAATGGGAGGAAAATGCCCCTGCGTCTTATGGGGCGAATGCTGACAGTTTAACATCGCTGGATGCGATGTACGGAGCGGGGGCCGGGGGAGGGACTGGGAGGAGGAGCTGGGGGCCGGCAATAGCGGCGGGGCGGTGCGGTCACTGTACTATAGCCCCACCGCTCCGGTATTCTAATATAAAATGTATTATTGAATTAAAAGTTATTAAACATGCCCCCCTCACTCCTAATAGTACCGTATATCCTACTTGCTTCTGTATAATACCGGCAGGCAGGCCGGGCGGGCGGCAGCGTAACTCCCTGATGTCACGTGCCTGCGCCGCCTCCTTTATGAATGAAGCAGGCGGCGCCGGCAATTTTTTTCTTATTTTACTCCCGATAAACCTAGCTGCGTCTTATGGGCCGGTGCGTCTTATAGGGCGAAAAATACGGTATACAGCTTTAATATTCTCTTACCAAAAAAACACATTTTTGCCAATCTACAACATCTGGATTAGTTAGTGTGCAATTTAAGCTAGAAATACACCCATCATTTTCTGGGGTTTTAAAAACACAATTTTTTGTCAAAAAACTGTTTTTTCCTGATCTGCAAGTGTTAAATTCAAGTTTAATATATACAGCTTTCATATTCTGTTACCAAAAAAAAACTTTTTGGGCAATCTACAACATCTGGATTAGTCAGTGTGTAATTTAAGCTAGAAATACACCCATCATTTTCTGGGGTTTTAAAAACACACTTTTTTGACAAAAAACTAAATTTTCAGGCCTTGCAGCATCAGCACGTGTGAAATTACAGGCTTATATACTGCTGTAAAATTCAGTTGTTAAACAAACACTCGTTTGGGCGGTATTTTTTTCTGTTACCAAAAAAAAACACTTTTTTGGCAATATACAACATCTGGATTAGTCAGTGTGCAATTTAAGCTAGAAATACAGCCATCATTTTCTGGGTTTTTAAAAACACACTTTTCTGCCAAAAAAACACTATTTTCCTGATCTGCAAGTGTTAAATTCAAGTTTAATATATACAGCTTTCATATTATGTTACCAACAAAAAACTTTTTGGGCAATATACAACATCTAGATTAGTCAGTGTGCAATTTAAGCTAGAAATACAGCCATCATTTTCTGGGTTTTTAAAAACACACTTTTTTTTTGCCAAAAAAACACTATTTTCCTGATCTGCAAGTGTTAAATTCAAGTTTAATATATACAGCTTTCATATTCTGTTACCAAAAAAACACTTTTTTTGGAAATATACAACATCTGGATTAGTCAGTGTGCAATTTAAGCTAGAAATACAGCCATCATTTTCTTGATTTTAAAAAACAAATTTTTGGGCCAAATTCCCAGATTTTTCAGGCCTTGCAGCATCAGGACGTGTGAAATTCCAGGGTTATATACTGCTGTCAAATTCAGTTGGTTGGGCAAAATTTTTTTAGTTAGTAGCCTTTGCTGCAGATGTCATTATGAGATTCAGCCTTTACATACTGTCTTTCTATTCAGTTATTTTAAATAAAGCCATTTTGGGCACAATTCTTTGATAGTGTCCTAGTGTGGATTAGGGTGTGTGAGATACACCCTTTAAATACAGGGGTTCCTTTCAGGTATTTGAAATACAGCCATTTTGGGCCAACAAATTTAATTGCGGCCTAGTGTGGATCAGGGAGTGTGAGATACACCCTGTATATACAGGGGTTATATTCAGATATTTGAAATACCGCCATTTGGTGCACAAATCTTTAATTGAGGCCTACTGTGGGTCAGGCCATGTCAGATACACCCTGTATATACAGGGCTTATATTCTTTCATTAATAAAACACCCTTTTTGGGCAAAATACACAATATTTCAGGCCTTGCAGCATCATCACATTTGAAATCCCAGGGTTATATACTGCTGCCATATTCTGTTATTAAACAAACACCCGTTTGGGCAAAAAAAAGTTTATTTGGCAGCCTTTTCCTGCATATGTCATTTTGAGATACACCCTTTATACATTTGGGTTATATTCACATATTTGAAATACCGCCATTTGGTGCGCAAATCTTTAATTAAGGCCTACTGTGGGTCAGGCCGTGTGAGATACACCCTTTAAATACAGGGGTTTGATTCAGGTATTTGAAATACAGCCATTTTGGACAAACAAATCTTTAATTGAGGCCTACTGTGTGTCAGGCCGTTTGAGATAAACCCTTTTAATACAGGGGTTTGATTCAGGCATTTGAAATACAGCCATTTTGGGCAAACAAATCTTTTATTGAGGCCTAGTCTGGTTCAGGCCGTGTGAGATACACCCTTTACATACAGGGGTTTGATTCAGGTATTTGAAATACAGGCATTTTGGGCAAACAAATCTTTAATTGAGGTCTAGTTTGATTCAGGCCGCGTGAGATACACCCTTTACATACAGGGGTTTGATTCAGGTATTTAAAATACAGCCATTTTGTGCAAACAAATCTTTTATTGAGGCCTAGTCTGGTTCAGGCCGTGTGAGATACACCCTTTACATACAGGGGTTTGATTCAGGTATTTGAAATACAGCCATTTTGGGCAAACAAATCTTTAATTGAGGCCTAGTCTGGTTCAGGCCGTGTGAGATACACCCTTTACATACAGGGCTCACTCTCTTATCACAAGTCATAGTGAATTTCAAACCTTGACAAACCATGTTCAGATGGTCAAAGAAACCGGATAGGATCTCATGTGGCCCAGCCCACACGCAAAAAATATCGTCTATAAATCTCTTCCATATAATGTTCTCTTGGTAAAAATTACTATTATAGACATAAAGATCTTCTAAAGCAGACATAATCGCATTTGCGTAGGGCGGAGCCACATTCGATCCCATCGCGGTTCCCCGTCGCTGTAAATAATAGACATCTTCAAAGATTTACAGCGACGGGATCGAATGTGGCTCCGCCCTACGCAAATTCATTTATGTCTGCTTTAGAAGATCTTTATGTCTATAATAGTCATTTTTACCAAGAGACCATCATTATATGGAAGAGATTTATAGACAATATTTTTTGCGTGTGGGTGGGGCCACATGAGATCCTATCCGGTTTCTTTGACCATCTGAACATGGTTTGTCAAGGTTTGAAATTCACTATGAGATCCTATCCGGTTTCTTTGACCATCTGAACATGGTTTGTCAAGGTTTGAAATTCACTATGACTTGTGATAAGAGAGTGAGCTTTCTTGATATGGTAGTGGTAAAGGATGATCAGGGCTATCTTTCCACTGATCTATTTAGGAAAGAAACAGATAATAACAGTATCCTGCATTTCTCTAGCGCTCATCCACCCTCACTTAAAAAGGCAATCCCACGAGCTCAATTTCAGAGGATTAAGCGTATAGTCTCTGATCCAGAGACACAGGAGCAAAGACTAGATGAGATGACTGATAGATTTGAGAAAAGAGGATATCCTAGGTCCATACTTGATAGGACGAGAATAGATCTTTCTTCCCAAAACCCTCCTAGGATTAAATAACAGACAGTGGCGTTCATACACAAATTCCATCCGTACAATGCACATTTAGATAATGTGGTCAGGAAGTACTGGCATATTCTAACCAAAACCTATACGAATGATGATGAATTTAAATGTCCACCTCTGATTTGTAATAAGAAAAATCCAAATTTGAGGGACAAACTGGTGCATGTGGATCTAGGCAGTGGGAGAGAGACCCCTAGACAAAATGTATTGAGAACCGTGAAAAACAGAACGTTCCCGGGCCTTCACTGCCTGCAGTTTTCCCATAACATCAAAGGCCCTGAATTTCACCACTCACGCACAGGTCAAACGTTTAAAGTGAAAGTTTTTTTTACCTGTGAATCGAAAACGTGATCTACTTGATTAAGTGTCTGTGCAGCCTGGAGTATGTGGGAGAAACAATGCAGACAGTGAGGGACAGGATTTGTAAACACAAGTCCACTATTAGGACTAAAAATCTTCTATTACCACTACCCTATCATTTTGACAAGTGCAGACATAGAATTTCGCAGTTAAGATTCCAGGTCCTGGAACAGGTGATGAGACCAAGGAGAGGAGGGGATATCAAAAAACTCCTCCTCCGCCTCGAAGCCTATTGGATACATACGTTGGATACATTGCATCCAAAAGGTATAAACCGTGATTATGAGGTTGCTAGACTGTAATTTATGGTATTACTAATGATATGTGTTTCTTTCTCTCTTTTTCTTTCTCTATTTAGGCACAGCAGACTCGCTGATCTTTATTCTCTGGCACTGGGTATTCTTTACTCTCTGGTGCTCTTCTTGACTAATAGAAACTAGGTGATTGATTGGTGGGTAGTGAATACCCGCCTATTAGTGGGTGGATGACGTCACTTGTACCTGTAATTGATTTGTCTATATATATCTAAATGTAACAAATGTTGAATGTACCTGTTGAAAAAGGCAGTGTGCCGAAACGCGTTGTTGTTACCTGTTTGTATATATAAAATAAAAAGAAGAAGATTCAGCATATCCAAGCAGTTGCCGGAATTTACTTTCACTTTTGTTCTCGTGGAGCTCCACTCCTCCCCGCAGCAACGCTGACCTTTAGCAGCTAGCGCTGGCTGGATTTGCCTTTATCGAAAGACCACAGTTGGCACCTGCAGCCGATGTTCATCAGTCTTTCACCTCACCCCCTTGCAAATCAGCCAAGCAGTCTGAGCCCCAAGTCATGCAGCAGTCTCTTCTGCTTTTTGATGACTCTGTTAGCAGGGTTTCCCAGGGCCATCCACCTAGCCCTGTCCCAGAAGTAGAAGAGATTGAGTGCACCGATGCCCAACCACTTATCTTTCAAGATGAGTACATGGGAGGACCATCGCAGCATGTCTCGGATGATGATGAAACACAGGTGCCAACTGCTGGGGCTTTCAAAAGTGTGCAGACCGACAAGGAAGGCAGGGGTGAAGACTGGGTGGAAGATGATGTGGAGGACGATGAGGTCCTCGACCCCACATGGAATCAAGGTCATGCGAGTGACCTATGTAGTTCAGAGGAAGAGGCGGTGGTCGCACAGAGCCACCATCACAGCAGAAGAGGGAGCAGGGTGCAAAAGTGGAGTGGCTGTCCTCTAGACAGTACGCCTGCTACTGCTCACGGCAGAAAGGGACCGAGCACACCAAAGCCACTCCACGGAGTTCCCTGGCGTGGCAGTCTTCAACAATGTGCTGACGACAAGACACGAGTGGTTTTGCATGCTGTGCAATCAGAGCCTGAAGCAAGGCATAAACGTTCTCAACCTGAGCACAACCTGCATGACCAGGCATTTAAGTGCAAAGCACGAGCTGCAGTGGAGTAGACACCTCAAAAACCAAGAAAGGTCTCTGGCTCCTCCTGCTTCCTCTTCTGCTGCAGTCGCGGCCTCTTCATCCGCCTCTGGAGTGACAGTGCCATCTGCCACCCCGCAAACAGAGGATCTGCCAGCAACACCAACACCTGGGTCACCAAGCACCTCCACAATGTCCCACGGAAGCGTTCAGCTCTCCATCTCCCAAACGCTGGAGAGGAATAGGAAGTACCCCCCTACCCACTCGTGATCCCTAGCCCTGAATGCCAGCATTTCAAAATTACTGGCCTTTGAAATGCTGTCATTCCATCTGCTTGAGACGGATAGTTTTAAAAGGCCTTATGGCGGTGGGCTGTCCCACAGTACGTCGTGCCCAGCACCACTACTTTTCCAGTAGAGCCATCCCTTCCCTGCACAACCAAGTAGGGGACAAAAATCAGGTGTGCACTGCGCAACGCCATCTGTGGCAAGGTGCACCTCACTATGGATACGTGGACCAGTAAGCACGGTCAGGGACGTTATATCTCCATAACAGCACACTGGGTAAATGCAGCGGTGGCTGGGCCTGAGGCGGATAGCAGTTTGGCGCATGTCCTTCCACCACGAGGATTGCAGGGCGCTTCAGTTTGCCTCCTGTTGCTTCCTCCTCCTACTCTGCTTCCTCATCCTCTACCAGCTCCTCATCCGATCAGCGTAACACCTTCACCACCAACTTCAGCACAGCCAGGGGTAAACGACAGCAGGCAGTTTTAAAACTTATCTATTGGGGGACAAACCCCACACCGCGCAGGAGCTGTGGACGGGCCTTGAATAACAGACCGATGAGTGGTTTGTGCCAGTCAGCCTCAAGGCCAGCCTGTGGTGTGGCGATAATGGGCGAAATCTCGTAGCAGCTCTGGGACTAGCCGGTTTGACGCACATCCCTTGCCTGGCGCATGTGCTGAATTTGGTAATGCAGAGATTCCTTAAAAATTACCCCAATATGTCAGAGCTGCTGCATAAAGTGCGGGCCATCTGTGCGCGCTTTCGGTGTTCTCACCCTGCTGCTGCTCGCCTGTCATCGCTGCAGCGTAACTTCCTTCCCGCTCACCACCTCATATGTGACGTGCCCACAAGGTGGAACTCCACCTTGCACATGCTGGCCAGACTGTGCGAGCAGCAGCATGCGATAGTGGAGTTTCAGCTGCAGCACGCACGGGTGAGTCGCTCGGCAGAACAGCACCACTTTCACCACCAATGACTGGGGCCTCCATGCGAGACCTGTGTTTCTTGTTGCACTGTTTCGAGTACTCCACCAACATGGCCAGTGCCGATAACGCCATTCTCAGCGTTACTATCCCACTTCTATGCCTCCTTGAAAAAACGCTCCTGGCGATGATGGAAGAGGCTGTGGAACAGGAGGAGGAGGAGGAAGAGGGATCATTTCGTAGGGTTTCCGGCCAGTCATTCACAAGTGGCTCCGAGGGTAGGTTCCTGCACCCACAAACGCCAGGTACACAATTGTCCAGCCAGGGCACAGTTCTGGAGGATGTCGAGGTGGAGGGTGGAGGATGAATAGGAGAAGATGGAGGAGAAGGAACTATGTTCACAGCACGGTGGCACCCAGACCAGCTCATGGCCATCACTGGTGCATGGCTGGGGGGATACAGAGGACACAGACGATACACCTCCCACGGAGGACAGCTTTTCGTTGCCTCTGGACAGCCTGGCACACATGAGCGATTACATGCTGCAGTGTCTCCGCAATGACCGCCGAGTTGCCCACATTCTAACTTGTGCTGATTACTGGGTGGCCACGCTGTTGGATCCAGTTACAAGGACAACGTACCATCCTTAATTCTTTCACTGGAGCGTGATCGTAAGATGTGCGAGTACAAGCGCACGCTGGTAGACGCGCTGCTGGTGGCATTCCCACCTGACAGCGGGGGCACAGTGGAAGCACAAGGCGAAGGCAGAGGAGGAGGAAGACGTCGCCAACGCAGCTTGGGCACCGCCAGCACCTCAGAAGGCAGGGTTAGCATGGCCGAAATGTGGAAAAGCTTTGTCAGCAAGCCACAACAACCAGCACCACCAGCTGATATGGAACGTCTTAGCAGGAGGCAGCATTTCAGCAACATGGTGGAGCAGTATGTGTGCACACGCCTACACGTACTAAATGACGGATCTGCCCCCTTCAACTTCTGGGTCTCCAAATTGGGCACATGGCCTGAGCTTGCCCTTTGCGCCTTGGAGGTGCTGGCCTGCCCTGCAGCCAGTGTATTGTTTGAACGTGTGTTTAGCACGGCAGGGGGCGTCATCACAGACCAGCGCAGCCGCCTATCCACAGCCAATGTGGACAAGCTCACGTTCATTAAAATGTGCAGACATGTATACCGGCAGTAACCAGCCATTGTTATACTGCAGCACAATTGCTCTATCTTGTAATTTGGATATTTCACACTCTTTTAGAGTGTACCCTAATTTTAAAAAATTTTATTAAAACCAAAAACTAGAGTTGAGCGAACACCTGGATGTTCGGGTTCGAGAAGTTCGGCCGAACTTCCCGGAAATGTTCGGGTTCGGGATCCGAACCCGACCCGAACTTCGTCCCGAACCCCATTGAAGTCAATGGGGACCCGAACTTTTCGGCACTAAAAAGGCTGTAAAACAGCCCAGGAAACGGCTAGAGGGCTGCAAAAGGCAGCAAAATGTAGTTAAATCCCCTGCAAACAAATGTGGATAGAGAAATGAATAAAAATAAAAATAAAATAAATAAAAAATTAACCAATATCAATTGGAGAGAGGTCCCATAGCAGAGAATCTGGCTTCATGTCAGCAGAGAATCAGTCTTCATGTCATAGCAGAGAATCATGCTTCACGTCACCCAACATTGGAACAGTCCATTGTCATATAATTTAGGCCCCGCACCCAGACAGAGGAGAGAGGGTCCCATAACATAGAATCTGCCTTCATGTCAGCGACTCAGCAGAGAATCAGTCTTCATGTCATAGCAGAGAATCAGGCTTCACGTCACCCACCACTGGAACAGGCCACTGTCACATATTTAGGCCCCGGCACCCAGACAGAGGAGAGGTTCATTCAACTTTGGGTTGCCGCCGCAATATAATGGTAAAATGAAAATAAAAATAGGATTGAATGAGGAAGTGCCCTGGAGTACAATATATGGTTAAGGGGAGGTAGTTAATGTCTAATCTGCACAAGGGATGGACAGGTCCTGTGGATCCATGCCTGGTTCATTTTTATGAACGTCAGCTTGTCCACATTGGCTGTAGACAGGGCGGCTGCGTTTGTCTGTAATGACGCCCCCTGGCCGTGCTGAATACACGTTCAGACAAAACGCTGGCCGCCGGGCAGGCCAGCACCTCCAAGGCATAAAAGGCTAGCTCTGGCCACGTGGACAATTTGGAGACCCAGAAGTTGAATGGGGCCGAACCATCAGTCAGTACGTGGAGGGGTGTGCACACGTACTGTTCCACCATGTTAGTGAAATGTTGCCTCCTGCTAACACGTTCCGTATCAGGTGGTGGTGCAGTTAGCTGTGGCGTGGTGACAAAACTTTTCCACATCTCTGCCATGCTAACCCTGCCCTTAGAGGAGCTGGCCGTGACACAGCTGCGTTGGCGACCTCTTGCTCCTCCTCTGCCTTCGCCTTGGGCTTCCACTTGTTCCCCTGTGACATTTGGGAATGCTCTCAGTAGCGCGTCTACCAACGTGCGCTTGTACTCGCGCATCTTCCTATCACGCTCCAGTGGAGGAAGTATGGTGGGCACATTGTCTTTGTACCGGGGATCCAGCAGGGTGGCAACCCAGTAGTCCGCACACGTTAAAATGTGGGCAACTCTGCTGTCGTTGCGCAGGCACTGCAGCATGTAGTCGCTCATGTGTGCCAGGCTGCCCAGAGGTAAGGACAAGCTGTCCTCTGTGGGAGGCGTATCGTCATCGTCCTGCGTTTCCCCCCAGCCACTCACCAGTGATGGGCCCGAGCTGCTTTGGGTGCCACCCGCTGTGAACATGCTTCATCCTCATCCTCCTCATCCTCGTCCTCCTCGTCCTCCAGTAGTGGGCCCTGTCTGGCCACATTTGTACCTGGCCTCTGGTGTTGCAAAAAACCTCCCTCTGAGTCACTTCGAAGAGACTGGCCTGAAAGTGCTAAAAATGACCCCTCTTCCTCCTCCTCCTCCTCCTCCTCCTGGGCCACCTCCTCTTCCATCATCGCCCTAAGTGTTTTCTCAAGGAGACATAGAAGTGCTATTGTAACTCTGATAATGGCGTCATCGCCACTGGCCATGTTGGTGGAGTACTCGAAACAGCGCAACAGGGCACACAGGTCTCGCATGGAGGCCCAGTCATTGGTGGTGAAGTGGTGCTGTTCCGTAGTGCGACTGACCCGTGCGTGCTGCAGCTGAAACTCCACTATGGCCTGCTGCTGCTCGCACAGTCTGTCCAGATTTCGCCCATTATCGCACACCACCAGGCCGGGCTTGAGGTTCACCGGCAGCAACCACTCGTCGGTCTGTTGTTCTATACCCCGCCACAACTCCTGTGCGGTGTGGGGCCTGTCCCCCAAACATATGAGTTTCAGAATGGCCTGCTGACGTTTACCCCGGGCTGTGCTGAAGTTGGTGGTGAAGGTGTGTGGCTGACTGGATGAGCAGGTGGAAGAAGAGGAGGAGGAAGTTGAGTAGGAGGAGGAGGCAACAGGATGCAAAGAATGTTGCCCTGCGATCCTTGGCGGCGGAAGGATGTGCGCCAAACAGCTCTCCGCCTGGGGCCCAGCCGCCACTACATTTACCCAGTGTGCAGTTAGGGAGATATAGCGTCCCTGGCCGTGCTTACTGGTCCACATATCTGTGGTTAGGTGGACCTTGCCACAGATGGCGTTGCGCAGTGCACACTTGATTTTATCGGATACTTGGTCGTGCAGGGAAGGCACGGCTCTCTTGGAGAAGTAGTGGCGGCTGGGAACAACATACTGTGGGACAGCAAGCGACATGAGCTGTTTGAAGCTGTCTGTGTCCACCAGCCTAAATGACAGCATTTCATAGGCCAGTAGTTTAGAAATGCTGGCATTCAGGGCCAGGGATCGAGGGTGGCTAGGTGGGAATTTATGCTTTCTCTCAAATGTTTGTGAGATGGAGAGCTGAACGCTGCCGTGTGACATGGTTGAGATGCTTGGTGACGCAGGTGGTGGTGTTGGTGGTACATCCCATGTTTGCTGGGCGGCAGGTGCCAACGTTCCTCCAGAGGCGGAGGAAGAGGCCGAGGCGGCAGCAGCAGAAGAGGCCGAGGCGGCAGCAGCAGAAGAGATAGCAGGGGGAGCCTGAGTGACTTCCTTGTTTTTAAGGTGTTTACTCCACTGCAGTTCATGCTTTGCATGCAGGTGCCTGGTCATGCAGTTTGTGCTAAGGTTCAGAATGTTAATGCCTCGCTTTAGGCTCTGATGGCACAGCGTGCAAACCACTCGGGTCTTGTCGTCAGCACATTGTTTGAAGAACTGCTATGCCAGGGAACTCCTTGAAGCTGCCTTTGGGGTGCTCGGTCCCAGATGGCGGCGGTCAGTAGCAGGCGGAGTCTCTTGGCGGCGGGTGTTCTGCTTTTGCCCACTGCTCCCTCTTTGTCTTTTGCTATGCTGTTAGCTCGGTCTCACCACTGCCTCTTCCTCCGAACTGTGAAAGTCAGTGGCACGACCTTCATTCCATGTGGGGTCTAGGACCTCATCGTCCTCTGCATCGTCTTCATCCCTGACCTCCTGTTCAGTCTGCACACTGCAGAAAAAACGCAGCAGTTGGCACCTGTGTTTCGTCATCATCAGAGACGTGCTGAGGTGGTATTCCCATGTCCTCATCATCAGGAAACATAAGTGGTTGTGCGTTAGTGCATTCTATGTCTTCCACCGCTGGGGAAGGGCTAGGTGGATGCCCTTGGGAAACCCTGCCAGCAGAGTCTTCAAACAGCATAATAGACTGCTGCATAACTTGAGGCTCAGACAGTTTCCCTGATATGCATGGGGGTGATGTGACAGACTGATGGGCTTGGTTTTCATTCGCCATCTGTGTGCTTTCTGCAGAAGACTGGGTGGGAGATAAGGTGAACGCGCTGGATCCACTGTCGGCCACCCAATTGACTAATGCCTGTACCTGTTCAGGCCTTACCATCCTTAGAACAGCATTGGGCCCCACCAAATATCCCTGTAAATTCTGGCGGCTACTGGGACTTGAGATAGTTGGTACACTAGGACGTGTGGCTGTGGCAGAACGGCCACGTCCTCTCCCAGCACCAGAGGGTCCACTAACACCACCACGACCATGTCCGCGTCCCTTACTAGATGTTTTCCTCATTGTTACCGTTCACCACAATAAGAAAAATATTATTTGGCCCAATGTATTGAATTCAAATTCAGGCCTTTTTTTACAGACACCTAACACTATCTGGCTATCTATTTAGGTACCGTATGACACTAATACAGGCACAGCAGTAATGACAGATTTAGCTGAATATAAATTTGAGGCCTATTATTTAGGCGCTGGGTGACAGGTATACGTTTACAGACAGAATTAGACTTGGATATGCACAGTAGCATGTGTGTGAAGTTATTGAGAATGACCCTATCAGCACCTTGAATCTAATATACCCTTTTAGGGATAGATTTAAAGTAGTCCTGATACAGCAGAAACCACTAATTTAGGAAATTGCTAGGTTGAGAATTGTATTTCAAACCAGAACAAAAACTGTGCTTTGACGGACACAATATAACTTAACCAGCTACAGCAATAACCACAGATTTAGCTGAATATAAATTTGAGGCCTATTATTTAGGCGCTGGGTGACAGGTATACGTTTACAGACAGAATTAGACTTGGATATGCACAGTAGCGTGTGTGTGAAGTTATTGAGAATGACCCTATCAGCACCTTGAATCTAATATACCCTTTTAGGGATAGATTTAAAGTAGGCCTGATACAGCAGAAACCACTAATTTAGGAAATTGCTAGGTTGGGAATTGTATTTCAAACCAGAACAAAAACTGTGCTTTGACGGACACAAAATAACTTCACCAGCTACAGCAATAGCCACAGATTTAGCTGAATATAATTTGAGGCCTATTATTTAGGCGCTGGGTGACAGGTATACGTTTACGGACAGAATTAGACTTGGATATGCACAGTAGCGTGTGTGTGAAGTTATTGAGAATGACCCTATCAGCACCTTGAATCTAATATACCCTTTTATGGATAGATTTAAATAACCACACTATTGATGGTTAAATGGACTTGGTGGCAGCTTGCCCCTGATGTAGGATATAGCAAAAAAATAACCACACTATTGATGGTTAAATGGACTTGGTGACAGCTTGCCACTGATGTAGGATATAGCAAAAAATAACCACACTATTGATGGTTAAATGGACTTGGTGGCAGCTTGTGCTGGCGCACCACAAGCCACAAAATGGCCGCCGATCACCCCAGAAAAACGTGACTGAAAAACGCTCTGGGCAGCCTAAAAACAGTGAGCAATTGAATAGCAGCAGTTCAATGATCCACAGCTGTAGATCGATCACTGTCTTCAGTGTTTTGGAGGAGTTAATCACTGCCTAATCTCGCCCTAACGTCGCAGCTGCAACCTCTCCCTACACTTGTAACAGCAGAGTGACGTGCAGCGCTACGTGACCCAAGCTTATATAGAGGCTGGGTCACATGCTGCACTGGCCAATCACAGCCATGCCAATAGTAGGCATGGCTGTGATGGCCTCTTGGGGCAAGTAGTATGACGCTTGTTGATTGGCTGCTTTACAGCCTTTCAAAAAGCGCCAAGAAAGCGCCGAACCCGGACTTTTACGAAAATGTTCGGGTTCGGGTCCGTGTCACGGACACCCCAAAATTCGGTACGAACCCGAACTATACAGTTCGGGTTTGCTCATCCCTACCAAAAACCTGTGTTGGCTACCTCGTCCTCCTCCACCGCCGCTTCCACCTACACCGCTACGTCCACCGCCTCCTCAAACTCCTACTCCATATGAAACTCCATCTCATAAATCAAATATTTTTTTTTTATTTGTACGTATTTTATTTTATATCATTTCACTACTTTGTCAGTCACATTATCGGGTGAAATTCACCAATTTTTGTGTGTATAGTACCACTGCTATACTTAGTAGACAGGTTAAACAATAAAAAATAATTGTCTGTTACATTTTCTGGTGAAATTTTACCAATTTTTGGGTGTGATGTACCACTGCTATACCTAGTAGACAGGTAAAAAAAATGCAATAATTTGTCTGTTACATTTTCGGGTGAAATTCACCTAGTAGGCCTGTTAAAAAAAAATAAAAAAATTTGTTAGTTACATTATCAGTTGAAATTCAACAATTTTTGGGTGTATAGTACCACTGCTATACCTAGTAGACAGGTTAAAAAAAAATAAAAAAATTGTCATTTACATTTTCGGGTGAAATTCACCAATTTTTATGTGTATAGTGCCACTGCAGTTAAATTTTCTGGTGAAATTCAAAATTTTTTTGGTGTGATGTTCCACTGCTATACCTATTAGACTGGTAAAAAAATAATAATAACATTTGTCAGTTACATTTTAGGCTCAAATTCACCACTCCTCTAGGGGCTATGAGCTGTGCGCTGCGATTGGCCAGCGCTGCAGCAAGACACGCCTCATACAAGAAATCAGTCAGAGGGAGCGCAGACACCGGAGCCTATACTGGGCGAACGGAGCGGCGCCCAGACATACTAGTAAGTGCAGTTGTGAAAGGTCCTCTTTAATTGATGCATGCCACCTCCTTTGATTCAATGCTTAAACTTAAACAAGTTGTACCACATTTGAACTTAAATAATTTGTCCCACATTTCCGCTATACTCTTTTGGCCAATATTTGGGCTTCTGTAATTTGTACATTTGCGCCTTAATAGCTTTTCCCACATTTTCGCTTGACTCTTTTGGCCCACATTTGGGCTTCTGTAATTTGTCCCACATTTGCGCCTCAATAGCTTTTCCCACATTTCTGCTCGATCACAATTTTTTTTTATAAATTTATTTCCCTTAAATTCGGTCTCTTTTTCTCACGCTCCCTCTCCGGTGTGGAACCCTGATTCGCCGATAACGTGATCAACATGGTAGGCTCAGAAAAGAACATCGAAAGTTGATAGAGAAGATATCCAAATAGATGGTGGATGTCACTGTTGCACCTCTACATAGGTAACAGGAGCATAAATTTTAAAAAATCGTCAATTATATTGTCCGGTGACATTTTTCAAATTTTGCCAGATAGAAACCCCTGCTCTGCATAGTTGACAGGGAATAAAATTTAAGAAATTCTTCATTAATTGATGCTCGACACATACTTTCATTCAATGCTTAAACTTTAAAAAGTTGTCCCACTTTTACGCTTTAATACTTTGTCCCATATTTCCGCTCTATAATTTTAAATTTGAAAAAATGTTTCCTCCCTTGGATGTGGTCTCTCTTTCTCAGGCTTCCTCTCCGGCCTGGAACCCTGATTTCCCGCCACCCGTGACCACCATGGTAGGCACATAAAAGAACATCGAAAGTTGATAGAGCAGATATCAAATTGGATCGTGAACATCACGGGGACGTGTGACATGATGGGGCAGTAAGTATGCACATACCTACACGAACTGACTAAAATCCAAATCAGACAGCTCACAACCTTCGTATCATTGTTTGCACAGGAAAGGGGCAATCCCCATATGAGTAATATAAGTAATCCCAGCAAACGTGCTTGCTCTTAATGATATACTTTAATCTTCAAAAAGCAATGGTTCACAGGATGCGTTTTGGCCCGTCCAGCCTTCCTCAACTGCTGGGATTACTTCTATTACACGAACTGACTGACAGGGGTCAGCCCCTGCAACTTCTGGGTCTCCAAATTGGGCACATGGTCTGAGCTTGCCCTTTACCCCTTGGAGGTGCTGGCCTGCCCTGCAGCCGGTGTATTGTCTGAACATGTGTTTAGCACGACTGGAGGGTTATATTTCCCAATGTTTTGGGGTGTACCCTAATTTAAAAAAATTAAAATAAATTTTAAACCAAAAAGCAGTGTAGGCTACCTCTTCCTCCTCCACTGCCACTTCCACCTACACCGCCACATCCACCGCCTGATCAAATTCCTACTCCAAATGGACCTAGTCCTCCTAGATCAAGATTATTATTTTTTATTTTTACGTATTTTATGTTATTTAAAGTCATTTCTCTATCCACATTTGTTTGCAGAGCACTTGCCATGCTCTTAACCACATTTTGATGCAATTTGCAGCCCTCTAGCCCTTTCCATGACATTTTTACAGCCATTTTAGTGCTCAAAAGTTCGGGTCCCCATTGATTTCAATGGGGTTCGGGGTCAAGTTCGGGTCCCGAACTCGAACTTTTTTCTGAAGTTTGGCCGAACCTGTCGAACCCGAACATCCAGGTGTCCGCTCAACTCTATTTATAAGTCCCTACAATGAGGGGGTCAACATAAACTACCTTACTATAAAGAAACAGAAATGCACTCTTCCATTAGGCGCATGACTGTTGTTTAAGTCCGCATCTGAGCCGCAGTTTTTACAGCTTTGATATGGACCCATTCAATTCCATGGTGCCGAAAAAGATGCGGTCTGCAATCCGTGTGCTGTCCTTATCCGTAGCTCCGTTATGTGGTGCCTAGAAAAAATATTACCTGTCCTATTGTTGTCCGTTTTGTGGACAAGAATATGCAGTTATTGAAATGGCTGTCTGGGCAGTTACGCTAGTTGCATAATGCACAGGGAAGCCTTACGGGTTTTTCAGATACACCATTAACGCGCCATGCAAAACACACAACGGTTGTGTGCATGTAGCCTAAGGCCCCTTGCACACAATCATATGCCCTCCGAGACATACGGTCTATGAGCATGCCATATGTCCTGGAGCGGCATACAACATGTGCACGGGAGCGCGCAGCATCATAGGTTACTATGCCAATAATGTATATTAACCATAGGTTACTATTGATGCTGTACGCATCGGCCACCCGTGGGACGATTTTCCTGCACTCATATGAACACAGGACTATAGTCCCACGGGCGGACGATGCGGAGAGTATCATAGTAACCTCTGCTGCTGTGCGCTCCCATGTGCACGATGCATGCAGCTCCGCGACATATGGCATGCTCATGGACCGTATGTCTCGAAGGCATACGGTCGTATGCAAGTGGCGTAAGTGTCTAAAGTAGCTAATAAGTATAAAGTACACAAAAAATAACATTAAACTGTATCCAAACTATCTCTAATCCAAAAAACACTATAACGATGCGTAACATGCGTAACTTCTGGATTTTGATGTAAATCTGAAGTGTTTATACACCTACTAAATATTTTCTTTTCTTTTAAACATACAGTAATCTATAAATGTCATCAACGAATGGGCAAGTTCAAGAAGGAGCATCTAGAAGATCAATTGGCTATCCATAAGCTGCTGCGGCGGGTTTCTAAGAAGGTTCGAAGGATGGATAAGAGGTACCGTCAAATAATGAAAGATATAGTAGCTTTCCATGAAAAAATAAAAAAATAAGCCAGAAAGGACAGTTATTGTTAAAATGTTGTAAATTGTTATTGTTAAAATGTTATTAAAATTATTTATCTGCCACAGACTTGATTTGCCCGATCTTGAAAGCTCTAGCAGTCGGAGGAACGTGTCGTGTCGTGTGTAGCTAATTTTGCACTTCTTTTTCTTGTTGTTTAAAAAAATTATTATTTATTGAAACAAAAATTTTAGAAAGTCAAATAGTGTAATTTTTTTCAAGTTAGCCCATTCCTGCTGCACACTTACAACATGATGCTGTCAGAGGTGTCTTGGTTAATTTTTGGTGTTGTCCTGGTCTGGTAGGGGCCCATTCCTGGGAACAAATTCCTGCTGCACACTTCGAACCTGCTGCTGGCTGTCGTACTGAATTAGGCCGAGCTATGTGTAGCCCTTACACTGGACCCTTAACATCTATCTGCTACTGATGCTGAAGTCTGTCCTGACCCTGATGACTTATGTGTGGGCCTTATACTACACCGTTACTAATACTTGCTGTTGTAAGTCCTGACACTGCTGAGTTATGTAGGCCTTATACTCCACTGTTACCGATACTTTCTGTTGTAGGTCCTGACAATGCTGAGTTATGTGTGGCCCTTATACTCCACCGTTACCGATACTTGCTGTTGTAGGTCCTGACACTGCTGAGTTATGTGTGGGGCGTATACTACAGTGTTACCATGTACCTAATGCTGTCTATCCTGACCCTGGAATAAAGGGGCCTTACAACAATCTTATAAAATTACACCATAACATTACATTATAAAAAACAAAAGCACTTGTTATCAAACTGAAAAAATGTATTTATAACAAAAATAAGAAAACAAGCCTCTAGGGCAACTTTTAAAGCTCCAATAATATAAACAAAAAAAGTATTTCAATTACGGTTACTTACAAGACAATTAGTGCATTGTGTGTAGAATGTGTCTAAACACTGCCGATTTATATCTAAATACAATAACTATAGATATTTACGTTAATTATATTTTGGTTTTCTTAGTGATAGTTCCGATAGAGTATAATGTTATTTATTTGGTTAGTTAATAATTTTTTTGGTAGTTTACAGAGTATGTCGCATTTTTTTTTTTTTTCCTATTACACTCGTTTCTGTTGTCCCCTCATTGTTGCCACTTTTAACCACTTCACGGCCGGCCATTAAGAGTAGGCTTTAGCGGGACGTGACTTGACGCAGAGGGACAGTCTATTACGGACCAACAGACACCCTGCCCCCAGGCATAAACGTTTGTGAACCGGGGAGCAAATGCTGCTCAGCTAAACAGGCAGCCATGTTAACCAAGGGCTGCTATTTTTCAGATTCATTACACATGTGCATTGCAGCTCCGGAGATGCAGGGTGGTGGGGGGATCGTGGGATGCTTGTGAATATGTTATGTATACCAAATTATAGTAATGTGTGCACATATTTACCCTCCCGGTGGGAGGGGTGTAGACCACCTCTTACTCCTTCTGGAGCTGGGGGGGCACAATGTGGTGGCTGGGAAGTTTTGGCCTCCTCCTCTGTCGCCTCTGTCTCGTAAACATCTTGGGGGGAAGTGGCCTCCACATTTTCTCCCTCTTCCTGCTCCTCACACTCTTCCTCCTCCATGGGCACCGCCTTTTTTTTTTTTGTGGTGGCGGACGGAGAGAACGGGTTGACCTGTAATAATGACACAATGTTAAGAATTTATACAAACAACTCAGAAATCATAACAAAGGTAAATATCAAGAAATTCCTATATGGAGAAATCTGCATGGGATTATGAATTATACCAATAGTGGATTTACCTCATTTTGTTGGTAAAAAAAAAAGTGTTATAGATGGGTAGAACTAGTCTAAGTTACAAGGTAGGATGAGGTAACATGGGATTTGTTAGGAAGGTGCCCTATATGGTATTGTGACTGGGTAATTGATGTTTAGGGAAATCAAACAACAGTTTGGAAATTAGATAATGGGTTATTGGATGATGTTATGTTGGGTATATAATTTTTTGTGGCTGCCAGCGTTAGACTGTCTGCCAAGTCGCATTTTGAAGATCTGCTGCCAGCCCGCCCTCTTCCTGTTGATTTAGTTGTCACGGTAACTTTATAATTAGAAGGAGGCTTAAAGTCTCCCCTTTAACTGTGACTTTGACGGTGACCGCCCCTTTAACAGTGAATTTGATGGTGAGTGCCCCTTTAACAGTGACTTTCACAGTGACCGGCCCTTTTTCAGTGACTTTCACGGTGACCGGCCCTTTAACTGTGAACTCCACAGCGCCTGTCAGTTGGCAGTTAGGATTTAAGTGAAAGGCTGGCAGGCTTGTATTGGATAATACAGGTCATTTTTGGGGAATATCTCGGGAACGGTAAGTCGTTTAGAGCAGAGACCCCCGCAAGATTTTTTTCCAGGTAGCAAGGGATGTGTATACCAAGTTTCGTTGAAATCGATGGTTGCTTTTCGAGTTTTTGCGGAACATACACACATACATACATCCCTTTTTATATGTATATATATATTGTGGGAGATTAGCTGGTGGGGATCACCTTTTCTGAAAACAAACAGTCCTTATGCAGGCAGTTTATTTGAAAGTCTGGCTG
Source organism: Bufo bufo (assembly GCF_905171765.1). NCBI lineage: Eukaryota > Metazoa > Chordata > Amphibia > Anura > Bufonidae > Bufo > Bufo bufo. The sequence goes on along the minus strand of NC_053391.1, from coordinate 167,668,685 downwards.
GTTGCCAGGTTTATTTAGCCCAAAAGGTTTGCACTGCAGAAAACAAACAAAACAGAAAGTAAATCCTTGCCGTCTGGCGCTAAGCTATACAGTTATGTCCTGACTATACGGTGTGGGGCTGCTCCCCGACACCGCCAACACAAATGGTAAAGCAAACCTTTTGTTTCTCTTGCATCCAAACACCGCTCTCCCTTCAGCCACACAGGCTTCAATACTGAGACTCAGCACATGAGAGACCTGTTGTGCTCTCTTCCTGTTTATTTAAAGTCCACCTGGAGGTGAACTCCAGTGGACCATAATTTATGGACCGGAACCAAGCCTGCCTTAGAGGCTGGAAAAACCCGGGCCGGATTCCGGTTCAGTCCCTCACAACAGAGCGCATGCGAGGTGAAACATACCTATCATCCACCACCTCGCCTCGCATACCGTCACATATCCCCCCCCTCTGCTCTAGCCCCCGCGGCTGAGCAACTGTCCCCAGCATACAATGCATGCGGAAGAGGGCATCTGCATTGTTTTGGAGCTTGCCCGGCCTATGCTCTACTGAAAACTTAAAGGGCTGTAAGGCCAGAAACATCCTTGTCACGCGGCTATTTTTTTCCCTGTTGTCACACATCCACTTTAGGGGTGCATGGTCGGTGACAAGCTTAAACGACCTTCCCAGTAAGTAATATTTCAGCGAGTCTAGGGCCCATTTAATAGCGAGACATTCCTTCTCGACAATGGCATAGTTCTTTTCATGCTTGTTCAGCTTTCGGCTCAGGTATACCACTGGGTGCTCCTCACCGTCTCTGGTTTGGGATAGGACAGCCCCTAGACCCACCTCAGAGGCGTCCGTCTGTACCACAAACTCCTTTGAGAAGTCCGGGGTTACCAACACCGGTAGCACACAAAGGGCCCGCTTTAACTTCTGGAAATCCTCCTCGGCTTCAGGATTCCATTTAACCATAGCCGACCCTCTGCCCTTTGTCAGGTCGGTCAGAGGGGCGGCAATGGTGGCAAAGTCGGGTATAAACCGCCGGTAATACCCCGTAATGCCAATAAAGGCCCGAACTTGTTTTTTGTTTATCGGTTGGGGCCATTTTTGAATTGCCTCAACCTTATTGGTCTGGGGCTTGACCAGTCCCCGGCCAATAACGTAGCCAAGGTATTTGGCTTCCTCCAGGCCTATGCACACTTTTTTGGGTTGGCCGTGAGACCTGCTTTCTTCAGGGAATCTACCACTGATTGTACCCGAAGCAGGTGCGATTCCCAATCTGGGCTGTGGATGACCACATCGTCCAAATAAGCAGCTGCATACGGGCGATGTGGGCTCAAAGTTTTATCCATCATTCGTTGGAATGATGCAAGAGCTCCATGCAGACCAAAAGGCATCCGCTTATACTGAAACGAGCCTTCAGGAGTGGAAAAGGCCGTTTTCTCCTTGGCTGATTCAGTTAGGGGTATCTGCCAGTAGCCTTTCGTCAGGTCTAGGGTCGTTATGTAGCGTGCTTGTCCCAACCTGTCCACGAGTTCGTCGACCCGAGGCATCGGGTAGGCATCGAACTTGGAGACACTGTTGAGTTTCCTAAAGTCGTTACAAAACCTAACAGTGCCATCGGGTTTTGGGACCAGCACTATGGGGCTCGACCAATCACTGTGGGACTCTTCTATCACGTCCAATTCTAGCATCATTTTTATTTCCTTTGCGACTGCCTCTCGCCTGGCCTCCGGTATTCTATATGCCTTTACATTTACGTGAACCCCAGGTTCTGTCACTATGTCATGCTGAATCACGTTGGTTCGTCCGGGTAAGGGGGAGAAAAAGTCTCTATTTTTGTACAAAAACGCCCTAACGTCACTTTGTTGCACCAGGGATAGGGATTCCGTTATGGGGATGTCAGGGATCACCGATCGCCGGATTGTTGCGGCCGGAGATATGGCCAATAAAGTCTCTCTGTCCTTCCAGGGTTTTAAGAGATTTACATGATAAATCTGTTGTGGCATCCGTTTCCCGGGTTGGTAGACTTTGTAGTTGACCTCTCCTACTTTTTCAACCACCTCAAAGGGACCCTGCCACTTAGCCAGGAACTTGCTTTCAACCGTGGGAACCAGCACCAACACTCGGTCCCCGGGGCTGAAAGTACGGACCTTGGCGATTATAGACCCTCCTCTGGGCCTCCTGAGCTCGCTCCATATGTTCACGAACCAGGGGCAAGACAGATGCGATTCGATCCTGCATCAAGGAAACATGCTCTATGACGCTTCGATACGGGGTGGCCTCTCCTTCCCACGTCTCTTTGGCGACATCTAGCAGCCCCCTGGGATGTCTACCATACAAGAGCTCAAAGGGGGAATACCCTGTGGACCCCTGCGGAACCTCGCGTATGGCAAACATGAGATATGGTAGCAAAAAATCCCAATTTTTCCCATCTCTGTCAACCACCTTTTTCAGCGTTTTATTAAAACGCTCCACAAGTCCATCCGTTTGGGGGTGGTAGACCGAGGTGCGGAGATGGGAAATTTTATATACTTTACACAGTTCCTTGGTGACCCTGGACATAAATGGGGTGCCTTGATCGGTTAAGATCTCCTTTGGGATCCCCACTCGACTAAACACCTGGACTAATTCCTTGGCGATAGTCTTAGCGGAGGTGTTACGTAAGGGGATGGCCTCAGGGTAGCGTGTCGTGTAGTCCAGGATTACCAGAATATGCTGGTGACCCCGGGCAGACTTCACCACTGGACCCACCAGGTCCATGCCAATCCGTTCAAAAGGGACCTCAATTATTGGTAGAGCAACCAGGGGACTGCGAAAGTGGGGCGCCGGTGCTGACAATTGGCACTCGGGGCACGACTCACAGTACTGCCTGACATCTGCATGCAACCCAGGCCAGAAAAATCGCTGGGCGATTCTCTCCCTGGTCTTTTCAACGCCGAGATGTCCCCCCATCACGTGACTATGTGCCAGGTCTAGTACGACCCTGCGGAAGGGTTTGGGAACCAGTAGCTGTTCGACCTCGTCTTCTCCACATTTTATCACCTGATACAGTAAATTGTTGTTGAGGGCCATGTAGGGGAAGGACACCCCCCAGTTAGGGACCACCGGTTCCCCATCCACCATCTTAACATTTTCCCTAGCTCTAATGAGGGTGACATCTCGCAGTTGTTCGGTACAGAAATCCTCTCTCCTGACTTCTAAATCTGGCATAACATTTGGACTACTCTCACTGTCAGGGTCAGAGACATTCTCCTGTTCATTACCCTCGAACTGAGGGCTAGCTTCCTGGTCCTCCGGCTCCCCAGCCAAGACAGGGAAAGGAAGAGGATCTCCCGCTTCCTCAACAACGTCCCCTTCCCTTTGGAAAAAAGGATCTGGCGAGAGCTCCCGTGCCTCCCCAGCAGGGATAGCTCTATCTACCAGTCTCCCCTTGCCTTCCCATAAGCTCCAAAAATGGGGAAAATCTCTCCCCACTAACGCTTCGTGAAGCAGTGACGGCACCACCCCGACTGAATGTGTCACACTGCCCCAAAGGGTATTAACCTCAACCACTGCTGTCTGGTAGTCCCGTGTGTCCCCATGAATGCAAATTACCCCGATAGTACTGGGGTGTAGTTTGGAGGGGTTTACACAATCCTTCCTGATTAGTGTCACCACACTACCCGAGTCTAGCAGGGCTGTGAGTGGTTTTCCATCGACAGAGATAACACACATTTGTCTCTCGTTGCGACTCGAACATGCTGCAGTACACGCGACCTGTGCAAATAGAGAAATGTGTATTTTCCTGTAAGCATAGTCACACTGCATAGGCTCATCGCTTAACGGACAGTTTGCAGCAATATGCCCAAATGCATGGCACCGATAACACTGTACGTGCTCTACCCCCAGTCCTTTTAAGGGTCCCAAAGACCTTCCTGGCTTCTTTGGTCAGTCTCCAGGTCTAGGACCCAGAGTCTCATTAGCTGCAAAATCAGTCTTAACATTACCCCTGCTTTTGAACCCTGGAACAGTCTTACCAGATCCTGGGGGTGATCTTGCGTCCCAAGACGCTCCACGGTGGGGCATAGACGGATTCAGCAAGTCCTCAGAAGCAAGGTACCTCTCCACTAGGTCCACCAACTGGGTTGCAGTGTTGGGGTCCCCCTGTCCGACCCACTTCTTCAGTGTTGCAGGGAGCGCACGCAGGTACCGGTCCATTACTACACGCTCCACGATCTGAGGGCCTGTCAAGGTCTCTGGCTGCAACCACTTCCGGGTGAGATGGATCAGGTCAAACATTTGAGAACGGGGTGGCTTGCCGCTGGAGTAAGTCCACTGATGCACACGCTGGGCTCGGACTGCCATGGTGACACCCAAGCGTGCAAGTATCTCCGTCTTCAGTGTCTCATAGTCCTGGGCCTTATCCGGTTCGAGATCAAAGTACGCCTTTTGAGGTTCCCCGGTCAAAAACGGGGCCACTAGACCCGCCCACTGTTCTTTTGGCCACTCCTCGCGGACAGCAACTCTCTCAAAAGTCGCAAGGTAGGCCTCAACATCATCAGCAGGTGTCATCTTCTGTAGGTGGTACGAGGCACGTACCAATTTTGGTTCCCCTGACGCAGGAGGTGCGAACCCTTTTTTCAGTTCCACAAGAGCCTCTGCGAACTGCCGGTTCATCTCCTGTTGGGCCGCCTGTTGTGCTGCAGCGGCCTCTGCGACTTGGCGGTTGGATTCCCGCTGAGCTGCATTGGCCTGTAGCAGGGCCTTTAACATTTCCTCCATTTTCAGAAAATGCCCGCTGAGTCCACCACGTGTGGGAGATTAGCTGGTGGGGATCACCTTTTCTGAAAACAAACAGTCCTTATGCAGGCAGTTTCTTTGAAAGTCTGGCTGGTTGCCAGGTTTATTTAGCCCAAAAGGTTTGCACAGCAGAAAACAAACAAAACAGAAAGTAAATCCTTGCCCTCTGGCGCTAAGGTATACAGTTATGTCCTGACTATACGGTGTGGGGCTGCTCCCCGACACCGCCAACACAAATGGTAAAGCAAACCTTTTGTTTCTCTTGCATCCAAACACAGCTCTCCCTTCAGCCACACAGGCTACAATACTGAGACTCAGCACATGAGAGACCTGTTGTGCTCTCTTCCTGTTTATTTAAAGTCCACCTGGAGGTGAACTCCAGTGGACCATAATCTCTGGACCGGAACCAAGCCTGCCTTAGAGGCTGGAAAAACCCGGGCCGGATTCCGGTTCAGTCCCTCACAACAGAGCGCATGCGAGGTGAAACATACCTATCATCCACCACCTCGCCTCGCATACCGTCACAATATATATATATATATATATATATATATATATATATATATACAGTACAGACCAAAAGTTTGGACACACCTTCTCATTCAAAGAGTTTTCTTTATTTTCATGACTATGAAGGCATCAAAACTATAAATTAACACATGTGGAATTATATACATAACAAACAAGTGTGAAACAACTGAAAATATGTCATATTCTAGGTTCTTCAAAGTAGCCACCTTTTGCTTTGATTACTGCTTTGCACACTCTTGGCATTCTCTTGATGAGCTTCAAGAGGCAGTCCCCTGAAATGGTCTTCCAACAGTCTTGAAGGAGTTCCCAGAGATGCTTAGCACTTGTTGGCCCTTTTGCCTTCACTCTGCGGTCCAGCTCACCCCAAACCATCTCGATTGGGTTCAGGTCCGGTGACTGTGGAGGCCAGGTCATCTGGCGCAGCACCCCATCACTCTCCTTCATGGTCAAATAGCCCTTACTTTCAAAGTTTTCCCAATTTTTTGGCTGACTGACTGACCTTCATTTCTTTAAAGTAATGATGGCCACTCGTTTTTCTTTACTTAGCTGCTTTTTTCTTGCCATAATACAAATTCTAACAGTCTATTCAGTAGGACTATCAGCTGTGTATCCACCTGACTTCTCCTCAACGCCACTGATGGTCCCAACCCCATTTATAAGGCAAGAAATCCCACTTTTTAAACCTGACAGGGCACACCTGTGAAGTGAAAACCATTTCATGGGACTACCTCTTGAAGCTCATCAAGAGAATGCCAAGAGTGTGCAAAGCAGTAATCAAAGCAAAAGGTAGCTACTTTGAAGAACCTAGAATATGACATATTTTCAGTTGTTTCACACTTGTTTGTTATGTATATAATTCCACATGTGTTAATTCATAATTTTGATGCCTTCAGTGTGAATCTACAATTTTCATAGTCATGAAAATAAAGAAAACTCTTTGAATCAGAAGGTGTGTCCAAACTTTTGGTCTGTACTGTATATATAAAATCTTGAATCCCATGCAAATTGTGTGGGGGATGTATGTAATGGTCAGGGACTTTGACCGGAATACTGAATGATGTTTGCAGTTTATGTAGATATAAACAAAAATACCTATATATATTTATGTGTGTGCGAAACGTATGAAATCATCCGGTGACATCATACATCAGTACCGCGCTGTGTGTATAACAAATCTCAGCAAGGTAGAGATGTATTATGGAACCTGAAGATTTTGTACATGTCACACCAGGTATTTAGTAATCATTTGAAAAGGAATGAAATATGGATGTAGTAGAGTTAACACACATGCTTTATGAGACGTGTTATGTAAACTTAATGCAATTAAATGCATTAAGATATTTTATAAAATGGCTTTTGTTTCAAGATTACATGATGAGTTAAGAAATTTGAGTTAAGAGGTTGTGTGTTAACCATACTACATCTGTACGGATTAGCAGCATAACTGAATATATACAGTGATGCCCATAATTATTCATACCCCTGGCAAATTTTGACTTAAAGTTACTTTTCTTCAACCAGCAAGTAATTTTTGGAAGGGAAATGACATAGGTGTCTCCCAAAAGATAATAAGACTATGTACAAGAGGCATTATTGTGGGAAAAAAAACCATTTCTCAGCTTTTATTTACATTTGAGCAAAAAGTGTCCTGTCCAAAATTATTCTTACCTGTTACGATCCTCTCGGCAGGAGAGGGTGAAACCGCCGTTTAGAAGAACTCCCCCCCAAAAAAACGAGACCAAGCTCTGTGTTGAGGGTAAATCAGAATCACCTTTACTGAGGGCTACCCCCCCCGTATTTATGCAGGTCCCCATCTGGTGGACACTCCCCTAGGGGACCAGATGGAAGACTGTGACACAGTACAGATATGCAGCAATTCAGGATACACAGACACAATATATCCCCACAATGCATCATGGTTTCCTCCTCTCTGCCCTGGAGACAACCGAGGAGCAATTCAATTATCTCTCAGGACAAAGGGAAATCGCCAATACACACGTGGGGACAACAGGACAGAAATCACCATTTAAGCATACAATGACACAACCATTACAGTAAGCACAGACATTTAACATATCCCCAGATAGCTCAAGTCTGAGTGCATATTATTAGGTGAATGGCACTCAGACTACACGAATACAATAAAATCGATATGGAGCCAAAGTCTTTAATTTCACGAACAGGCTCCATGACATAGCTATCTGGGTACCCTCACATAACATACAATACAATTCCAAAGACAGATGGTTCTGTCACATTACCTTTCTCAATAATCAATAGAAAAGCCTTTATTGGCTATTACAGCAATCAAACTCTTCCTATAATTGCAGACCAGCTTTTTGCATGTCTCCACAGGTATTTTTGCCCATTCATCTTTAGCAATGAGCTCCAAATCTTACAGGTTGGAGGGTCTTCTTGCCATCACCCTGATCTTTAGCTCCCTTCACAGATTCTCAATTGGATTCAAGTCTGGACTCTGGCTGGGCCACTCCAAAACGTTAATGTTGTTGTCTGCTAACCATTTCTTCACCAGTTTTGCTGTGTGTTTTGGGTCATTGTCATGCTGAAATGTCCACTGGTGCCCAAGGCCAAGTTTCTCTGCAGACTGCCTGATGTTGTCGTTGAGAATCCTCATGTATTGCTCTTTTTTCATGGTGCCGTTTACTGTGATTAGGTTCCCTGGTCCATTGGCTGAAAAACACCCCCAAAGCATTAGGTTCCCACCACCATGTTTGACAGTGGGGATGGTGTTCTTTGGGTTTAAGGCTTCTCCTTTTTACACCAAATGAAGGAAACATCATTGTGACCAAACAATTAATATTTTTGTTTCATGTGACCATAACACAGAAGACCAGAAGTCTTCTTCTTTGTCCAGATCAGCTTTTGCAAACCCGATCGCCGATTTTACTTCATGCAGACTGCCAAACTCCACTGGTAGCAAAACCGAAACCAGGGCACATGACACGTGACGCGATTACGTCACTCCTAAGATCGCGTCCTCCCGCGATTATTCATTTTCAGCAAAAAATTGGGAATTCGAATAACAAGATTGATTCCACCCTGCTTCTTGCAATATAGCGAATATTTTAAAAAAAAATAATGTAGAATCGATCAATTTAGCTAATATAGTGGTTGTGGCGAAACCAACCTCGCCATTGGGTTTCGGAGGGGCCTGGCTACCAGCCTCTTGCCTCAGGATTATGGCCCATACTAACTTTAAAGGAGCAGACAGACCGGCCGCACAGCTTAAATCTGTCTTTGCAATTGTATTTTGTTATGTGAGGGTACCCAGATAGCTAATTTTATTGTATTTGTGTATTCTGAGTGCCATTCACCTAATGATATGCACTCAGACTTGAGCTATCTGGAAATATGTTAAATGTCTGTGTTTGCTGTGGGGCTGTGACATTGTGTGTTTGGGTGGTGATTCCTGTCCTGTTGTATCCACATGTGTATTGGCGATTTCCCTTTGTCCTGAGAGATAATTGAATTACTCCTCGGGTGTCTCCAGGGCAGAGAGGAGGAAACCATGATGCATTGTGGGGATGTGTTGTGTATCCTGAGTGCTATGTATCTGTCCTGTGTCACAGTCTTCCTTCTGGTCCCCTAGGGGCGTGTACACCAGATGGGGACCTGCATAAATACGGGCGGGTAGCCCTCAATAAAGTGTGCCTGTTTTATCCTTCATCATGTTGAGGATGGTGTTTGGGTAACTGATCAACACTGGGGGATTGCTATATGCTGGGAGATTTGCTATACTCCCCTGGCTATAACTACTAGCTCTTTTAAGAGCTGTTCCTGCTCTCTGGTTTTAGGAGAGGTTCACCCACTGGAGCCTGGAGCCTTGTCGTAGGTCCAGGGTGGGTAGGAGACGGTGAGGCCTCAACCAAGCTTCGACGGTTCGTGGGGTCTGCAGTGCGTACGGTGTCAAGTGGAGTGCTTGGAGTCCTCGGAAAGCACTAGGAGCATCCATTCAACAGAGGTACCCGGTCGGGGTGCTAGGAGATCCGTTACAGTGGTATTGTCACAACCAGACAGCTGAGAAGCTCTGACAGGAGCTGTCCAGAACCTCCTCCTTGAGTTTCTTTGTTTTGATTTCAGTTCCTCATCTCGTTAGCCTATCTCAGCTGTCATGCAGTTGGACTGTTTGCTTCCCTTTAAGTTCCTCCCCATGATGCATTAGGTTGCGGCTTATACAACTTCCTGGAGTGTGTGTGCATGCCTTTCCTAGTTCCCAGTCGTCTGCAAGATAAGTACTGTTTATGTATTTGTGATTTTCTTTTTGCTGGATCCAGGTGACCCTGGCTCCCTCCGTGTCTGTGTAGGGGGCCGGTGGTCTTGTCCCCTCACTATTGTAGGGTCTTCAGCTGTAAGATAGTCGAGGTACGTGGATATGCGCCTATCCACCTTTGGGGTGTTCGCATAGGCTGAGCAGTCAGGGGGAGTGGCAGGTCTCATGCAGGGGTCTCCCTTTTGTTCCTTAGTTGTGGATCCAGTGACTCATAGATTATATTGTATTGTCTTGTTTCCCTGTACACCATCCGTGACATTATAAGCCGCCAAAACCGTCTCAAGCATGGATCCGGTTTCACTTTTGGCTGAACGCTTCCAGGGTCTTTCATTGGAGGTAGCTGATCTCCGTAAGACTTTTTATCAGTTTCAAGTGACCGGTTCAGCTTGCGTTCATGGAGTTTGTTCTGAGCCTAAGATCTCGCTCCCGGAAACGTTCTCCGGGGGTAGTGAGAATTTTGTGCGTTTTAGAGAGGCTTGCAAACTCCATTTTCGCCTTCTTCCCCATTCCTCTGGTGATGAGGAACGGAGGGTGGGGATCATTATATCGCTGCTCAGGGGTAACGCTCAGTCCTGAGCCTTTTCGCTGCCGGAGGGGGCACGGCCCCTCCGTTCAGTGGATGAATTCTTTTTAGCCCTGGGTCAGATATATGATGATCCGGATCGTATTGCTCTGGCTGAGTCTAGACTACGTCTGTTATGCCAGGGTAAACAATGCAGAGATATACTGCTCAGAATTTCGGAGATGGTCAGCTGATACTGGTTGGAATGATGCTGCACTCCGAAGTCAATTTTGCCATGGTCTTTCAGAAGGATTGAAAGATGCATTTGCCTTTCATGAGAGACCTACCTCCTTGGATTCTGTTATGTCTCAGGCCGTTCGTATTGACAGGCGTCTGAGAGAGAGAGGAGAGATCTCTCCTTCCTGTCATGCTCAGTCCCGGGACAGTGCAGCGGTCCCATTCTGTGCGCAGGGGTCTCAGTCGCTGTCAGCCCCTTCTGAGCAGGAGCCCATGCAGCTGGGGTTGATTGCCTCAGACAATAGAAGATTCAGCCCGCATGGGAGGGTTTGTTTTTGTTGTGGAGGTATAAATCATTTGGCAAATGTGTGTCCCTCTAGGAGATTCAGGCAGTTTTCTGAGAGTAATAAAGAAACAAAAAGGAAAAAATCTTTTAAAAATGTTCCGTCTGTTACTATTGGCAGGGTTGAGGCGGAAATTGAAGGTTTTCCGTTTTCTTGTAGTTCCCGTTTTGTCCTGCCTGCTAGGGTGGCGCTAGAGAGCAAGAGCATTTTTTGTGAGATTTTTGTGGATAGTGGAGCAGCTGTCAATCTCATTGATCATCAATTTGCAATAACTCATGGTTTCCAGGTATGCACTTTGGGAAAGGATATTCCTGTTTTTGCTATTGATTCCGCTCCACTTTCTCAGAAATCATTAAAGGGCATAGTTCACAATATCCGTTTAATTGTGAGTGATGCTCATGTTAAGGATGTGTCATGTTTTGTCCTTAGCGGTTTGCCTACTCCTCTAGTGTTGGGGCTACCCTGGCTCACTAAACATAACCCCACCATTGATTGGCAAGCGAGGCAAATAAATGGTTGGAGTGACTTTTGCAGAAAGAATTGCCTCACGACATCTGTTTCAGAGGTTTCTACTAAGACTGTACCACCTTTCCTCTCTGAATTTTCGGATGTATTCTCTGAGAGTGGAGTTCAGGATTTGCCTCCGCACAGGGAGTACGATTGCCCTATTAATCTCATCCCAGGCGCCAAGCTGCCTAAATCTCGTTTATACAATCTTTCCAAACCTGAGAGGGTCGCTATGCGTGCTTATATCTCTGAGAGTCTGAGAAAAGGACACATACGACCCTCGAAGTCACCTGTTGCCGCTGGTTTTTTCTTTGTTAAGAAAAAAGATGGTTCTTTAACCACCTCAGCCCCCAGTGCTTAAACACCCTGAAAGACCAGGCCACTTTTTACACTTCTGACCTACACTACTTTCACCGTTTATTGCTCGGTCATGCAACTTACCACCCAAATGAATTTTACCTCCTTTTCTTCTCACTAATAGAGCTTTCATTTGGTGGTATTTCATTGCTGCTGACATTTTTACTTTTTTTGTTATTAATCGAAATTTAACGATTTTTTTGCAAAAAAATGACATTTTTCACTTTCAGTTGTAAAATTTTGCAAAAAAAACGACATCCATATAGAAATTTTGCTCTAAATTTATAGTTCTACATGTCTTTGATAAAAAAAAAATGTTTGGGTAAAAAAAAAATGGTTTGGGTAAAAGTTATAGCGTTTACAAACTATGGTACAAAAATGTGAATTTCCGCTTTTTGAAGCAGCTCTGACTTTCTGAGCACCTGTCATGTTTCCTGAGGTTCTACAATGCCCAGACAGTACAAACACCCCACAAATGACCCCATTTCTGAAAGTACACACCCTAAGGTATTCGCTGATGGGCATAGTGAGTTCATAGAACTTTTTATTTTTTGTCACAAGTTAGCGGAAAATGATGATTTTTTTTTTTTTTTTTTTTTTCCTTACAAAGTCTCATATTCCACTAACTTGTGACAAAAAATAAAAACTTCTATGAACTCACTATGCCCATCAGCGAATACCTTGGGGTCTCTTCTTTCCAAAATGGGGTCACTTGTGGGGTAGTTATACTGCCCTGGCATTCTAGGGGCCCAAATGTGTGGTAAGGAGTTTGAAATCAAATTCTGTAAAAAATGACCTGTGAAATCCGAAAGGTGCTCTTTGGAATATGGGCCCCTTTGCCCACCTAGGCTGCAAAAAAGTGTCACACATCTGGTATCTCCGTACTCAGGAGAAGGTGGGGAATGTGTTTTGGGGTGTCATTTTATATATACCCATGCTGGGTGAGAGAAATATCTTGGCAAAAGACAACTTTTCCCATTTTTTTATACAAAGTTGGCATTTGACCAAGATATTTATCTCACCCAGCATGGGTATATGTAAAAAGACACCCCAAAACACATTCCTCAACTTCTCCTGAGTACGGGGATACCAGATGTGTGACACTTTTTTGCAGCCTAGGTGGGCAAAGGGGCCCATATTCCAAAGAGCACCTTTCGGATTTCACTCCTCATTTTTTCCTGAATTTGATTTCAAACTCCTTACCACACATTTGGGCCCCTAGAATACCAGGGCAGTATAACTACCCCACAAGTGACCCCATTTTGGAAAGAAGACACCCCAAGGTATTCCGTGAGGGGCATGGCGAGTTCCTAGAATTTTTTATTTTTTGTCACAAGTTAGTGGAAAATGATGATTTTTTTTTTTTTTTTTTTTCATACAAAGTCTCATATTCCACAAACTTGTGACAAAAAATAAAAACTTCCATGAACTCACTATGCCCATCAGCGAATACCTTGGGGTCTCTTCTTTCCAAAATGGGGTCACTTGTGGGGTAGTTATACTGCCCTGGCATTCTAGGGGCCCAAATGTGTGGTAAGTAGGTAAATGACCTGTGAAATCCGAAAGGTGCTCTTTGGAATGTGGGCCCCTTTGCCCACCTAGGCTGCAAAAAAGTGTCACACATCTGGTATCTCTGTATTCAGGAGAAGTTGAGGAATGTGTTTTGGGGTGTCTTTTTACATATACCCATGCTGGGTGAGATAAATATCTTGGTCAAATGCCAACTTTGTATAAAAAAATGGGAAAAGTTGTCTTTTGCCAAGATATTTCTCTTACCCAGCATGGGTATATGTAAAATGACACCCCAAAACACATTCCCCAACTTCTCCCGATTATGGAGATACCAGATGTGTGACACTTTTTTGCAGCCGAGGTGGGCAAAGGGGCCCATATTCAAAAGAGCACCTTTCGGATTTCACAGGTCATTTTTTACAGAATTTGATTTCAAACTCCTTACCACACATTTGGGCCCCTAGAATGCCAGGGCAGTATAACTACCCCACAAGTGACCCCATTTTGGAAAGAAGAGACCCCAAGGTATTCGCTGATGGGCAAAGTGAGTTCATGGAAGTTTTTATTTTTTGTCACAAGTTAGTGGAATATGAGACTTTGTATGAAAAAAAAAAAAAAAAAAAAAATAAGCATTTTCCACTAACTTGTGACAAAAAATAAAAAATTCTAGGAACTCGCCATGCCCCTCACGGAATACCTTGGGGTGTCTTCTTTCCAAAATGGGGTCACTTGTGGGGTAGTTATACTGCCCTGGCATTTTCCAGGGGCCCTAATGTGTGGTAAGTAGGTAAATGACCTGTGAAATCCTAAAGGTGCTCTTTGGAATATGGGCCCCTTTGCCCACCTAGGCTGCAAAAAAGTGTCACACATGTGGTATCGCCGTATTCAGGAGAAGTTGGGGAATGTGTTTTGGGGTGTCATTTTACATATACCCATGCTGGGTGAGAGAAATATCTTGGCAAAAGACAACTTTTCCCATTTTTTTATACAAAGTTGGCATTTGACCAAGATATTTCTCTCACCCAGCATGGGTATATGTAAAATGACACCCCAAAACACATTCCCCAACTTCTCCTGAGTACGGCGATACCAGATGTGTGACACTTTTTTGCAGCCTAGATGCGCAAAGGTGCCCAAATTCCTTTTAGGAGGGCATTTTTAGACATTTGGATACCAGACTTCTTCTCACGCTTTGGGGCCCCTAGAATGCCAGGGCAGTATAAATACCCCACATGTGACCCCATTTTGGAAAGAAGACACCCCAAGGTATTCAATGAGGGGCATGGCGAGTTCATAGAAATTTTTTTTTTTTGGCACAAGTTAGCGGAAATTGATATTTTTAATTTTTTTCTCACAAAGTCTCCCGTTCCGCTAACTTGGGACAAAAATTTCAATCTTTCATGGACTCAATATGCCCCTCACGGAATACCTGGGGGTGTCTTCTTTCCGAAATGGGGTCACATGTGGGGTATTTATACTGCCCTGGCATTCTAGGGGCCCTAAAGCGTGAGAAGAAGTCTGGAATATAAATGTCTAAAAAATTTTACGCATTTGGATTCCGTGAGGGGTATGGTGAGTTCATGTGAGATTTTATTTTTTGACACAAGTTAGTGGAATATGAGACTTTGTAAGAAAAAAAAAAAAAAAATTCTGCTAACTTGGGCCAAAAAAATATCTGAATGGAGCCTTACAGAGGGGTGATCAATGACAGGGGGGGTGATCAATGACAGGGGGGTGATCAATGACAGGGGGGTGATCAATGACAGGGGGGTGATCAATGACAGGGGGGTGATCAATGACAGGGGGGGTGATCAGGGAGTCTATATGGGGTGATAACCACAGTCATTGATCACGCCCGTGTAAGGCTTCATTCAGACGTCCGGATGCGTTTTGCGGATCCGATCCATCTATCAGTGCATCCGTAAAAATCATGCGGACATCTGAATGGAGCTTTACAGGGGGGTAATCAATGACAGGGGGGTGATCAATGACAGGGGGGTGATCAGGGAGTCTATATGGGGTGATCACCACAGTCATTGATCATGCCCCTGTAAGGCTTCATTCAGACGTCCGGATGCGTTTTGCGGATCCGATCCATCTATCAGTGCATCCGTAAAAATCATGCGGACATCTGAATGGAGCTTTACAGGGGGGTAATCAATGACAGGGGGGTGATCAATGACAGGGGGGTGATCAGGGAGTCTATATGGGGTGATCACCACAGTCATTGATCATGCCCCTGTAAGGCTTCATTCAGACGTCCGGATGCGTTTTGCGGATCGGATCCATCTATCAGTGCATCCGTAAAAATCATGCGGACATCTGAATGGAGCTTTACAGGGGGGTAATCAATGACAGGGGGGTGATCACCACAGTCATTGATCATGCCCCTGTAAGGCTTCATTCAGACGACCGGATGCGTTTTGCGGATCCGATCCATGTATCAGTGCATCCGTAAAAATCATGCGGACATCTGAATGGAGCTTTACAGGGGGGTGATCAGGGAGTCTATATGGGGTGATCACCACAGTCATTGATCATGCCCCTGTAAGGCTTCATTCAGACGTCCGGATGCGTTTTGCGGATCCGATCCATCTATCAGTGCATCCGTAAAAATCATGCGGACATCTGAATGGAGCTTTACAGGGGGGTAATCAATGACAGGGGGGTAATCAATGACAGGGGGGTAATCAATGACAGGGGGGTGATCAGGGAGTCTATATGGGGTGATCACCACAGTCATTGATCATGCCCCTGTAAGGCTTCATTCAGACGTCCGGATGCGTTTTGCGGATCCGATCCATCTATCAGTGCATCCGTAAAAATCATGCGGACATCTGAATGGAGCTTTACAGGGGGGTAATCAATGACAGGGGGGTAATCAATGACAGGGGGGTAATCAATGACAGGGGGGTGATCAGGGAGTCTATATGGGGTGATCACCACAGTCATTGATCATGCCCCTGTAAGGCTTCATTCAGACGTCCGGATGCGTTTTGCGGATCCGATCCATCTATCAGTGCATCCGTAAAAATCATGCGGACATCTGAATGGAGCTTTACAGGGGGGTAATCAATGACAGGGGGGTGATCACCACAGTCATTGATCATGCCCCTGTAAGGCTTCATTCAGACGACCGGATGCGTTTTGCGGATCCGATCCATGTATCAGTGCATCCGTAAAAATCATGCGGACATCTGAATGGAGCTTTACAGGGGGGTAATCAATGACAGGGGGGTAATCAATGACAGGGGGGTGATCAGGGAGTCTATATGGGGTGATCACCACAGTCATTGATCATGCCCCTGTAAGGCTTCATTCAGACGTCCGGATGCGTTTTGCGGATCCGATCCATCTATCAGTGGATCCGTAAAAATCATGCGGACGTCTGAATGGAGCTTTACAGGGGGTTGATCAATGACAGGGGGGTAATCAATGACAGGGGGGTGATCACCACAGTCATTGATCATGCCCCTGTAAGGCTTCATTCAGACGACCGGATGCGTTTTGCGGATCCGATCCATGTATCAGTGCATCCGTAAAAATCATGCGGACATCTGAATGGAGCTTTACAGGGGGGTGATCAGGGAGTCTATATGGGGTGATCACCACAGTCATTGATCATGCCCCTGTAAGGCTTCATTCAGACGTCCGGATGCGTTTTGCGGATCCGATCCATCTATCAGTGCATCCGTAAAAATCATGCGGACATCTGAATGGAGCTTTACAGGGGGGTAATCAATGACAGGGGGGTAATCAATGACAGGGGGGTAATCAATGACAGGGGGGTGATCAGGGAGTCTATATGGGGTGATCACCACAGTCATTGATCATGCCCCTGTAAGGCTTCATTCAGACGTCCGGATGCGTTTTGCGGATCCGATCCATCTATCAGTGCATCCGTAAAAATCATGCGGACATCTGAATGGAGCTTTACAGGGGGGTAATCAATGACAGGGGGGTAATCAATGACAGGGGGGTAATCAATGACAGGGGGGTGATCAGGGAGTCTATATGGGGTGATCACCACAGTCATTGATCATGCCCCTGTAAGGCTTCATTCAGACGTCCGGATGCGTTTTGCGGATCCGATCCATCTATCAGTGCATCCGTAAAAATCATGCGGACATCTGAATGGAGCTTTACAGGGGGGTAATCAATGACAGGGGGGTGATCACCACAGTCATTGATCATGCCCCTGTAAGGCTTCATTCAGACGACCGGATGCGTTTTGCGGATCCGATCCATGTATCAGTGCATCCGTAAAAATCATGCGGACATCTGAATGGAGCTTTACAGGGGGGTAATCAATGACAGGGGGGTAATCAATGACAGGGGGGTGATCAGGGAGTCTATATGGGGTGATCACCACAGTCATTGATCATGCCCCTGTAAGGCTTCATTCAGACGTCCGGATGCGTTTTGCGGATCCGATCCATCTATCAGTGGATCCGTAAAAATCATGCGGACGTCTGAATGGAGCTTTACAGGGGGTTGATCAATGACAGGGGGGTAATCAATGACAGGGGGGTGATCAGGGAGTCTATATGGGGTGATCAGGGGTGATTAGGGGTGATCAGGGGCTAATAAGGGGTTAATAAGTGATGGGGGGGGGGTGTAGTGTAGTGTAGTGGTGCTTGGTGCTACTTTACTGAGCTACCTGTGTCCTCTGGTGGTCGATCCAAACAAAGGGGACCACCAGAGGACCAGGTAGCAGGTATATTAGACGCTGTTATCAAAACAGCGTCTAATATACCTGTTAGGGGTTAAAAAAAACACATCTCCAGCCTGCCAGCGAACGATCGCCGCTGGCAGGCTGGAGATCAACTCTCTTACCTTCCGTTCCTGTGAGCGCGCGCGCCTGTGTGCGCGCGTTCACAGGAAATCTCGCGTCTCGCGAGATGACGCGTATATGCGTGACTGTGCGCAGCGCTGCCACCTCCGGAACGCGATCCTGCGTTAGGCGGTCCGGAGGTGGTTAAGACCTTGTCTGGATTTCAGGGAGCTGAACAGTATCACTATTCGTGACCCTTATCCGCTTCCTCTGATTCCGGACCTGTTTAACCAGGTTGTTGGGGCTAAAGTCTTTTCCAAATTAGTTCTAAGAGGGGCATACAACCTGGTCAGGGTCAGAGAAGGAGACGAATGGAAGACGGCCTTCAATACCCCTGAGGGCCATTTTGAGAATTTGGTTATGCCTTTTGGTTTGATGAATGCCCCAGCCGTTTTTCAGCATTTCGTGAACAGCATTTTTTATCATTTAATGGGAAAATTTGTATTAGTGTATTTGGATGACATTTTGATTTTTTCTCCTGATTTCAAGACTCATAAGGAACACTTACGTCAGGTCTTGCTCATCCTGCGGGAGAATAAATTATACGCGAAACTGGAAAAATGTGTGTTTGCGGTTCCAGAAATTCAATTTCTGGGGTTTCTTCTCTCCGCTTCTGGTTTTCGCATGGACCCCGAGAAGGTCCGCGCTGTGCTTGAGTGGGAGCTTCCTGAGAATCAGAAGACGCTGATGCGTTTTTTGGGCTTTGCCAATTATTACAGGAAATTTATTTTGAATTATTCCTCTGTTGTTAAACCACTCACTGATATGACCAGAAAGGGGGTAGATTTTTCTTCCTGGTCGGTAGAGGCGCGTAAGGCCTTTTCTAATATCAAGGAGAGTTTCGCTTCCGCTCCCATCCTGGTACAACCTGATATTTCTTTACCCTTCATAGTTGAGGTTGATGCTTCTGAGGTGGGTGTGGGTGCGGTCTTGTCTCAGGGTTCCTCTCCTGCCAAATGGCGACCGTGTGCCTTTTTCTCAAAGAAACTCTCCTCCGCAGAGAGAAATTACGATGTGGGAGATAGGGAGTTGTTGGCCATCAAGTTAGCTTTTGAGGAATGGCGCCATTGGCTAGAGGGAGCCAGACACCCTATTACCGTGTTTACTGACCATAAGAATCTGGCCTACTTGGAGTCAGCCAAGCGTCTAAACCCGAGACAGGCCAGATGGTCTTTGTTCTTTTCAAGGTTTAATTTTGTTGTCACGTTCCGCCCTGGGGTTAAGAATGTGAAGGCAGACGCCCTGTCACGTTGTTTTCCGGGAGGTGGGAATTTTGAAGACCCGGGTCCCATTTTGGCTGAAGGTGTGGTGGTCTCTGCTCTTTTTCCTGAATGGGAGGCAGAGGTGCAGGCAGTCCAGTCGGAGGCTCCTGATCTTTGTCCTCCTGGGAGGTTATTTGTGCCTCTCACTTTAAGACACAAGATTTTTAAGGAACACCACGATACGGTCCTTGCTGGGCACCCGGGGGCAAGAGCCACACTGGATCTCATCGCTCGGAGATTCTGGTGGCCTGCGCTTCGTAAGTCGGTTGAGGGTTTTATGGCAGCCTGCGAGACTTGCGCTCGTGCCAAAGTCCCTCATTCACGGCCATCAGGTCCTCTCCTTCCCTTACTCATTCCTTCTCGTCCTTGGACACATCTGTCCATGGACTTCATAACGGACCTGCCTCGTTCCTCGGGGAAGACTGTGATTCTGGTGGTGGTGGACCGTTTTAGCAAAATGGTGCATTTCATCCCTTTTCCTGGTTTGCCCAATGCTAAGACGCTGGCGCAGGCATTTATTGACCACATTGTCAAATTGCATGGTATCCCTTCAGACATAGTCTCTGATAGGGGCACGCAGTTTGTTTCCAGATTCTGGAAGGCTTTCTGTTCTCGCTTGGGGGTTCGGTTGTCATTCTCTTCTGCTTTCCACCCGCAGTCGAATGGCC
The DNA here is from genome assembly GCF_905171765.1 of Bufo bufo. NCBI lineage: Eukaryota > Metazoa > Chordata > Amphibia > Anura > Bufonidae > Bufo > Bufo bufo. The sequence continues at coordinate 167,648,881 of NC_053391.1, read as the reverse complement.
AGACGGAGCGCGTCAATCAGAATCTGGAGACATATCTGCGCTGTTTTGTGGCGGAGAATCAGGAGGATTGGTGTTCGTTTTTGTCCCTTGCTGAGTTTGCTTTAAATAACCGTCGTCAGGAGTCCTCTGATAAGTCACCATTTTTTGGTGCATATGGGTTTCATCCGCAGTTTGGGACTTTCTCGGGAGAGGGGTCTTCTGGTTTACCTGATGAGGACAGATTCTCCTCGTCTTTGTCATCTATTTGGCAAAAGATTCAGGATAATCTAAAGAGCATGAGTGAGCGATATAAGCGTGTGGCGGATAAGAGACGTGTGCCTGGTCCGGACCTGAATGTTGGTGATCTGGTGTGGTTGTCTACCAAGAATATCAAATGGAAGGTTCCCTCCTGGAAGTTGGGTCCTAGGTTTATTGGGCCTTACAAGATCCTGTCTGTCATCAATCCTGTTGCCTACCGTCTTGATCTTCCTCAGACTTGGAAGATCCATAATGTTTTTCATAAGTCCTTATTGAAACCTTATGTTCAACCTATTGTACCCTCGCCTTTGCCTCCTCCTCCGATTATGGTTGATGGAAATCTTGAATTTCAGGTCTCTAGGATTGTGGATTCTCGTCTTGTCCGCGGTTCCCTCCAGTACCTCGTTCATTGGGAAGATTATGGTCCTGAGGAGAGGATGTGGGTCCCAGTGACGGACATTAAGGCCACTCGTCTCATCAGGGCTTTCCATAGGTCCCATCCTGAGAAGGTGGGCTCTGAGTGTCCGGAGTCCACTCGTAGAGGGAGGGGTACTGTCACAACCAGACAGCTGAGAAGCTCTGACAGGAGCTGTCCAGAACCTCCTCCTTGAGTTTCTTTGTTTTGATTTCAGTTCCTCATCTCGTTAGCCTATCTCAGCTGTCATACAGTTGGACTGATTGCTTCCCTTTAAGTTCCTCCCCATGATGCATTAGGTTGCGGCTTATACAACTTCCTGGAGTGTGTGTGCATGCCTTTCCTAGTTCCCAGTCGTCTGCAAGATAAGTACTGTTTATGTATTTGTGATTTTCTGTTTGCTGGATCCAGGTGACCCTGGCTTCCTCCGTGTCTGTGTAGGGGGCCGGTGGTCTTGTCCCCTCACTATTGTAGGGTCTTCAGCTGTAAGATAGTCGAGGTACGTGGATATGCGCCCATCCACCTTTGGGGTGTTCGCATAGGCTGAGCAGTCAGGGAGAGTGGCAGGTCTCATGCAGAGGTCTCCCTTTTGTTCCTTAGTTGTGGATCCAGTGACTCATAGATTATATTGTATTGTCTTGTTTCCCTGTACACCATCCGTGACAGGTATAATCTCCTTTGTCTAATAACAAATATTAAAAAACAAATATATAGCAATATAGCGAATATATTTGTTATTTTAAATATTCGTACATTTTTTTGCAATATGAAAAAATTATTCCTTCCAGCTTAATTTGCTTGTGGGCCAATGACTCATTGGCCCACAAGCAACAAGCAGCGAGGGATCATGTTTTCAGATGTTTAAAAATCACGAAAATTCGATATAGCGAATATATAGCACTATATTCGAAATATTCGCTAATTCTCGAAGTTGCGATATTCGCTAAACATATTCATTATTCGAATATAAGCCCTCAACACTATTGAATACACTGTATTCCGATGCACCCCTTCCACCACAAAAAAGGGTATATGGTTCAATCTTCCTTCTCTTGTCCTCCTCCTCCATCATATCAACATGCTTATTTGGCTGCCCTAACTCCAAATGCTTTAGAGGGTTAGGTCAGCATCAGACCCTCACCCCTAATGTTTTAGAGGGTCACCAGCAGGCCCTCGCCCATAATGTTTCAGATGGTCAGATCAGCAGCAGGCCCTCGCCCCTAATTTTTTAAATGGTCAGATAAGCAGCAGGCACTCCCCCCTAATGTTTTAGAAGGTCAGCTCAGCAGCAGACTCTCTCCTCTATTGTTTCAGATAGTCAGATAAGCAGCAGGCCCTCACCCCTAATATTTTAGAGGGTCAGCTCAGCAGCAGACCCTCACCCCTAATGTTTTAGATGGTCAGATCAGCAGCAGGCTCTCACCCCTAATGTTTTTGAGGGTCACCAGCAGGCCATCAATCATAATTTTTCAAGGGTGTGCATGATTCCCCCCTTTATGTGTAAAAAAGGGTGTATTCGAGTGCCGTTTACTTGTAATTTTTGGCAGCCCTTTTACTTAGTGTATAGGCTTTGAGTGTAGGAGTCACACTACCTGAACAATTGCACCACAATGTGAATGAGGCCCTCCTTTATGTGATATACAGGTTGTATCAGAGTGCCTCTTCCTTATAATTTTTGGCAGCATTTTCACTTTATATACAAGTAAATATACAGGAAAGAATGTTTCCTAGCAATTTTTCCTCTAAAATCGACTATCTTCGGTTTTGTGCGTATTAATGTCAGTCTGTAAAAGTGGCGTACTACTCAGACAACATCGTCCCCAGCAGCGACCTTGGAGTCCAAGATGCATCCAGACATCCTCCCCATGCTGTTCCCGAACCATTTCAATGGTGTTTCCATCAATTTCTGACCTTTTCCTTTGAACCAGACACCCTCTCCTCTTCAGAGCATTGGGTGCCTGGTTTAATGCTCTGGTTCTCCCATTGACTTCCATTGTGCTCGGGTGCTCTGTAGAGCACCCGAGCATCCCAAAGTGTTCTACTCGAGCACCAGAGCACCCGAGCACTTCGAATATAGTGCTATATATTCGCTATTTCAAATATTTGTCATTTTTTAATATCTGAAAACATGATTCCTCCCTGCTTCTTTCTTGTGGGTCTTGTGGGTCAATGAGTCAATATTAACCTGATGACAAATCTCCCCAACATTGCTATTTAACTATAAAACTATTGTTTGTTGGACAATCCCTTTAAGGCCCAACATTCTTTTTTGCTTTACAGTTTTACATTTCATCAGATTTCTTCTTTTCTTCAATAATTGAGTTTTCTCTTTTTGAAAGACCATTTTTATATTTTTTGTGATATGATCTGGTTTAGAAGCGATATCTCCCATGTATTGAAATGTATATATTTTCATCAACAAAAAGATGCATGACTGCCTCAAGGCAGGGATGCTCAACCTGCGGCCCTCCAGCTGTTGAAAAACTACAACTCCCACCTTTCCCTGCTGTAGGCTGATAGCTGTAGGCTGTCAGAGCATGCTGGGAGTTGTAGTTTTGCAACAGCTGGAGGGCCGCAGGTTGAGCATCCCTGCCTTAAAGGTTTCCTGATGCAGTTTTGGAAAACAAAATCAGGAGCAGACCATAAGAGAGGAGAAAGTATAAAGGACAGATACGACTTGGCTTCCAAAACTGCACCGCAAAACCTGACCATGTGACTATATCCTAACTCTGCAAGATTTGAGGAGTGTTTTGCATTGCCCACTGCAAAACAGCCTGATGGATATCACTACACGATATAATATGTGTTATTCTGATGAAGAAAATGGTTGAATTGAGTATTTTATGCTGTGTGTGAAGTTCTGCAACCCAACAAAAGGACCTTGACTTTGTATTGTTAAATCCTGCTATTGACAGCCTGCGATTGTCAGTATTTATACTATTTTCTAGTCCTGTACAAAGGTCAAGATTACTTCTATAATATACTATCTCTATTGATTACATGCAATTTTCAAGATCTATTTAGTGGGAAATAAAATTACATGGGTCGCATCTTTAGGAATATGAAAACACACATTGCTGAACATTTATCATATACTGTATATCAATATAGGGTTAACCAATTTATCTGGAGCAGCTGAACAATTTATCCAAGGCCATGGTATATAAATATAAATATACTAGCAGAAGGACTCGGTTTCGCACAGGTATATTTCATCTATTTAATTTAATGTTTGCTTGTGTCATTTAAATATATCGACAGTATCCACTATAACAGTGACATCTACAGTACCCCACCCCCTTAACAGTGACCTCCACAGCCCCCACACAGTGCCCCGCCTCCTTAAAATAGGACCTCCACAGCAGCCCACCCGCTTAACTTTGAGTTCCACAGCACCCCATCCCCTTAACAGTGACCTCCACATGGCCCCGTCCCCTGAACAGTGACCTTTAAAGCGTCTGCACCTTAACACTGACCATAGGTTACAGTCCCCTTAACTGACCTCCACCATTCCCGGCCCCCTTACCAGAGACCTCCACAGTGACTACCCCTCTAACAGTGACAATAGTTGTGTGCATTTTATGGGTCTGTGCAGGATTGTTTATTTGCTGTATAAAAGTTGCTTTTTATTTATTTTCACTTTTTCCCATAGTAATGCATTTTGAAAGTGGAAAAAAAGGCAATTTAAATTTTTTCCTTATTTGGGTATCTTATTTGCATTATGATTGTCAATGTTATACTGAAAGGCAGCCTACTATACAGTATCCTTAGTGTCCCAAATGGGTCAACAGTCAAAATAATAGTTCGCTCTGATCTTGACAACTACAGCAGGGTGTCAGCTCTATGGTACAGCAGACACCTTCTGCTGATGGTTCTGGCAGAGCTCCTGAATTGTGGCATTCCTTGCTCTATACACTTTAGGTGATGTATGGCACTGTGCAGTAAGTGGTTAGTCTTAAATATGATATAGCTGTTGATATATCTGAGACTTATGTTCTTAGATTCATAGCCAAACACAAAAAATGATTACACTATTGGAGATCTACTCAGCTAAATGTCACAGATTTCAAGCTTAGTTTGTGCCCTAAAAAATGGCTTATGTCACATTAACTATATGTCTTAGGCAGGTTGAGACTTAAGATACACCAATGGGGCCAACATTTTTGTGGGAAAAGGATTTAAAAATATAATTATATTTAAAGATCCATAAATAAGCATTTGGGGTACAGATATGTTATCCTTAAAGTGTACCTAAACTTTTGGAGAGTTTTTTTGTAAACTGTTACAAATGCCCTAAAATATTATTTTTTTTGTTATTTTTTTATTAATTGCTTTTACTATTTTTTTTTTTAAAAGCAGGCATGTGAAGTTCAGGCCTTTTTATAGTGCTTTTTACTGCATCCCATACATAATCGGTACACTGTAGCCATGTATGTGGTGTACAAATTCTGTTCTACAATAGATAATAAAACAATAAAATAAATTAATAAAATAACCTTTATGTTCCACGGGTGCAAACCCGTTGTCTCATGAGACCAACTCCCTCAGACGGTAATGTCTAAGTACATCCCTTGTTCGTCACAATACCTCTGATGGTGAGGATGGACTTTAGTGAGAGATGTACCAGGTGCTACCTCTGAGGGGGTTGGGACCAGAGGGAATCGGGACCTAGGTGTGGACCCACTGGACTGACCTCCAGGTGGTGCGGTACACCCAGAGGGCATAGGGAAGCCAGAGGCTGATCAGGCGGAAATGTAGTCAGGGTACGAAGGTTGAGTTCATGACAGAAACAAACTAAACTGGAAATCAATAGCAATTATACTCCTGAAGTAGAGACTGTAAACTTGAGATCCCAAAAGGGAGTGGCGAAAAGGGAACTAAAACATAACTTTTACTTCTGATTGATAAAATATGATAGGAGCACCAAGACATACAGATAGTACTCACAAGCACAAACTCCCAAGTGAATGGAATTTGCTCAAGATAAAATGGAATGTCCTTACCAGTTCAGACATACCCCAAGCACGACAAGTCAGGCTAAATTCAAGTTCGGAGTGGCCTGTCAGATAACACGATAGTGTGGTTGGGTAACTTCGTGCATAGATGAGACCGGGGAAGGCTATCCCTAAATAACCCTAGATGTTGGGAGGGGGTAGCTAGTCTGACCCTTCCTATCCATACAGAGCACTCGCCCGATAGGGGCTATCCCGTCCGATACCTAGCCCTAGGGACGGGCGGTATCCCTATTGTGCCCTTCAGGATATTCCCAATGTATCACGATTCAACTAGTGTATCATCAGGGGAGGTAATCCAATTAGTGAAACATTGGCATCCTGAAACAATAGGATATAGTGGTAGAAGGAAAGAGTGCATATTATCTCCAATAAACAGACACAAACAAACATTAAAAATCCATGGGGCCTACCTTAGGTCAGTGGACCACAAGGATAGTAGATGCGGTGCACCCCAAAGTGGGGATAGGGGAGCACCTATGGAGCAGCTGAAAGATGTCCGGCAGCTGAACGCCGGAAACTTGCATGTGGTGCCCTATGTATAGCTAGACACGCGCCTAGGCCACAGCCACGCCCCCCGGTCAGGTGACCAGAACACATGACCCACATGACGCACACCAGGGGGAGGAATGCCCCGCCAGTACAGCGCAGCGAAAGACGCCACGTGCGCATCATCGGGTCACATGGAGCGTGGGAGGGCCCAGAGGTCATATGCTTGCGTTGCTAGGCAGCCAGGATGCTTGGAAATCGTGCTGGGGCTGCATAGGATCAGGCATTCGTGCTGGTCCTATAATTATGATTGATAAAAATAGCATTTGAAGCAGGAAGTGCAGGAATATTAATAGAGGCTGTTTAGAAAATTAGGCTTATGCATCAAGAAAGGACAAACAATCAGACAAAATAAGGGTAGACGACACCAAGGAAAGCAACATGTATATATAGGGGATAGAATGGGGGAGGTTTGTTTAAGGAAGGGAGTAAATGGGAGATGACTCATATAAAGCAGCTAAAATTCAGCTACTCATTCAATCCATGTGGAGTCATGGTTTTGAGCTTGTATATCCATCTAACCTCCTGCTGCAAGATTATTGTGTCCCAGTCACCCCCCCTCCCTGGTGAGTTCACCTTGTCTATGGCTATGAAGGATACTTGTGAATGGCCATTGTGGAAATTGTGCACATGTTTTGCTACAGGGGTGTCCCTATTTTTAGCAATATCATTCAGATGCTCCCCTACCCTCCTGCGGAATTCCCGGATCATCTTGCCAATGTATTCTTTGCCGCATTGGCAGGTGAGGCGATTTATCACACCACGAGTTCTACATTTAATGTAATCACGTATGGTGTATTCTTTACCGGTGATGTTACTTCTAAAGGTTTTACCAGTCCAAAGGCGATGCAACCACTGCATCTTTAGCAGCCGTGGTTACGATTGTGAAGCCAGGAGCTTCCCAGGGGTACTGGAGGGGTATACTGACTGTGTACAAGCCTATTACGTAGGCTCCTACCGCGGCAATATGTGATGTGTGGGTGGTCCCCTACCACCTCCCTAAGGTCAGGGTCCATAGTCAGGATGTGGAAATTTTTATTGTCAATGTCCCGTACTTGTTTAGCTGCGCCATCGTATGTATATATTACAAGACGAATCAGTTTACTTGTTGGCGCCTGGCTGTGCCTGGAAGTAAGAGGGTGGATCGGTTCTCCTGTGCCAAAAATATTTAGCATAGATCAGTGGCTTGGTGCAAAAACTGTTCTCGTTCAGCAGTTTCGCCTCAGGCGAAAATACTTTCCTTTTGGGATTCCACGTCTAAGAGAGAGGGGGTGTTCGCTCTCCCATCTCAGAAGTGAATTGGTTGAAGACAGGCATCAATGAGGCAAAGTCTGTGAACGTAGTCCTAGGTCAGGGGTAGGTATCAAATAAGAAAAGTCAGTTTAAACAAGAAGCAGGGTCTGGTACATAGCAAATAAGAATCACATCAAACACCTTCACACAATAGGGCTAGACAAGCTATTGACCAAGTTGCTCAGTTCCTGTAGAAGGATATAAATACTTTAAATACCTTTTGATGAACAGCCATAGACTGGGGATAGGAGGGGTGCACATCCATAGAACGTATAAATTTTCAAGTTTGTTTAACATCTTGCACCATTCACCTTGGGATAAATTGAGTTTATAGACAAGTTAAGGGAAGAGATGTTTGTGAAGCCATAGATGAAAGATTCCAGACAATCTTGTTGTCATTCTCCTAGTGTAATACATTAGTATGCTACCTGAAACAAAAATAGAAATAATTTGACACCAAATTAAAGGGACAACGTCATGATTAATGTACTGTCGACATGAATGTGCAGAATAAATCTAAGCTGATATGTAACGTGCACGAGCATGCAACGAAGGGCAAGAGCTATGTGATTTCAAGGTTGAATAGCATTTCCAGAAATTTTAGTGACCCAACTCACAAGCTCAGCATGATATCATAGTTATTATTAGAAAGTCATATTTGCTACACAGTTTGAAATAATTGCAATTCAGTTTATGGATTTTATAAATGAATAGGAAAGCGTCTGTTGAAATATAATCAATGAACAATACAATGCACCTTTCCTAATTCAAGAAAAAGAAGGAAGAAAAATAAAGAGGAACACAATAAATCCATTAATTTTAAAACGATGGAGAAATCAAATTAGGCTTTCAAGCATAAAAGGCTGAAAAAAATGCTGCAAAATTCATGTTTTGTCTCGCTGGAAGAAAAACTCAGTGTGGATTGATGATCATGTACAATATCTTAGAGCTGTGCTTTAGATGTATATCATTGGCTTTTATCCAAAGGCTTCATATTTTTTATTATAAAATAGGAAATTTGATTAAGTCAAAATAAATTTTCCCAACAACAGGGACTTGTAGCTTGTACTATTATTGATTATAACATTCCACATTGTTTGTCTTGTTATCTCTGCTTTAAACCTTGCTATACTGAGTCCTATACCCAATATAGTATGCATACTCATTTTTAATTATTCGAGGTAAAATACATTTTTGCATGTTTTGTATTGCTATAGCATGGCATATGGCAAGGTTACAGTAGAAAGCAAGGTTTATGACATCTTTTTCTTCAGTCTTGAAAGGATGTACTATGATTTCTATTAATTGATGTTTTTTTCCCATTAAATTGATTTTTTTACTGTTTAGCTAATATATATATACAGTACAGACCAAAAGTTTGGACACACCTTCTCATTCAAAGAGTTTTCTTTATTTTTCAACTCTATGAAAATTGTAGATTCACACTGAAGGCATCAAAACTATGAATTAACACATGTGGAATTATATACATAACAAACAAGTGTGAAACAACTGAAAATGTCATATTCTAGGTTCTTCAAAGTAGCCACCTTTTCCTTTGATTACTGCTTTGCACACTCTTGGCATTCTTTGATGAGCTTCAAGAGGTAGTCCCCTGAAATAGTTTTCACTTCACAGGTGTGCCCTGTCAGGTTTAATAAGTGGGATTTATTGCCTTATAAATGGGGTTGGGACCATCAGTTGCATTGAGGAGAAGTCAGGTGGATACACAGCTGATAGTCCTACTGAATAGACTGTTAGCTGTTTTTTTCTTGCCATAAAACAAATTCTAAGTAAAGACAAACGAGTGGCCATCATTACTTTAAGAAATGAAGGTCAGTCAGTCAGCCAAAAAATTGGGAAAACTTTGAAAGTAACGGCTATTTGACCATTAAGGAGAGTGATGGGGTGCTGCGCCAGATGACCTGGCCTCCACAGTCACCGGACCTGAACCCAATCGAGAAGGTTTGGGGTGAGCTGGACTGCAGAGTGAAGGCAAAAGGGCCAACAAGTGCTAAGCATCTCTGGGAACTCCTTCAAGACTGTTGAAAGACCATTTTAGGGGATTACCTCTTGAAGCTCATCAAGAGAATGCCAAGAGTGTGCAAAGCAGTAATCAAAGCAAAAGGTGGCTACTTTGAAGAACCTAGAATATGACATATTTTCAGTTGTTTCACACTTGTTTGTTATGTATATAATTCCACATGTGTTAATTCATAGTTTTGATGCCTTCATAGTCATGAAAATAAAGAAAACTCTTTAAATGAGAAGGTGTGTCCAAACTTTTGGTCTGTACTGTATATATATATATATATATATATATATATATTTGAAAAGTAGAGAAGCACTCAGAGATTGCGATAAAATAAAGATGTGTTTATTCACCCATAAGTGATGCGACGTTTCGGCTCCAACATGAAGCCTTTCTCAAGCTTGAGAAAGGCTTCATATTGGAGCTGAAATGTTGCATCACTTATGGGTGAATAAACACATCCTTTTTTTATCGCAATCTCGGAGTGCTGCTCTACTTTTCAGTTATACAATTTAGGTAAGCCTCTCATCTGTAGCTAGCACCCATTCTCAATATTGGTTGGTGCTTAGATTGTCACATGGAAAATGGATTCCAGACTGCTGGCGCCATGTTACAGAGCAGGTAGAGCTGAGCAGATCTCTATTCATTCTGGGCATGGGAGTCTAGTCGGCCTACACAGTAATTTACAGCCTTCTCTAAATAAATGTGCATTGGGAGTTAGCATTCAGTCACTGACCTCCTGCTGGACACCCATGTATACCAGAATAAACAGAGATTTATGGTAGATCAATAAATAAGTTATACATCTGAAATCTTCTCATAAAACTACATAACAATCTGCACTGCTTCTCCTCCTCTATAATATGAGGCCTGAACATCAGCGTTAGTTTTTTTCTATATGACAAGGTTCTTTTAACTTTGAACTTCTTAGTAAAGAAGTGAACATGTTAGTCAACTCAAGTATTTTAGAACCATCATTAAGAAAATCAAAAACTTTATACCAAAAACACAGTACATCACATTGAATTTCATAGTTTAAAAAGAAAGGTTAAAAAAGCACAAAACAGTGAATACACTTAGTTTCAGCCTACAACCAGTAAAGCTATCCAGCACCATTTTATCAGATATTAATCTGGCATCTGTTACAGTTAACAGTAATTTGTGTTAATCAGATCATAGTTATGTCATTATTGTAATATATACAGCATCTTACATAATTTCCAGTCGAGTAGAATGTAATAGGGATGAGCGAATCAACTTTGGATGCTTCATCCGAAGTCGATTCGCATAAAACTTTGTTTTAATACTGTACGGAGCTGGCGAGACTTTGTGTAATAACTTCGGAAATTAATTTCTACTGTAAAAAAAAACTTCGTATCGAACTTGGGTTCAGTTCCAAGTGGTACCTTGGAACTGAATCCGAGTTCGATACAATGTTTTTTCTACAGTAGAAATTCATTTACGAAGTTATTACACAAAGTCTCGCCAGACTTCGCAAAAAGTAATAACTTGGGCTCATTGGAGCCAATACATTCTAATACGGTACGGAGCGCTAATCGACTAATCGGAGTGCTAATCGACTTCGGATAAAGCATCCAAAGTCATTTTGCTAATCCCTAGAATGTAACACTGGTAATCACTAGTGGATAATGAGGTCATACAAATCCAGAATGGGTTTTACGTTACCCATGTTCACTTAGTTTATATGTGGTTAGTATGAAACTGGAGGAAAAATTTCCAAGTGCCTTAAAGATTTTTTGAAGTTCTGTTTAGAGATCCCCTTTAAATCTGTTCTCAGTTGGTTTCATTAATTTGTTCAGCACCTCATTTATAGAAACAAATATAAATAAATAGCATTTAAGGGTTGACCGATTAGGACATTATGAGTTAATAGAGGTGAGTCTATTACTTAAGACTAGTATTGAGGGAAAATTTGACTTGCTGCGAAGCCAAATTTTCTTGCGCTTCATGGCAACTAATCAATTTTCCATAAAATGGCAGTAAAAACAAAAAAATACATACTCACCTCATCCATTTGCATGCAAAGAGGCCTCCGTGGCCATCTTGATTGAAGACACCAACACTGAAACTGTTTGGAGATGCCCCATTATTTTCTCCTACCATTTCAGGTGTTTTCACTCAGAGATTTAAAATGGTACCCTCTGGATTGTAAAACACATGTTGTACATTTGTTTTTCAGTTAAACCACCCCTTCCACCACCACCACCACCACCACCCCCAACACCAAAATGTGAACTTTCTGGAGATGCCTTGTCCCAGATTTTGGCCTACTATTTCAGATGTTTTCACTGATGTTTTAAAGAGTACCCTCTGGATTATAAAACATGCTTTGTACGCATGTATTACTATCAAGTAATCAAGTGTAGCAGGGAATGGCCATAGGTGGGAGAACGGAGCCTCTAGGAGCAGGATCAACGCCCACCCTGCTCCTAGAGGCTCATTTGCATATTATAAAAGTTATTTTTTCAAAATAACGGCGGCACATAGTGAAATGGGTCTAATATAGTTATAGTTAATACCCATTTTTCTGCTGACAGAAACCCTTTAAAAACAATAGAGATACTGTATAATGCACTGAAAAAAATAACAACTGCCCAGCAGCAGTAGATGGAGTTATTGTCTTACAATTTCTTGCAATGCTTTTGCTATGATGCACCGTGTTTAGCATGTACTGATGTACTGAACAAAAAGTACACTAATTGTTCAGAAGTCAGCACTGCAGCATACAGCTTATTGTAATGGGAGTAAGCTGGCTTTCCCTGCTCTTCCCTATTCTATAAAATTATTCTTCTTTCTAGTTTATCCCTTCACTATACCTGACACTAAAGTAGAAGCTTGATTGTGACTAGAGATGGCCTTGCGGTTCGCCCAGCGGTTGGTTCGCAGCGAACTTCGCTTGTTTATGATTCGCCGAACATGCGAACATATGGCGATATTAGCGCCCGCCATATTCTTTTACATTGTGAAGATTTTGACACATCCATCAGGTGGTACAGGACAGCCAATTGAAAAGTTTCAGCACATGGACATACCCCCTACTTTATAAATAGACCTGATCTGGCCGCCATTTTACATTATGTCTTTTGTCAGTGTAGGGAGAGGTTGCTGTGTGGAGCAGGGACAGACTGTTAGGGACACAAATCGCTAGCTAATTAGGGCTGCAAAAGTCCTTTTAAGGACTGGTATGGGTGTACTATTGATAGGTGTGCAGTACAGAGGGGTGTAATACACTTTTTATAGTGGATTTGTATTCTGCAGCAGTGGTGGTGAGCGGTTATGCAGCGATACTACAACTACAAAGAGTGACAAATGCAATTACAAAAAATAATTATAACTGGTGTGATATACTAGTCACCCCCCAAAAAAGCTGATAGAAGCCGGGTGTTATATACTGTCCCAGGCCTTGGAGAGTGTTGCCTTGCCTATGTTGGAACTGCTGTGTGTTCCCCTCATCTCCCCTTCTCTGCTGCCAGCGTTGTCAGCTGGAAGTTTTTGGAGCAATTTCTCCACAAGGACCTTCTGGTATTGCACCATTTTGCTAGTCCTGTCCACCACAGGAAAGAAAGATGAGAAGTTCTCTTTGTAGCGGGTGTCGAGAAGGGTGAACAACCAGTAATCAGTGTTGGCCAAAATGCGTATAACGCGAGGGTCACAGGAAATTCAGCATAACATAAAGTCAGCCATGTGTGCCAGAGTCTCAACAGACAAGACTTCGCTGTCCTCATCAGGAGGATGACTCTCAATTTCCTCCTCCTCCTCTTCGGCCCATCCACGCTGAACAGATGGAATGAACCTGCTGTGGGTACTACCCTCTGTAGTGGAGGCCACCGTCCTCTGCTCCTCCTCCTCATCATCATCCAATTTGTGTTGAGAAGACGAACGGAGGGTGGTCTGGCAATCACCCTGTGTACTGTCTTCCCTCATTTCCACCTCTTCCACAAGCAAAGCATCCTCCTTCATTGTGAGCAATGAGGGTTTCAGTAGACACAGAAGTGGGATGGTTACGCTAATAATAGCAGCATCGCCGCTCACCATCTGTGTTGATTCCTCAAAGTTTCTTAAAACCTCACAGAGGTCAGACATCCTTGCCCACTCGTCGCATGTAAAGAGCGAAAGTTGACTGGAAAGGCAATGTAATGACCGACGACACGCACAGGGAGGAAAACAGGGAAAGCCCTGCCCAAGGGAGAGGGAAAGGTGGTGACCCCTAACTCACCTTGCGGCTGGCACCTGACTGCCCTGACGTCCCTAGACGGGTTCCTCACCCGTGCTGCGATCGCGTGCCTAAACCCTGGCTTTCCCTAATATGAGCCCTGGATAGTGAACAGGCCGGTGGGATCGCTAGTCCACACCACTATCACTAAGAGGGAAACACCAGGGAGAGGACAGACAAAACATACAAACACATACACCCAGGTGGGCGACCACAATAAACCAAAAAGGTCCAACAGGGATCTGGAGGGTAGCGTACTGGACCAACTACCAGCGAACGCAGCAACACAGCTCCAGAAGGTCAGAATAGATGTCCAGGCAGGAAGCTCTATCTCTGGCAACCAGAGAAGTGTGAGAGAGAAATATAAGGAGGTCTGGGAGTGCTGGACAAGGAACAGCTGAGGAGAAGGAGCTACGGATCCCTGAGTGAGCCAAAAGGGTTTGCTAAGCAAACCCAGAAAGCTACCATAAGGAAAACAGCCCTATCTTAAATAGAGCGTGCAGCCAACCGCTGCGACTTCCTGACCCCGGGTATAACGGAGTCAGGCGTGGTCCTCGACACCCTCGTGACAGTACCCCCCTCTCTACGAGGGGCCTCCGGACACTCAGGACCAGGTCTCCCAGGATGAGAGGCATGAAAAACCCGAACTAACCTGTCGGCGTTTACCTCAGACGCAGGAACCCACATTCTTTCCTCGGGACCGTAACCTCTCCAATGCACCAGATATTGAAGAGAGCGGCGGACCCGACGAGAATTAACAATTTTGGATATCTGAAATTCTAGGTTACCATCCACGACAACAGGAGGGGGTGGCAGCGGTGATGGTTCTAGAGGTGGAACATATTTTTTGAGTAACGACTTATGAAAAACATTATGAATTTTAAAAGTCTGAGGTAACTCCAGGCGAAAAGCCACGGGGTTGATGATGGCTACAATTTTGTAAGGGCCAATAAACCTAGGACCCAGTTTCCAAGAGGGAACCTTCAATTTAATATTCCTAGTAGACAACCACACATAGTCATTCACTCCTAGGTCCGGACCTGGCGACCGTCTCTTATCAGCCATGCATTTGTATTTACCTCCCATATTTTTCAAGTTAGCTTGCACCTTCTGCCATACCGATGAAAGAGATGACGAAAACCGTTCCTCTTCGGGAACCCCAGAAGACCCCCCCTCTTTGAAAGTACAGAATTGGGGATGAAAACCATATGCACCAAGAAATGGTGACTTGCCAGTGGATTCCTGACGACGATTATTTATGGCAAACTCAGCTAACGGTAAATATGATGACCACAACTCTTGGTTTTCAGACACAAAACATCTTAGATATGTCTCAAGGTTTTGGTTGGTACGCTCAGTCTGTCCATTCGACTGAGGATGGAAAGCAGAGGAAAAGGACAAGTGTACCCCCAAACGAGAACAAAAAGCTTTCCAAAATTTAGAAATAAACTGGGTACCCCGATCCGAAACAACATCGGAGGGGACCCCGTGAAGCTTCACGATTTCACTGACGAATACCTGAGCAAGAGTCTTAGCATTAGGAAGTGTGGGTAGCGCAATGAAGTGTACCATTTTGCTAAACCTGTCCACTACTACCAAAATAACTGTTTTACCCGCAGACAAAGGTAAGTCAGTGATAAAATCCATTGACAGATGTGTCCACGGTCTATTGGGAATGACGAGTGGTAATAGAGACCCTGCAGGACGTGTATGTGAAACTTTTGCGCGCGCACAGGTAGAACAAGAAGACACAAAATCCAATACATCCTGACGCAACCTTGGCCACCAAAAACGACGAGACAATAGTTCCAAGGTTGCTTTACTACCCGGGTGCCCAGCAAGTGCCGAATTATGATGTTCCTTTAATAATTCGAAACGTAAGTTCAACGGTACAAACAATTTCTCTGAGGGGCAAGAGACCGGGGCGTCCCCCTGGGCCTCTAACACCTTGCCCTCCAAAACAGAGTGTACCGCAGAAACAACCACTCCTCTTTGAAGAATGGGTACCGGATCACTCACATTACCCCCTCCAGGGAAACAACGAGATAGTGCATCAGCCTTGGTGTTCTTTGCCCCAGGACGATAGGTAATCACAAAGTTAAACCTGGTAAAAAATAGCGACCACCTAGCCTGTCTAGGGGTGAGACGCTTAGCTGATTCGAGGTACAGAAGATTTTTGTGGTCCGTAATTACAGTGACGGGGTGGACTGCCCCCTCTAAGAAATGACGCCACTCCTCAAACGCAAGTTTAATAGCTAATAGTTCCCTATTGCCAATATCGTAGTTCTTTTCTGCTGCAGATAGTTTTTTAGAAAAGAAAGCACAAGGACGCCATTTGCCAGGAGACGGACCCTGAGACAGCACCGCCCCCACTCCCACCTCTGACGCATCGACTTCAACAATAAAAGGCTGAGAGACATCAGGTTGGACCAGTACAGGTGCTGAGGTAAACCTCTCTTTTAGAGAGGAAAAAGCAACTTTAGCGGCGTCAGACCATTTAGAAAAATCAGTCCCCTTCCTAGTCATGTCAGTAAGCGGTTTTACAATAAGTGAATAATTTTTAATGAATTTCCTATAGAAATTCGCGAAGCCCAAGAACCGTTGTAGTGCTTTGAGGTTCTCAGGAAGATCCCAATCTAAAATTGCCTGGACCTTCCTAGGATCCATACGGAAACCTGACGCAGATAAAAAATAACCCAGGAATTGTATCTCCTGAACGGCGAAGACACATTTTTCAATTTTAGCATATAATTCATTCGTCCGTAGGACCTGCAGTACTTGTCTGACATGCACCTCATGTGTTTTCAGATCGGACGAATAAATTAAAATATCATCTAGGTATATTACCACAAACCTGCCGATTAGATGACTAAAAATGTCATTAACGAAATGTTGAAAGACGGCAGGAGCATTGGTCAGACCGAAAGGCATAACTAGATTTTCATAATGCCCCTCAGGGGTGTTAAACGCTGTCTTCCACTCATCCCCCTCCTTGATACGAATCAGATTGTAGGCACCCCTAAGATCAAGTTTGGAGAACCACCTAGCACCCGCAATCTGATTAAACAGGTCAGGAATGAGAGGAAGAGGGTATGGGTCTCGGATGGTTATCTGATTTAATTCGCGAAAATCTAAGCAAGGACGCAGGCCCCCATCTTTCTTTTTAACGAAGAAAAACCCTGCAGCCACGGGTGAAGAAGAGGGTCTGATGTGTCCCTTAGCCAAGCTCTCGGAGATATAATCTTTCATGGCTTGTCTCTCTGGACCCGAAAGATTATATAACCTGGTCTTGGGTAATTTTGCGCCGGGAATAAGGTTAACCGGGCAATCATAAGGACGATGAGGTGGTAACTTCTGACAACCCTTTTCAGAAAAAACATCCTCAAAGTCCGAAATAAATGTAGGTAGGGTAGTTATGGAGGCGACTAAGCAATTGCTATTTAAGCAATTTTCTCTGCACTGCTCACTCCACTCCAATATCTCCCTGGCCTGCCAATCCACCACTGGATTGTGCTCTACCAACCAGGGAAGACCCAGCACTACCGGAGTGGGAAGCCCCTCCAGAACATAACCTGAAAGCATCTCGTTATGGTGGTCCCCTACCCGAAGGTGTAAATTATGAACCATGTGCGTGAGGTTTCTCTGAGACAGGGGAGCAGAATCAATAGCGAATATGGGAATGGGTCTCTGTAAAGTACAGAGAGACAAACCCAAAGTGCGGGCAAAATGGGCATCTATCAAATTTACCCCTGCTCCACTGTCTAGAAAGAAAGAAATAGTCTCCGTCTTATCACCAAAAATAATAACCGCTGGCAACACAAATTGTGATGTACGTATGGAGGAAACGTATACCCCCCGGCTGACATCCTCCACACAGCCTGGGGTTAGTAGTTTTTCCGACGGTCTTTTGTTTCTGAGGAAAGAAGGACAGACATTAATGAAATGACCCCTCTCCCCACAAAAAAAACAAACCCCACGCCTACGGCGAGCCTCAGGAGGACGGACCTGACGAGTAGTTCCTCCTAGCTGCATAGGCTCGTCTAAGTCCGTACAGACTAACGGCTGCTTGGGAGGGGTTACCAATTGCTCCGGTTTTTTCAACCTGACCCTAAGGCGTCTATCTATTCGGATAGAAAGGGACATAACCGCATCAAGGGAAAAGGGGGTCTCATATAATGCAAGCGCATCCTTAACCCTTTCGGATAACCCAGAGCAGAACTGACTCCTGAGAGCCGGGTCGTTCCATTGGGTATCCGTAGCCCACCTACGGAATTCAGAGCAATACTCCTCTACCGGCCGCTCTCCTTGTAAGAGTCTCCGTAATCTTGATTCAGCCAGGGCGACTCGGTCAGGGTCATCATATATGAGACCCAAGGCCCCAAAAAACTCATCCACTGACCGAAGAGCCTGGGAATCAGTAGGTAAAGAGAACGCCCAGGACTGCGGATCCCCCTGCAGCAGGGAAATAACAACCCCCACCCGCTGATCTTCATTACCAGAGGAGTAAGGGCGCAGTTTAAAATATAACTTACAGGCCTCACGGAATGTCAAAAACTTGTCCCTTCCCCCAGAAAATCTGTCAGGGAGAGGGACCTTGGGTTCCGCAACAACCTGGTTACCAGTAGCAACCGCTGGGCTTGCAGTCAGTTGTAATTGCTGCTGTTGCTGGAGGACCGACGCCTTCAATCCTACCACCTCCAAAGACAGGCCATGAAATTGTTTGGACAGAGCAGCAATTTGATCCATACTGGATTTTAAGTAGGTAAAAAAAAAAATATATATTTTTTTTTTTTTACCTACACAAAATATTGCCCAGAGATAATGTAATGACCGACGACACGCACAGGGAGGAAAACAGGGAAAGCCCTGCCCAAGGGAGAGGGAAAGGTGGTGACCCCTAACTCACCTTGCGGCTGGCACCTGACTGCCCTGACGTCCCTAGACGGGTTCCTCACCCGTGCGGCGATCGCGTGCCTAAACCCTGGCTTTCCCTAATATGAGCCCTGGATAGTGAACAGGCCGGTGGGATCGCTAGTCCACACCACTATCACTAAGAGGGAAACACCAGGGAGAGGACAGACAAAACATACAAACACATACACCCAGGTGGGCGACCACAATAAACCAAAAAGGTCCAACAGGGATCTGGAGGGTAGCGTACTGGACCAACTACCAGCGAACGCAGCAACACAGCTCCAGAAGGTCAGAATAGATGTCCAGGCAGGAAGCTCTATCTCTGGCAACCAGAGAAGTGTGAGAGAGAAATATAAGGAGGTCTGGGAGTGCTGGACAAGGAACAGCTGAGGAGAAGGAGCTACGGATCCCTGAGTGAGCCAAAAGGGTTTGCTAAGCAAACCCAGAAAGCTACCATAAGGAAAACAGCCCTATCTTAAATAGAGCGTGCAGCCAACCGCTGCGACTTCCTGACCCCGGGTATAACGGAGTCAGGCGTGGTCCTCGACACCCTCGTGACAGGCAACAACCAAGTTGCAGCTGGTATTCCAATACTGCCCTCTGCTGCTCACAAAGCCGGGCCAACATGTGAAACATGGACAACAGTCGGTGAGCTGGCAATTGCAAGCGCTGCTGCAGCTTTGCCAGACCGGCGGCAGCTGTAGATGACTTTTGGAAATGGGCACACACGTAGCTCAGGCAAATTGGGGTAGGTTTTGAGAAACCGCTGAACCACTAAGTTGAACACGTGGGATAGGCATGGTATGTGTGTGAGCTTGCCGAGCCCCAAAGCTGCCACCAACGGCCATTATTAGACACAACCATGCCTGGTTGTAGGTTGAGTGGCGAGAGCTGCCACAGCTCTGCGGCGGTGTGCTGTTTATCATCTAAACATATTAGTTTCAGCACAGCCTGTTGCCGCTTCCTCACTGCAGTGCCACACTGCTTCCAGCTACTGACTGATGGATGACTGGTGCTGCAAGATGATAATTCAGAGGTGGAAGTGGAGAAGGAGGTGGAGGAGTAGAAGGGGGGGTTGCAGCCACTAATGTAGGTGTTGGCAGAAATGCTGATGGAAGTAGGGACCGCAGCCTATGGCGTCGGTAGCCCCTGTGCCATCCCAGGGTCCGGGCCTCCACAATGTTTACCCAGTGTGCCACCAGGGAAATGTAGCATCCCTGGCCAAAAGCACATGTCTATGTGTCAGTGGTTAAGTGGACCTTCCGGATAACTGCGTTGGTCAGGGCCCGTGGGATGTTACGGGACACATGCTGGTGTAAGGTGGGGACGGCACACCGGGAATAATAGTAGCATCTGGGGACTTAGTAACGAGGAACCGCCGCCGCCATCAGGCCGCGGAAAGCCTCAGTGTCCACAAGCCTAAATGGCAACATTTCCAGGGCCAGCTATTTGGAAAGGTGCACATTTAGTGCTATGTCCTGTGAGTGGGTGGCTGGATATTTGCGCTTTCGACCCAGACACTGATTGTGGACCCAGGCGTTCGGCCCACCTATTAGGGTGCTTTGATGTCATGTGGCGGATCATGCTGATGGTGGTGAGGTTGCTATAGTGCTCACGCCCCTGCTCATTTTGGTACTGCGCAGGTTGCAAATGACAAATCATCCGCACTTTCCTCAAAAAAGCGCCAGACTGCGGAACACCTAGCCCTTGGCAAGGGAGATTGCCGCAAGGGGGTGCTTCGGGGAACAGTTGCGGGCCTGTTTGGTGTGGCCTGCCTTATCCCTTTTTCCACCCCGCTGCCTCTTTCAGCCTGTTGCGGTGCTGCAGATCCCTCCCCCTCTTTACTGCTATCCTCGCTCAGCTTGCCACCTTCCTAGGTTGGATCAGTGATTTCATCGCCCACCACCTCCTCTTCCAAAGTACACTGGATGTCACAGACATTTTTAGGATGCACAAATGTTATACAGGAGATGAAGCGCAGTTAATGTCACTGTCCACAGTGTCTACGGAAAAAGTACACTGGATGTCACAGACATTTTTAGGATGTGCAAACGTTAATGTCACTGTCCGCAGCATACATCGTCTACAGAAAAAAGTACACTGGATGTCACAGATATTTTTAGGCTGCGCACACGTTACACAGGAGATGTAGCGCAGATAATGTCGCTGTCTGCAGTGGCCAAATAATTGCAAGCAATTTAGTGTAGGTGGCGCTAAAAATATATATTGCTGCCAGATACAACAATAGTCCTTAAAAGGACTTTTGGGTCTCTAACACCAACCTTGCCTAACAAAACAATATAATTAAATTCCCTACACTATCTGTCCCTTCTACAGCACAGCTCTCTCTGACTAAGACTGGCCGAGCCACGTGTCATCGGTGGCTTCATAGCACCCGATGAAGCGTTCCGGACAGCCAATCACTGTAATACCAGTTACCAACATGGGCCTGGCTACAATATTACAGTGAGTGGCAGTACTTACATGCACATTTATTGGCTGCATAGCAGCCAACAAATGTGCGGGGTGGAGACTCGAGCATCGCGCACGAGCACACGCGTTATTCGGCTGAACACCACGATGTGCCGAGTATCACAATGCTCAAGCCGAACTGGTGTTCCACCGAGCATGCTCGATAAACACTAGAACTAACTAGTCACTAACTAGTTATTTGTAAAGTTGCAGGACTATGTTCTACTCATGTGCATCTATGCCCCTTTTATCCAACCATTAATCTTATTGTCCTTGGCAGCAGCTGCCTAAAACTGGTTTCTACAATTAATTTTTCTGTCCGCTAAAATTCCTACAGTAAGTCCTTTTCCATGTCAGTGTTACCCAGTGTTTTACCATTTAGTATGTAATGGTGACTTGCATTATGCCTTCCCATATGCATAACTTTACATTTGTCAGTGTTAAGCCTCATCTGCCACTTTTCTGCCCAAACTTCCAATCTATCCAGATCCATCTGTAGTAGTATACTGTCCTCTTTCATGTTAATTACTTTATACACTTTAGTGTCATCTGTAAAACAGATATTTAACGGAATAAGCCTTCTACAAGATCATTAATATATATATTGAAGAGAATAGGGCCGGATACTTACCCCTGTGGTACACCACTAGTCACAATGACTCAATGTCACGGCCACGGTTCTGGCCGTGACTCCTTGGGAGCCGCATACAGTTGCCCGCGGTTTGGGTTGTTGTTTCAACCGCAGCTTGAGGCTTGATGTAGTTTGCCTCAAGTGCGGTTGCCGCGGGCAACAGGTATGTGTGCGGTCCCTTTGGAGTTTGTGTGTCTGTATGTATGCACTTATGTATGTCTGTGTGCACTCTGTCTTATGTTTGGTGTGCACTGACATCTTCCCCTCACTGTGGTTGCCCGTGGCAACGTTTGGTTGTAGTGTGTACATGTGGTGGCAGTGTCCCGGCCTTCAGGCTGACTCCCAGGACACGGTTGCCACCCATGTTGTTGCTTGCGGCAACAGCCACAGTGTGACTTAGGTGTTGGACACTTTCCCTTTTAGTTGATGTCTTCCCTTCTCTGGTGTTGGAAGGGTTAACTTCCTTCCTAGTGTGTGTGTGCACTGGGTGTGTCCGATTGTGGGTGTGGCTGCATGGGCTATAAAGCCTCAGTTAAGACATGATGTCTGAGGGGTACTCCAGCCTTGTTGTAAGCTGGAGGAACTCTCCTGGTCACATTTCCATCTGCCACTGAGGGCCACCCTTGTGGTCATAAATTGTGATACACCATGTTATGTGATGTTCAGTTGATATTTTCCTGTTGTATATTGGTGCAGCTATGGATCTGGGTTCCTGTGTGTGGTTGTGTGTTTGCTGGGTTCATTGAATGTTGTGTGGACTTCAGCTTGCCTGCACAGGGATCCAGTCAGCAAGGCTGTGGCAGGTAAGTGGAACTAGTTCACATTACCTGCCATATCCATAGGACTGTTTGTGTTCCCCTTTTTCCCAGCAGCTTGGCCAGTGAGACTCCTCTTCCTTCGTGTCCAGAAGGAACAGGTCGTCTTACCCTGCTCCTAGGTGAGGGCCATCTTGAGGGCTAGCAGGGACTTCTAGGTTCCGGAGCATGAGCCCTCCTACCATCAAGGTTGGCTCATGTAGCTAGGAGTCAGGGTCAGGTTAGGGATGCGTTTAGGAGGTGACCTGCTCCCTAATCCTGTCGTCCTGGTCGAGCAGCGACCATCATCTCTGTACATCGCATGGCTGAGGGTTTTCCCCATCCTCAGCCGTGACACTCAATATGAGTATGTACCTTTATTAATTGCCCTCCGTTTTGTATCACTTGAACCAGTTACTTACCCACATACAAACATTTTCTACCAGTCCGAGCATTCTAATCTAATATAGTAACCTTTTATGTGGTACAGTATCAAATGCTTTGGAGAAGTCAAGATAAACAACATCCTTTGAATCACCCCGAGTCAAGAACTTACCTCCTCATAGAAACTGATTAAATTAGTTTGACAGGAAAGATGCCTCAAGAAGTCATGCTGATATGGTGTTATAAGCTTATTTTCATTGAGATACTCCAGAATAGCATCTCTTAGAAAATCCTAAACCTCCTTGGCGGTATTCCCGAGCGTGACTCGGGGTTAATTTTCGCTGCCAGGAGCGGTAACCCCGAGTCACGCTGTAACATTGGAGAGTCCCCTCACCTTCTGCCGGCGATCCGGCGATGTCCTCCGCTGTGATCGCCGGCGAGAGCGCATTTGACATCCTGGTTCCATTCCCTGTGAGCAGCAGCTGCGCATGGGAGCGGAACTGGGCGGGAAATTCAAATAAATATAAACCCAAAAAGTGACACACACACATAAAATAGGTTATACATTGTAATCTGAGAGGATTACACTGTATAACCTCAGATCTGACTGTACAGTGCCCCTTGCCTGCCATTTTACTGTCATTTGTGCCCATAAAATAAATTTATAACATGGCATCAAAAAAGCGCAACTTTACTACAAAAGCGCTTTTGGACCAGTTGAGTGACAGCGACAGTGACACGGAGGTGCTCGCAGAACTGAGCGATAGTGAGTTGTGGGGAGATTTGTCGTCTGACACTGACACTGATCTGGCAAGTGACAACGGCGATGATCCTGCACCTGACCTCAGACATGTGCGCACTTGGTGCCCTATTGACTTTGATACGGACCAGGTAGCGCCCCCAAGATTCCTGTTCACTGGATCACCTGGGATGAAGGTAGATGTTGAGCGTGACAACCCTCTGGCATACCTGCAATTATTCCTCACTGAGGAGGTAATTAAAAAAATTGTCACGGAGACAAATTGCTACCAAGAGCAGCAATCCGCTACGCTGCATGCCACCTTTTCCAGAAGCAGAAAGTGGGAACCGGTGACCAAAGAGGACATGTGGCAGTTTCTGGGACTCATAATTATTCAGGGGGTGATGGGGAAACCGCTCCAGAAATGGTACTGGACCACCAATAAGTTACTGGCCACTCCATTTTTTGGCACCGTGATGTCAGAATACCGGTTTTCCCTCATCATGAAGTATTTCCACTTCACGAACAATGAAGAATTTGATGAGGCCACGCATCCTGCACCCAAACAAAAAAAAATCTGGGAGCTATGGCAAATTATTGTGACCAATTTCCAGCAGACCTACATGCCAGAAAGGGACGTCAGCGTAGATGAAATTTTGATGGCCTACAAGGGACACCTAAGCTGGATACAGTACATTGCATCCAAAAGAGCGCGGTTTGGCATCAGATCCTACATGCTCTGCGAGTCATCCACTGGGTACATCTGGAATTCGGTCATTTACACCGGTAAAGGCATGAAGTTCAACCCCAGGTACAGCGGCTATGGGATGGCCACATCATCTGTCCTTACACTGCTGGAGCCATTGCTAAACCAGGGATATTGTGTGACCACGGACAATTTCTACACGTCTCCGGAACTGTATGAGGTTTTGCTACAAAACAAGACTGATGCATATGGTACCGTTAGGCCTAACCAACGTGACATGCCATCTATGTTTGCCAAGAAAAAACTCAAAACCGGAGAAATGGTTGCCTGGCAGAAGGGTAAGATGATGGCAATGCGATGGCGAGACAAGAAGGACATGTGTCTCATGAGTAGTGTGCGCAATACCTCTACTGCCATGGTCCACACAAAAGGTGGGAAAGATGTGCTGAAGCCGCAAGTCATTATAGACTATAATAACACCATGGGAGGTGTCGACAGAGCCGATCAGGCAATGACATTTTATCCGGCTATGCGCAAACAGCAAAAAAAATATTATAAGAAGATCTTCAGGCATCTTCTGGAACAATGCCTTTGGAATGCATATATCCTGCACAGAGCAAAGAGTGACAAGCCTCTTGTTCATTCTGACTTTATATGGAAGGTGGTTGAGCGGATTTTTGTCAACCACCAGACGCCATCAGTAGCTGTGAACAGACCTGGACGTCGTGCTGTTGACGTTGTCAACCCAGAACGCCTGACTGGTCATCACTTTATGGACTACATCCCGCCAACCGCAAAATAGGCAGCACCTACCAGGATGTGCGTGGTTTGCTGCTCAAAGAGAGATGGCAATGGAAAGAAAGTCCGAAAAGAAACCAGGTTCCATTGTCCTGATTGTGACGTCGGACTTTGTGCAGTCCCATGTTTCAAAATTTATCACACTCAGGATGTTTATTGAATTTTCTGTGTTTGACAAATTTCATTATTTTTATTACATTATTAAATAAAATTATATTATTTATTAGATTATAATTCATGATTTTGTGTTTGAAACTTTATCACATCTGGGATGTCTACTAAAGTCTTGTTTGGTCAGGTTTAAGTAAGTAATTACTAAGAATTGCAATACATAACACCAAATTTCATGCAAAAAATTGTACCACTTTTGGTACAAAATTCCTGACATAATCATACCGCCAGGGAGGTTAAAGTGTAACTAAACCTTTAAGTAAACTTTTAATATGTGCTCCCGAATGCCCCAATAAAACGAACTCTAATATACTTTATTAATGAATTTTTACTACTACCATTCTCTGGTGCGCTTAAAACTCTGTTCTCTGTACACCACTGAGCTGTCAGCAGGGTACGGAGTATGGAGTACATTTTATGAATGGGCAGCAGCAGCGCTGTGAGTATGGGCAGGACAGCACATTGCTGCTCGTGCTCCCTGGACTATTACTAACTTGGCATAGCACATGGGTATCTTGTATGCCAGCATTGCGAGGATTAGCTGTTTCTGACCACTCCGCTAAGCTAAGAGAGCTGACATGCTCCCATATGATGAGGCTAATGGTCTCTCTTAGCTGGTCAAATTGTGCTTTTTGGAAAATAAATTTTGAGAAAATGAATTTGTTTCCTTTCAAGAAAGAGCCAATGGCACAATATATGTGTACACATTCTACCCTACACAAATATATAATAAGATGTAATGCAAAATACTAGAATGATAAAAATATATTTGGCTTCACTGTTTGTGATAATATTTCTTTAGCTTTCCAGTCCCAGTTAATCACAGAACCCTCCTTGACCTCAACTATGCCTTAATTTTAAGTGTCGCTAAATTAATGATTCAAGCATTAAATGTGAACTTGTAACATTAACTTAGAACAATTTCATCAGCGCTCTCTCCTGAATGCCATTGCCATTGCCCTGTGCCTCGCTCGCTCTTTAGTAAATACATTTCTGACAGCATTGCTTAGCAGATGCTTTTAATGTACTGACAATTACGTTTTAACACATTCATTTATTTTCTATTTTGCAAGAATTGTTCATTTTTTATTTACTAGATATCCTTTTAGTGGAGCATACTTTCTTAACTACTCATTTTAATTTGGACGTTTTCTATTCTATTTTTACATACTTATCAATTTCACTAATAGCAGAGTATAATATGCAGCCTCATTTCGCAGAGCGACAGTACAGCTATTTGACAAATTGAGCAGGGAGAATGATGAAAGGCCTGCCAAAAGATATGACAACTATAGCAGTGAAGGCTTGTTATCATTCCTTTTGAATGCGGTTTTTGGACAAAAGATGTGATAGGGCCTGTGTGTGAAAGTTTCAGACCGATTTTAAAGAGTTCTACTTTTTCCTATTTTAGTATTCAGTTCACAGCAGTTCGATACTAGGGTGTGCGTCTATATTTTGAACGTATCACTGCCTATAAAGACGCTATTGCAAATTTACTAAAAACAGGTGGCACCCAATTACAGGCTTAAGAAATAAATAATCCTCCCTTCATGAACACCTGTACAGTGTTGTGATCTTTCTAGACATAAGGTGGTCACACTTGTGGGAGGGTGTAGTAGGGATCCTAATAAGATATCTCATATATAAATGTGCAACAAAACACACCCCACCCGTAGACAGGGAGAGCAAAAATATACCAGGTCAGAATCTATGGAGGCAGTAGTAAAGAGTCCAACTCAGACCCGGTACTGGATATTAGAATGTCTTTAGGACCCTAATGTGTCATCATATCAAGTGCAGTTTGATTTTGTGTGCTGCATAATGGCACTAGTGTGGTCATGTCGGATCTGTACTATTTACTATCTCTATCGCTCCTGATGAAACGACTATGTTGAAACGCGTCTAGAGAACTTACTAGTGTGTGAGACTTCTTCTTGGGGTTATAGCGAGTGCTCTTATGTAAGACCATGAATCGGGGAGGGACCCCCAGGATACAGCGAAGTCATGGAATATGGAAAGCGACACGGACACCAGCTCCTGATGCAAAAACAGTAACTTTACTGAACAGGGGGATAAACAGTAGTATTAACAGTAATGACAACCGTGGTTACAAAGAGTATATATAACATATATATCAAATGCAATAAACACCTCACATTCCTTTCTCTTGCCCCCAAATGACACTGTTCATGTGCCCTGAGTACTCCCAGCCAGGATGCTGGAGTGGCCTTGTAGTGTAGCAACAGTGGAGTGTCCAGAATACCCTATAGCCCAGTCTCAGAGTCACGGTACCAGCCCAAATGAAAAACCGTACCCAAAGCAGCGTACACAGCAGAGCCTACAAGTCAATAACCATGCCGCTAAGTCACTGACCTGGGTATGTCCTATGTTTACTGGTTGCTCCAGACAGACAGCAAGTCCCTGCCACAACATGTGACCCTGCAGAACCTGTACAGCTCACAAAATGGCAGACTAATTCTTCCCCAAGCTGAGCAACTCCACCTCTCCTGATAGCTCCAACAGTTCTACGGCTCTTCCAGCCTTCCAGGACCCAGACCTCTCTCTCTCTCTCTCTGGGAAGCCTTCTGGATCGCTGACCCTGGCCTGGTCCTTATCCGATTGGGACTTACACCAACTCGCAGGTCCTTCCATCCACCATGAGGCCTCACAGGGTCTGTAGCCACATTCCACGGTCCAACTGACCTCCCGGGAACCGATCCTTTCTCCCTTGGCAACATCTGCATTGCTGACAGGTATCAGTCACTTCTGACAGTGACTTTGACCACTCCAAGTCCCACAGACCTGAGGATGGCACTGGATCCCGTATTCAGCCTCAGCACAAGCATGTCTCCTCATGTCACCATTTCCTGCTCAGTCTGGCACACAGCAGCATGAGTCATCATCTGTTTTGCATATCTAGATCCGGCAGTAACTTCGCTGTGTGGGGAAACGAAATGACAGTCTCAGAAACAGCATTCAAGAATCAGTGGCTGTTTCTCCATCTTACATACCACCCCACTAAAAGGTTGTCGTCCTCCTGAGCTGGGTCCTGATCCGGTGCCACTGGTGACGGGGGAAAGTCTCCCGCCACGTTCCCATCCATAACGGTCACTGTATCCTGCCGACTACGCCAAGTTGTAAGACCGTGAACCGGGGAGGGACCCCCAGGATACAGCGAAGTCATGGAATAAGGAAAGCGACACGGACACCAGCTCCTGATGCATTCTCCATCTTACACTTACATACTCGATACATATGACCCTCGGAGGACACAGGGCATATGTCTCCAGCAGTAATAGGTGTGCTGTCTATGCGCTTGATAGGGGCTGACTGTGAGTCCATTCAGCTAGACTAGATTTGTGTGATTTGGCACCAGTGTAGTCTTGATAAAGGTGGGATAAACCACTGCTATTTATCCCCAGTAGACATACAATACTGTGGGCCATTACAGTGCTAGTTTGACACTGCATATGTGCCATTATTCAGCACACGGCACTTGATATGACGACACATTAGGGTCCTAAAAATATTCTAATATCCAGTACTGGGTCTGATTTGGATGCTTAACTACTGCCTCCATAGATGTGTTTTGTTGCACATTTATATATGAGATATCTTATTAGGATCCCTACTACACCCTCCCTCAAGTGTGACCACCTTATGTCTAGAAAGATCACAACACTGCACAGGTGTTCATGAATGGGAGGATTATTTATTTCTTAAGTCTGTAATTGGGTGCCACCTGTTTTTAGTAAATTTGCAATACAATAAAGATTTGTTATTTTTCTTTTTAGCATCTTTACAGGCAGTGATGCCTATTTTAGTATTCACATCAAATGCAGTGTCTTAAAGGCCAAAATTATTTTGCTATGATATGTTACATATAGTGATGAGCAAATTTATTTGCAATTGGCAGGTGCAATGGTGATCCCCCATCCTTGAACCCCTTACATGCTGCGTTTATTGCTGATCATGGCATCTGAGATGAACATTGAGGGCTTTCAGGGGTTTATACAGTGAACAAGTTTTGCAGTGGGGGAGGGCACATTTTTCTACTGAATGAGGCCATTGCCATTATAAAAAACTGTTTCAATGATAGGGTGTACTTTGCCGACAATTTCTACCTACGTAGGTATGAAAGTAACATCTACAGGGATGCCAGGACCAAAGGTGTTACTGGAAGAAATAACCCAGAGCATTCTGCCCATTGTGTATCCTGGTGTTGTCTTTTTCATGTGTATATATGGCAGTGTGTCTGCAGAGAAGAGAAAGGAATGGCAGGAGAACACGCTCTATATGACTTCTAAACTATGCATCCCATGTGTAATTTCAGCTCTCCTAGTTGCTAAAGCACATGACGGGGGACATTTATCAATGACTTACTCCACAATTGTGGTGTAAAAAGTCACAAATTAAGGTGCATTGCATTTGCACTGCCCACCGAATTTACTATAATTTTCACCAGAAAGTGGCGCACAGCAGGGCAGAGGTGCACCTGATTTATTAAGAGGCTTCTGTCTCTTAACAAATCAGGTGCATCTCACGCCAGTGCAGGGAGATCAAGACTGGCAGATGGATCCCCAGCCGTTATATATCTCCCCCAACATGGTTTGTGCCTTCTTGGCTACTAAAACTACAGACCAGTTACTGTAACATGCTGTGTTTAAATACGGCAGCATAATAAGTCCTGTTTCCTATCTGTGTTCAGCAGATCCGGCAGGCTGTTCCGACTGGGAACAGCCTGCTGGATCTGTCACTGCCATGCATTGATGGAATTCTGTCCGGACCCATTCTCTATAATTGTGACTGGCAGAGAACCCGCCATAACCCTGCAAAAATGCCAAGCAGTGGCCAGACAAATACAACCACACTCCTCGGATCTCTACCGGTCCCTGTTATAGTGAATGGGGCCAGATGGAATACTTGTGGCATATTTGAAGGATCTGCTTAAACGCAGATTTGAAACATGTTTAAGCTGACAGAATTAAAGCCTATAATTATATGAATGACAAATTACAGCATTAAAAGGTTATTAACACCTTTGGGGGGATTTTTTTTAAATTATTTGGTAATTATTTTGCGCTAAAATCATTTTTTTCAATTGGTCTTTATTAAAAAAATATGGAGCCTTTTTTCTGTACATAGCTGAAATGTTCTAAAGCAAACTCTGGATTTTCTCTCTTTTCCATCAGTTGGGGAGCTGACGGGCTTCTTAATAGTGATGAGCGGCATAGGCAATATTCGAATTCGCAATATTTCGCGAATTTTTGTCCGAATATTCACCATAAATTTGCAAATTCGAGAATTCGTGATCTCCTGTCATTGTTTACTTGATTGTGAAAATCAGCAATGTAATATATTTGCAATAAATTTGCGATAAATTCACAATTATAATATTCAACACTATTCGCGAATACAAATATATAGCACTATATTCTAAATATTAGCAAACTCTCGAAGTGGCGATATTGGCGATTAAAATTAGCGATTCAAATATTCGCGCTCAGCACTACTGCTAATCTCTGCTCTCTGACATTATAAACACTTATTATAGCTCAGTTCTTATCTTATTGATAGGAATGTGGCTTAAATAACTGTTTATGACCTCTTAGTAGTTTAGGACAGGTTTACATCAGTGTTTATTGAATTCCATTATACGTTTTGTTATCACAGAGTTATACCAGGACTAACGGAAACAAACGGAACCGATATGTGCCCCCAAAGACATGTATTAGGATGGAGCAAATGGAATGCCTCTTAAAGACTTCTATTTTACATTCCACGTTAGATCCCGTGCCACTATGAGAGACCTTGACGAGGTGCGCGGGCTCAGGTATTTTCTTGATATAAGAATATATTGGCGAAAGTCTCATTTTTAATATCAGAGTGATGGCTTAGCCATATATTGTCAATTGCATTTACCATTGTAGTGCACAAATTTTTGCAATGTTCTGTTTTAACATCGTTTTATCCCCTGATTTATATTGTTAGAAGAACAAACTCTATAATCTCGGATGGGAAAAGATGAAAAGGTTTCAGCTGGCAAAGACAGTAATAGAGACAAAGAAAACTTCAGAAAATAAATTCATGAATGAAATCTCCAGTGCATTTAAAAGTCTTTTTCATCATAGAGATTGCTACCCCAGCTATGAAATTCATCTCAGTACACCCACTAAACTGAATTTATCAGATGCCATTTCATCACAAAGGACTCGAGCACACAGCTGAATAGTAAGATTCAGTGACATGCTAAGCACATATACTGATAGTTCTGTCAATCTGTGACATGCTTTACATCTCAAATGTTTTGCTTAATAAACATAATGAGAGAAATTTTTAGCATGCAATTAGAGTTGTAAATGAGCTTTCTGTATATAGAACAGAGATTTTCTTGACATTTGAACATTGGTTATTTCTCTTTAAAGGGGTTTTTCACTTTGGATAACTCTAAAAAATTTCCGTAGCTCTGGCTTATAACTTCTGGGGATCAGCTGGTATTGTTTATATAAGTTGCTGGTGGTGGAAAACATGTGCTATTATATATATATAGTACTGTGAAACAGTTTTAGTCAGCGTGGGAAAATGCTGCAAAGGAGGAATGCTTTCAAAAATAGAAATGCTTAAAGTTTATTTTATAAATTTACAAGAGTTTGGTGTGACCACCCTTTGCCTTCATAACAGCTTTTTTCTTAGGGTATGGCCACACAGAGTTTTTTGGATGAGGTTTTAAGGGAGATCTGCTTGCAAGATTTTTTGCCAAAGTGGATTGAAAAGGAATTGGAAATACAAAGGAGGGGTTTATACTTCTTTCATGGTGGATCCACTTCTGGCTTTGGCTGAAAATCCTGCAGGCAAATCTGCCTCAAAACTTCATAAAAAAAAACTCAGTGCCCTTACTATTTTGTTTGGCTGTTAAAGTCTGTTAATAAGTTGTGCTTTGACTGATAGGGAGCCACTTCCAAAAGGTGGCAGTAGCAAGACAGTTCTCCTACTCTGGGAGTTACCTCTTTGCATATACAGTAGTTCCTGTTCATATGAATGCTAAAATAGTTACTCTCCCCTCTAAGTAATTGTAAGGGACCAAGCAAATGACCCTCCATGTGCAATGAACTTTTCCAAATAGAGCATATGGGTAGGAGTATGGTAATGGAGTAAAACCTTCAGTCCCTTCCTGGGACTTCCTTGATATAGCAACTGTTACTTATTAACTATACAACCATTTTGTTCATGCATATATAGTCAATTTACTGTATAAACCACTTATTTTACCAACATTCATACATGATGCAATAGATGGCAGATTATTGTTAGTTAAAAGTAGGGATGAGCGAACCCGAACTGTATAGTTCGGGTTCGTACCGAATTTTGGGGTGTCCGTGACACGGACCCGAACCCGAACATTTTCGTAAAAGTCCGGGTTCGGGTTCGGTGTTCGGCGCTTTCTTGGCGCTTTTTGAAAGGCTGCAAAGCAGCCAATCAACAAGCGTCATACTACTTGCCCCAAGAGGCCATCACAGCCTTGCCTACTATTGGCATGGCTGTGATTGGCCAGTGCAGCATGTGACCCAGCCTCTATATAAGCTTGGGTCACGTAGCGCTGCACGTCAATCTGCTGATTCAAGCATAGGGAGAGGTTGCAGCTGCGACGTTAGGGCGAGATTAGGCAGATTAACTCCTCCAAAAGACTTAATTCTGTGATCGATCTGCAGCTGTGGATCATTGAATTGCTATTATTGACATGCTCACTTTTTTGAGGCTGCCCAGAGCGTTTTTAGATCACTTTTTTTCTGGGGTGATCGGCGGCCATTTTGTGACTTGTGGTGCGCCAGCACGAGCTATCACCAAGTGTATTTAACCATCGATAGTGTGGTTATTTTGTGCTATATCCTACATCAGCTGCAGGCTGAGCCTGTGTCACCGAAGTGCATTTAACCATCAACAGTCTGGTTATTTTTTGGCCATATACTACATCAGCTGCAGGCTGAGCCTGTTTCACCCAAGTGCATTTAACCATCAACAGTCTGATTATTTTTTAACCATATACTACATCAGCTGCAGGCTGAGCCTGTGTCACCCAAGTGCATTTAACCATCAACAGTGTGGTTATTTTTTGGCCATATATTACATCAGGGGCAAGTTGAGCCTGTCACCCAGCGCCTAAAAAATAGACCTGACATTTCTATTCAACCAAATCTGCACAGTTTTAGCTGGTCAAGTTATTTGTAGTGACCGTCAAAGCAGACTTTTTGTTCTGGGTTGAAAAAGCATTCCCAAATTTGCCATTCTGAAAATAACTAGTTTGTGGTATTTCAGGCCTACTTGAAATCTATCCCAAAAAGAAAATCTTACATTGAAGTTATTGATAGTGTCATTCAGAAAAACCTAAGACACACGCTAGCGTGCTGATAGAAGTGTCATTCTGTGATTAAACCTATAACTGTCACACAGCGCAAAAAAAAACAGGTCTCACATCTCTATTCAACCAAATCTGCACAGTTTTAGCTGGTCAAGTTATTTGTAGTGACCGTCAAAGCAGACTTTTTGTTCTGGGTTGAAAAAGCATTCCCAAATTTGCCATTCTGAAAATAACTAGTTTGTGGTATTTCAGGCCTACTTGAAATCTATCCCAAAAAGAAAATCTTACATTGAAGTTATTGATAGTGTCATTCAGAAAAACCTAAGACACACGCTAGCGTGCTGATAGAAGTGTCATTCTGTGATTAAACCTATAACTGTCACACAGCGCAAAAAAAAACAGGTCTCACATCTCTATTCAACCAAATCTGCACAGTTTTAGCTGGTCAAGTTATTTGTAGTGACCGTCAAAGCAGACTTTTTGTTCTGGGTTGAAAAAGCATTCCCAAATTTGCCATTCTGAAAATAACTAGTTTGTGGTATTTGAGGCCTACTTGAAATCTATCCCAAAAAGAAAATCTTACATTGAAGTTATTGATAGTGTCATTCAGAAAAACCTAAGACACACGCTAGCGTGCTGATAGAAGTGTCATTCTGTGATTAAACCTATTAATGTCAAACAGCGAAAAAAAAAACCACGTCTCACATCTCTATTCAACCAAATCTGCACAGTTTTAGCTGGTCAAGTTATTTGTAGTGACCGTCAAAGCAGACTTTTTGTTCTGGGTTGAAAAAGCATTCCCAAATTTGCCATTCTGAAAATAACTAGTTTGTGGTATTTCAGGCCTACTTGAAATCTATCCCAAAAAGAAAATCTTACATTGAAGTTATTGATAGTGTCATTCAGAAAAACCTAAGACACACGCTAGCGTGCTGATAGAAGTGTCATTCTGTGATTAAACCTATAACTGTCACACAGCGCAAAAAAAAACAGGTCTCACATCTTTATTCAACCAAATCTGCACAGTTTTAGCTGGTCAAGTTATTTGTAGTGACCGTCAAAGCAGACTTTTTGTTCTGGGTTGAAAAAGCATTCCCAAATTTGCCATTCTGAAAATAACTAGTTTGTGGTATTTCAGGCCTACTTTAAATCTATCCCAAAAAGAAAATCTTACATTGAAGTTATTGATAGTGTCATTCAGAAAAACCTAAGACACACGCTAGCGTGCTGATAGAAGTGTCATTCTGTGATTAAACCTATAACTGTCACACAGCGCAAAAAAAAAAAAGGTCTCACATCTCTATTCAACCAAATCTGCACAGCTTTAGCTGGTCAAGTTATTTGTAGTGACCGTCAAAGCAGACTTTTTGTTCTGGGTTGAAAAAGCATTCCCAAATTTGCCATTCTGAAAATAACTAGTTTGTGGTATTTCAGGCCTACTTGAAATCTATCCCAAAAAGAAAATCTTACATTGAAGTTATTGATAGTGTCATTCAGAAAAACCTAAGACACATGCTAGCGTGCTGATAGAAGTGTCATTCTGTGATTAAACCTATAACTGTCACACAGCGCAAAAAAAAACAGGTCTCACATCTTTATTCAACCAAATCTGCACAGTTTTAGCTGGTCAAGTTATTTGTAGTGACCGTCAAAGCAGACTTTTTGTTCTGGGTTGAAAAAGCATTCCCAAATTTGCCATTCTGAAAATAACTAGTTTGTGGTATTTGAGGCCTACTTGAAATCTATCCCAAAAAGAAAATCTTACATTGAAGTTATTGATAGTGTCATTCAGAAAAACCTAAGACACACGCTAGCGTGCTGATAGAAGTGTCATTCTGTGATTAAACCTATAACTGTCACACAGCGCAAAAAAAAGCAGGTCTCACATCTCTATTCAACCAAATCTGCACAGTTTTAGCTGGTCAAGTTATTTGTAGTGACCGTCAAAGCAGACTTTTTGTTCTGGGTTGAAAAAGCATTCCCAAATTTGCCATTCTGAAAATAACTAGTTTGTGGTATTTGAGGCCTACTTAAAATCTATCCCAAAAAGAAAATCTTACATTGAAGTTATTGATAGTGTCATTCAGAAAAACCTAAGACACACGCTAGCGTGCTGATAGAAGTGTCATTCTGTGACTAAACCTATAACTGTCACGCAGCGCAAAAAAAAACAGGTCTCACATATCTCTATTCAACCAAATCTGCACAGTTTTAGCTGGTCAAGTTATTTCTAGTGACCGTCAAAGCAGACTTTTTGTTCTGGGTTGAAAAAGCATTCCCAAATTTGCCATTCTGAAAATAACTAGTTTGTGGTATTTCAGGCCTACTTGAAATCTATCCCAAAAAGAAAATCTTACATTGAAGTTATTGATAGTGTCATTCAGAAAAACCTAAGACACACGCTAGCGTGCTGATAGAAGTGTCATTCTGTGATTAAACCTATAACTGTCACACAGCGCAAAAAAAAAAAAAGGTCTCACATCTCTATTCAACCAAATCTGCACAGTTTTAGCTGGTCAAGTTATTTGTAGTGACCGTCAAAGCAGACTTTTTGTTCTGGGTTGAAAAAGCATTCCCAAATTTGCCATTATGAAAATAACTAGTTTGTGGTATTTGAGGCCTTCTTGAAATCTATCCCAAAAAGAAAATCTTACATTGAAGTTATTGATAGTGTCATTCAGAAAAACCTAAGACACACGCTAGCGTGCTGATAGAAGTGTCATTCTGTGATTAAACCTATAACTGTCACACAGCACAAAAAAAAACAGGTCTCACATCTCTATTCAACCAAATCTGCACAGTTTTAGCTGGTCAAGTTATTTGTAGTGACCGTCAAAGCAGACTTTTTGTTCTGGAATGAAAAAGCATTCCCAAATTTGCCATTCTGAAAATAACTAGTTTGTGGTATTTCAGGCCTACTTGAAATCTATCCCAAAAAGAAAATCTTACATTGAAGTTATTGATAGTGTCATTCAGAAAAACCTAAGACACACGCTAGCGTGCTGATAGAAGTGTCATTCTGTGATTAAACCTATAACTGTCACACAGCGCAAAAAAAAACAGGTCTCACATCTCTATTCAACCAAATCTGCACAGTTTTAGCTGGTCAAGTTATTTGTAGTGACTGTCAAAGCAGACTTTTTGTTCTGGGTTGAAAAAGCATTCCCAAATTTGCCATTCTGAAAATAACTAGTTTGTGGTATTTGAGGCCTACTTGAAATCTATCCCAAAAAGAAAATCTTACATTGAAGTTATTGATAGTGTCATTCAGAAAAACCTAAGACACACGCTAGCGTGCTGATAGAAGTGTCATTCTGTGATTAAACCTATAACTGTCACACAGCGCAAAAAAAAAACAGGTCTCACATCTCTATTCAACCAAATATGCACAGTTTTAGCTGGTCAAGTTATTTGTAGTGACCGTCAAAGCAGACTTTTTGTTCTTGGTTGAAAAAGCATTCCCAAATTTGCCATTCTGAAAATAACTCGTTTGTGGTATTTGAGGCCTACTTGAAATCTATCCCAAAAAGAAAATCTTACATTGAAGTTATTGATAGTGTCATTCAGAAAAACCTAAGACACACGCTAGCGTGCTGATAGAAGTGTCATTCTGTGATTAAACCTATAACTGTCACACAGCGCAAAAAAAAACAGGTCTCACATCTCTATTCAACCAAATCTGCACAGTTTTAGCTGGTCAAGTTATTTGTAGTGACCGTCAAAGCAGACTTTTTGTTCTGGGTTGAAAAAGCATTCCCAAATTTGCCATTCTGAAAATAACTAGTTTGTGGTATTTCAGGCCTACTTGAAATCTATCCCAAAAAGAAAATCTTACATTGAAGTTATTGATAGTGTCATTCAGAAAAACCTAAGACACACGCTAGCGTGCTGATAGAAGTGTGATTCTGTGATTAAACCTATACCTGTCACACAGCGCAAAAAAAAACAGGTCTCACATCTCTATTCAACCAAATCTGCAGTGTTTTAGCTGGTCAAGTTATTTGTAGTGACCATAAAAGCAGACTTTTTGTTCTGGGTTGAAAAAGCATTCCCAAATTTGCCATTCTCAAAATTGTGGTGAACGGGAACAATGAGGAAAACATCTAATAAGGGACGCGGACGTGGACATGGTCGTGGTGGTGTTAGTGGACCCTCTGGTGCTGGGAGAGGACGTGGCCGTTCTGCCACAGCCACACGTCCTAGTGAACCAACTACCTCAGGTCCCAGTAGCCAGCAGAATTTACAGCGATATTTGGTGGGGCCCAATGCCGTTCTAAGGATGGTAATGCCTGAGCAGGTACAGGCATTAGTCAATTGGGTGGCCGACAGTGGATCCAGCACGTTCACATTATCTCCCACCCAGTCTTCTGCAGAAAGCGCACAGATGGCGCATGCAAACCAAGCCCATCGGTCTGTCACATCACCCCCATGCATATCAGGGAAACTGTCTGAGCCTCAAGTTATGCAGCAGTCTCTTATGCTGTTTGAAGACTCTGCTGCCAGGGTTTCCCAAGGGCATCCACCTAGCCCTTCCCCAGGGGTGGAAGAGATAGAATGCACTAACGCACAACCACTTATTTTTCCTGATGATGAGGACATGGGAATACCACCTCAGCACGTCTCTGATGATGACGAAACACAGGTGCCAACTGCTGCGTCTTTCTGCAGTGTGCAGACTGAACAGGAGGTCAGGGATCAAGACTGGGTGGAAGACGATGCAGGGGACGATGAGGTCCTAGACCCTACATGGAATGAAGGTCGTGCCACTGACTTTCACAGTTCGGAGGAAGAGGCAGTGGTGAGACCGAGCCAACAGCGTAGCAAAAGAGGGAGCAGTGGGCAAAATCAGAACACCCGCCGCCAAGAGACTCCGCCTGCTACTGACCGCCGCCATCTGGGACCGAGCACCCCAAAGGCAGCTTCAAGGAGTTCCCTGGCATGGCACTTCTTCAAACAATGTGCTGACGACAAGACCCGAGTGGTTTGCACGCTGTGCCATCAGAGCCTGAAGCGAGGCATTAACGTTCTGAACCTTAGCATAACCTGCATGACCAGGCACCTGCATGCAAAGCATGAACTGCAGTGGAGTAAACACCTTAAAAACAAGGAAGTCACTCAGGCTCCCCCTGCTACCTCTTCTGCTGCTGCCGCCTCGGCTTCTTCTGCTGCTGCCGCCGCCTCGGCCTCTTCTGCTGCCGCCGCCTCGGCCTCTTCCTCCGCCTCTGGAGGAACGTTAGCACCTGCCGCCCAGCAAACATGGGATGTACCACCAACACCACCACCTGCGTCACCAAGCATCTCAACCATGTCACACGGCAGCGTTCAGCTCTCCATCTCACAAACATTTGAGAGAAAGCGTAAATTCTCACCTAGCCACCCTCGATCCCTGGCCCTGAATGCCAGCATTTCTAAACTACTGGCCTATGAAATGCTGTCATTTAGGCTGGTGGACACACACAGCTTCAAACAGCTCATGTCACTTGCTGTCCCACAGTATGTTGTTCCCAGCCGCCACTACTTCTCCAAGAGAGCCGTGCCTTCCCTGCACAAACAAGTGTCCGATAAAATCAAGTGTGCACTGCGCAACGCCATCTGTGGCAAGGTCCACCTAACCACAGATACGTGGACCAGTAAGCACGGCCAGGGACGCTATATCTCCCTAACTGCACACTGGGTAAATGTAGTGGCAGCTGGGCCCCAGGCGGAGAGCTATTTGGCGCACGTCCTTCCACCGCCAAGGATCGCAGGGCAACATTCTTTGCCTCCTGTCTCCTCCTCCTCCTACTCAGCTTCCTCCTCCTCTTCTTCCACCTGCTCATCCAGTCAGCCACACACCTTCACCACCAACTTCAGCACAGCACGGGGTAAACGTCAGCAGGCCATTCTGAAACTCATATGTTTGGGGGACAGGCCCCACACCGCACAGGAGTTGTGGCGGGGTATAGAACAACAGACCGACGAGTGGTTGCTGCCGGTGAGCCTCAAGCCCGGCCTGGTGGTGTGCGATAATGGGCGAAATCTCGTTGCAGCTCTGGGACTAGCCGGTTTGACGCACATCCCTTGCCTGGCGCATGTGCTGAATTTGGTGGTGCAGAAGTTCATTCGCAACTACCCCGACATGTCAGAGCTGCTGCATAAAGTGCGGGCCGTCTGTTCGCGCTTCCGGCGTTCACACACTGCCGCTGCTCGCCTGTCTGCGCTACAGCGTAACTTCGGCCTTCCCGCTCACCGCCTCAAATGCGACGTGCCCACCAGGTGGAACTCCACCTTGCATATGCTGGACAGACTGTGCGAGCAGCAGCAGGCCATAGTGGAGTTTCAGCTGCAGCACGCACGGGTCAGTCGCACTGCGGATCAGACCCACTTCACCACCAATGACTGGGCCTCCATGCGAGACCTGTGTGCCCTGTTGCTCTGTTTCGAGTACTCCACCAACATGGCCAGTGGCGATGACGCCGTTATCAGCGTTACAATACCACTTCTATGTCTCCTTGAGAAAACACTTAGGGCGATGATGGAAGAGGAGGTGGCCCAGGAGGAAGAGGAGGAAGAGGGGTCATTTTTAGCACTTTCAGGCCAGTCTCTTCGAAGTGACTCAGAGGGAGGTTTTTTGCAACACCAGAGGCCAGGTACAAATGTGGCCAGACAGGGCCCACTACTGGAGGACGAGGAGGACGAGGATGAGGAGGAGGTGGAGGAGGATGAGGATGAAGCATGTTTACAGCGGGGTGGCACCCAAAGCAGCTCGGGCCCATCACTGGTGCGTGGCTGGGGGGAAAAGAATGTTACCAACAAAATAAAGTGGCACATTTCATACACATAAAGACAAAAAACTCACAGAAAAAAAACGGGTGAAAATGCTCCAAACCCAGACACTGTAGCGTGTCTATAACCGGGTGAGCAATTACTCCGCATGCACCACAAGAACATCTTACACAAAATGATACATTGTGCAGATAAAAAAATCTTTCTGAGGAGATCTCAGTGTGGTGAAGCTATAGTACATAGTGTATATAATATGTAGATGCTAGGACACAGCTCTGCCCTCAGCTTGCTGTCTAGCCCGATCAATCAATGGGGGGAGGTGCAGAGCACAGGGGGTGTTACATAGCAGTGCTCAGACCATTCCGCCCCGCCTCTGAGTGTGTGATTGCTCATATGAATAAAAACACATTTCTCTGCAGCTGTTTATCATACAGACAAAAAGGTATTGTTTTAATCAGCATGATGAGCCCTACCAGGCAGTATGTCTTGTTTAATAGGGGTACTCCTGGTGACAGAGCCTCTTTAAAGGAAAATGTTGGTGGAATTTCAAAATGTCGCTTTTTTTTGAAGATTTTTTATGTTAATAATTTTTTCTTGCAACACAACAACGGTTAACAGCAAAATAAACCTCAATATACATTACTCCGATTCTGCAGTTTACAGAAAACCATATTACTTACCAGTAATTTCCTTTTCATGAATCCTCCATGACAGCATACCATGAGAGATGACCCACCTCCAACCAGGTAGGGAACGGAAGATACATTTGACACTACTCCTCAGTGTCTTTCTGAACCGACAGCCTAGAGAGTTTTTTCTCCCTTTTTTTTTTTTTATTCACACCAACACATACCTCCACCTATATACTATCCTACACTTATATATCTATATTTTTTTCTTTTTTTTATTCCAGAAATTTCCTAATTTCCTAAAAAATTTCTGATGAACCAGAAAGACGATTTCAACAAATACATGAGTATAAAAGGCAAGAAAGTCATAGGAAACACTCCCTTCATGCATAATAATCAACTGAAAGGACAATATGCAAGCCATCTCTCCATTCCTACCTAGGATTAGGGTGCCATCACACTCTGCAGATTTTGTTGATGAAAATTCCATGACTAGACATAAGTTCCATTCTTTTGAATGGTGCAGCAAACACAATAGTCATGATGAGCATTTGTATGCTAGGCAACACTGCTCTCAGTTTCTAGGAAGAATATATGCAAATTAGCATATCTTAATTCTGCTTGCATTAGACAGGATAGCCTCTCTTTTCCATTTTGTCAGGCAAGCTAATTTTTATACCTCTTGTTTTCCAGGAATTATATTCAAATTAGTTTTTCTGCCCAAAAAAAAAAGAAAAAAAAGAATGCTAGTCATTAGGATTGAGTAAATTGAGGTATCTGAAGTGGACTAAGATCAGAACATCAGGGAAAATTCAATTAGCTATGAAGCTGAATTTCCTCGTGCTTCGCGGTAACTAATCAATTTACCCTGAAATGGCGGAAATCTCATTCATTTGAGTGTGAAGAGGCTGACACGGCCATATTTATTGAGGGCCCCATGCAAAATCTCGCGCACTAGTGTGATGACGTCATCACGCACTGCGTGATTTTCGCGTGTGATTTTCAATCAAGATGGCCGTGGCAGCCTTTTCACAGTCAAATGGATAAGGTGAGTATTATATATATATTTTTTCTTTACCAGATTAACCCCTGAAAGCCCTAATTTTTCATCTCAGATTCCGCAGTGAGCGATGAATGTGGCATCTGAGGGGTTTAATGATGGGGACAGCAATTTTACGATTCCCATTCTACCCAGGTGATTTAATTAGCAGGAGACTGGGTTAACAGATTGATTCCTATCAGCTCTCAGTTGGAGTTCCTGAAAGCATATGATAAGGTGAGCTTTGACAACTGTTTACATGGTGCGGTGGCGCCATTGTTGCTGTGGTGCTTTGAGGGTGGGTTGGTGGGGCCCTGTTCCAGGGTGGCTTTGCCAAGCACCAGGGGTGCTCTTTGGCTGATGGGTCCCACCTCCTGCTGGTGCACTGCTGTGGTTGCCAAGCAGTGCCGTGGAAAATTAAGAGTAGGTTCCAACTCGAGGAGGCAACCTTGTCGTGGTGAGTGGGCCTATGCATTTTGATTAAAATGTATACTAATCCCTCATTTATAGCATGCAACATAGGTGTCTGTGTGCTATTTATGACACTGAGAAGCAATGTTCATTATGCTGAGAAGCAGGTATTAGATCAAAGCATAGCATGTGGATGTGCAATCCAGGTTCATTGTTTTTGGGGGGATTTTTTTTGTATATTATATTAGTGGAGTATGTTGGTGCAGGCTTAAAAATGGTGTCAAACCTAGGGCAAGCACGGGTGGTGGGAGTAGTTATGTGGTCCCAAGTACATAGTAATTTGTCTCCAGAGTGCCAGACGTTATTGTATTGGACTCTGCTCAAGTGTAATTTTTTTCTTCTAAAAATTAGAATGGAAAAAATAATAATATTGCATTGTCATAAGTATTCAGACCTTTTACATTTTTAGTCTTCTTGGTTACCTGGATATGAGGATTTTCTGCCATTCTTCTCTGCATATTCTCTCAAGTACTGTCAGGTTGGATGGAGATCATCGGTGGACAGCCAGTATTAGGTTTCTCCAGGGATGTTCCATTGGGCTTATGTATTCGGCGCATGCGCAGTGAATGTCTGACCGCTTTCTGCACAGACATCTCCACTGCGCCTGTTCCTCGGAGCAGTATGACGTCATCGGCGCAGGCGCAGTGGAGATGTCTGAGCAGGGAAGCGGTCAGACATTCACTGCGCATGCGCCGAATACAGACGCTCACAGGGAGGATCGCATTCTGGAGGAGATGGGCGGGCT
The DNA here is from genome assembly GCF_905171765.1 of Bufo bufo. Lineage (NCBI taxonomy): Eukaryota > Metazoa > Chordata > Amphibia > Anura > Bufonidae > Bufo > Bufo bufo. The sequence goes on along the minus strand of NC_053391.1, from coordinate 167,605,495 downwards.
GGAGGGACGCGCTGGGCGGCGGCATTTTGTGAAGGTAGACCGAGCCTCTAGGTGCTAATGACACCCCCATAGCACCTAGAGGCTCATTAGCATATCAATATAAGTTCTTTTTTTAGCGAAACGGCTGCCCCAAAAGCTATTATATTAGGATTGTTTGTTAGAGCAGACACTAGCGGATCGCTAGTGTCTGAAAGCTAATTATGTGAAATCGAAGTGGTAGAAACCCTTTAAGTCTGTTTCATCCAAATAGGCCAAGATATTCAATTCAGGTAATATTCACTTATACCTGAATTATAAGTGCTTTAAATTTCTCACTCTCTCTGACAAATCCAAAGTTTAAAAAAAATTTGGTTGAAGTTAATTCACTAGCACATTGTATTGTACCCTGTCTAAATGCCCTTTTTCAGAATAAGTAATATAAATTGTTTTCCAAAAAATGTATGTATCAGTCATGTGCCTGACCCCTAAAGTACATTGTATTGGACTCAGTCCAAGTGGCTTTTTGTTTTCTAATGAAAATTTTCTTCTAAAAAATCTATATATCTTAGCTCCAGACCCTGCAGTATATTATACTGGAATTTGTCCAATAGAGATAATTTTTTTTTATATATTGCCTTTTTCCAATAGAGATAATTTTTTTTTAATATATTGCCTTTTCTTTAAAAAAAAAATCTGTGTGCCTAATTTCCAAATGATCACCATCTGCAATCTCTACACCTAGAAAATAAGGCATGTTCACTTAGGCACAATGCAGGTACTATGGCTCTCCAACACATGAATTGGCGTCACAGGCTCATGTGGGAAAATCTATTTATCAGAGCCTGACCTAGTACATTGTGATTTTTTTTCTAAAACATTGTTTAAAATAATCTTCTCCTTAAAATGTTGATAAAAATTGTACTTGATTTGCATATCATCACCAACATTAATATGAAGAATACTGCTTGCAATCTGCAGGATAAGAAAAGCACCAAAATGTGCATTTTTGTTGTTGGAAATGCCACTAATTAAACACAGATTTGAATTTTTCACAGGGTGAAATCCCCTAAGTGAATCCGTGGTATAAATGGACATGCTGCAGATTTAAAATCTGTGCCACAGGTAAGTTCCAGCTGAATGATTTTTCTGCCATGTGTGAATGAGAATTTCTAAATACTTAACTTACTTTGTTGGTACTATACGACTCTGCAGATTTGTGGTATAAAAATCTGTGAGGGCAAATCCAGTTTGCGGCTCACATAGTCAAATGTGGATATCTCCAAAAATTGTGTGTGAACTCCTTTCTGCAAGCTCTACTTTGTCTCTATTGTCCTTGCATATACAATTTTTGATTTAAAAAAATCATAACTCCAATGGTGCAGTGTGATCTTAAACAGGCTGTTAATACAGTCAACCATGTGTATATTACACTGTCACTCACTGACATTATTTACTATTGCCTCATTTGCATTAAAGAGCTTGATAGGGGAAAGACAGAGAAATAAATTGAAAATAATAAAAGAGAGAGAGAGAGTCTTAGGATACCTCAGAGTGTCATACCCCAATTTTCAGGACATAGTAACATAATATATAAGGCCGAAAAAAAACATTTGTCCATCCAGTTCAGCCTGTTATCCTGCAAGTTGATGCAGAGGAAGGCAAAAAAAAAACTGTACAAGCCAATTTTCCCCACTTAAGGGGAAAATAATTCCTTCCCGACTCCAATCAGGCAATCAGAATAACTCCCTGGATCAACAACCCCTCTCTAGTAGCTATATCCTGTAATATTATTACACTCCAGAAATACATCCAGGCCCCTCTTGAATTCCTTTATTGTACTCACCATCACCACCTCCTCAGGCAGAGAGCTCCATAGTCTCACTGCTCTTACCGTAAAGAATCCTTTTCTATGTTTGTGTACAAACCTTCTTTCCTCCAGACGCAGAGGATGTCCCCTCATCACAGTCACAGTCCTGGGGATAAATAGATGATGGGATAGATCTCTGTACTGACCCCTGATATATTTATACATAGTAATTAGATCTCCCCTCAGTCGTCTTTTTTCTAAAGTGAATAACCCTAATGTTGATAATCTTTCAGGGTACTGTAGTTGCCCCATTCCAGTTATTACTTTAGTTGCCCTCCTCTGGACCCTCTCCAGCTCTGCTATGTCTGCCTTGTTCACAGGAGCCCAGAACTGTACACAGTACTCCATGGGTGGTCTGACAAATGGAGGACTCTCGATTTGGGCACAATCAATTCAGGGGGGAAAAAAATCGAATTTTCTTACCGATTAATTGGAATTGGACCAAAACAAATTTCCGGAAATTTGCTCAAATCTAGAAAATTTTTTGATAAATGTATTTTATTTGCGATAGCTGCAGTGAATGTTGTTTGTGTTATATAATATATATCTATTTAAACTGTATCATCCACTTATGTTTTTTTTTGACCTTCACATTTTGACATCACAGGGATTTTTTTCCTATGCAGTTTATGCCTGAGAGCGAAACACTATATTTGGTATTGTAAAATTACGTTTGCCACTTGTATTTCATAGGCCAGTGCCATACTTGTTTAGAAGCCTATTATCTGCTGTTACTTTCTGTTCAGATGTATCAGGAACAGACATTTATGAGTGTTCACAGTATTATGGTTGCTTTCACACTAGCGAGTTGTACACTCCGGACTCGGAGCGTGAGTATAAGACAGCTCCCGTCCTGAATTTCTAGCACTGCCGGGGTGGCATAGCATTATATTGATCTTAACACTATTATTCTCATCATCGATCTAGTGGGGGAAAGGACAAAACTGGTGACAGATTAAATTTAACTGCTTGTATTTGTCAACTACCTCAGAACTTTTACAGGAATACTTTACCACTATCTTGGATCATGACGTTGGCACAGCTTCTGAGCCCACCCTATGAATTAGACATACAGTACCGTGCAAAGGTTTTAGGCTGGTGTGGAAATAAATCTGCAAAGTAACAATGCTTTCAAAAGTAGAAGTGCTAGTTTAAATTTAAACCATTCTGTCTGATTTGGATCCAGTTTGTTTGTGGTTAAATGGAGAGACAGAAGGATTTCAGCAAGCCTACATCCACAGATGATCTGTCCTTAGATCTTCAAGATGTTTTAGACAACCTCTCTACCGAGTTCCATCCACAACTATGTGCAAATGTACCTAGAACTATTTATTCTGTTTTAAAAGCAAAGGGTGGTCACACAAATATTGGTTAAATTTTTAGATTTCTCTTTTGTTAATTTTGCATTTTGTTAATTGCTAAAAAATAAACTAGTAACTCTTCTATTTTTGAAAGCATTCATACTTTGCAGCATTTTTCCCACACCTGCCTGATACTTTTGCACAGTACTGTAAATTTATTTAAAAAATGGGTTAATATACACTTTTTACTTTTTTTTTAATGTAAACAATTCCTACTTCTATATAAAGTATGTGTCAATCACTACAGTCTTTTAACTGGATAGTTTGGTTGATTCATTTAGATTTTATAGCTATAGTTAGTGTTTGAGGGTAAAAATTCTTATTTCTGTAATACCTTGAAATGCGCACATTTGATCCATGTAGAATGGTTTTAATATAAATGCTATTTACCAAAATACACAGTTTAGTCAAGCACTTAGATGCATTAACCAAATGATAGTAACTAACTCTCCTCAGTGGTTTCTATTTTAGCACTGAGAAACCATGTAGCATAACAAGTTCTTATGCTATAACATCAATACACAATTACACTTTATGTTAGACATAGGCATACATTCACCTTTGTTCCGCTTAGTGCTTTTACATTAACCGAGATAGGGACATACAAGAATATAACATTTAAAAAACAGGAAAGGATCAATCAGTTATATACTTTGATTATGCTGGAGTCCTTGCCATTACAACTTCCTAGCTCATGAGAAACTGTAGGCTAGATATTAGCCATATTAACTTTGAACCTAAGGGAAGATTCACATTGAGTTTTTTGGAGAAGGTTTTGAAGCAGATTTGCCTGCAGGTTTTTCAGCCAAATCCAGAAGTTTATCCAGTAGAAAGAAGTATACGTTATTCCTTTATATTTCCAATTGCCTTTGAATCCACTTATGGCTTTGGTTGAAAAACCTGCAGGCAAATCTGTCTCAACACCTCCTCCAAAGTACTCGGTCAGTGTTTTATCTATGAAGATGTCAAGGAAGGGACTGTTGTTGTCATGTGTGTGTCTCTTGATTTCCAGCGTATGTCCTACCAAAAGTCACTGAAAACCTCTGTCAGTGGTCTTCATGGACTCAAAGACTTCAATGGGCATATTTCAACTACATCACATACCAACGTTATTCATGCTTCAATATTGTCTTTCCACTAATCATGGGTCAGTATAAAAACATGGATCTGTGTACACCTTAAAATCAATATATGCGTGTGCTGTCCATGGAGTACATGGACATCACAAGCCTGTGGTTCAATGGTGTGTGAATAGTTCGCTAATGTTGGAAATAGTTTTGATGCAGTTTGAAGTGCAGCTCTATTTATCTCTCTATCTCCAGCACCTCCAAAAAGTAGGGAAAATGTTAGATGGGCCCAACACAAAATTGTGGGCAAATTTTCATATAGTAAGGACAGCTTGTCTATCTATCTATCTATCTATCTATCTATCTATCTATCTATCTATCTATCTATCTATCTATCTACAGTTGCAATAAAAAGTATGTGAACCCTTTGGAATGATATGGATTTCTGCACAAATTGGTCATAAAATGTGATCTGATGTTCATCTAAGTCACAACAATAGACAATCACAGTCTGCTTT